>NC_088356.1:31385568-31755568 GCF_036884655.1 Musa acuminata AAA Group | reverse complement strand
TGTAAAGGAAAAAAAATTAGAACATTGTATTCTTCCCTTCTATTTGACAATGATAAAAGGGGAGCAAAACTTGCTAGCTTACTCATTTCAAAAGAGAAGCCAGAAGTGCTATCTTGCAAATCTCAAGAGAAGCAATGTTTGCTAAGTTACACATTTCAAGAAGATACAAAAATAGGCTATCTTGCACGTCTCAAAAGATGTAAAATTTTGCTAACTTTCATGTATAAAACTTGCTAGCATGCATGTTCAAAACTTACTATCTTACTAGCTTGAATAACTAAAAACTTGCTAGTGTTAGGAATGAGTCAACACTAAGGGGGGCGGGGGGGCAGGTGGTGGGGGGGGGTGGTGTATTAGTTCAGTAGATAAAATCATCGGTTCGAAAAATCTTCGTACGATAAAAATCGATTTCAAGAAAAATCATTTTGTAAAGATATTAACTTGAAAGAGTATGAGAGCATTGTGAGAGCAATAAGGATGTAAGGCAGTTTGTAGTAAAGATAAATTGCAAGAATGGAAATGCAAACCGAGTTTTATAGTGGTTCGGTCGTCATGACCTACATCTACTCTGCCGATTCCTCTTCCGTCGAGGCCATCAGCATCCACTAATGATCTTTCTTCAATGAGCGAAGATCAACTACCCTTACAACTCGATTCTCCTTTTGACAAGTTAAGGAGAGAACTTTACAACCCCCACAACCTCCTCTCTTAAGCTTCTCTAACACTTAGAGTTTGAGAGGAGTTCACACCAGATTACAATATTGTTTTCTTTCTTTTTCACTCTCAATTCTTATGTAAGTTAACTAGGGATAAGAGGGGTATTTATAGGATTTAAGTGGATTCAAACTTGGAGCCTAAAAAGATCTCATCCCGAGTTTCCCGGGTCTTGGTGGTACCATTGCTTGCAGCACTGACACTAGGCGATACCACCGCCCAGTCTGGCGGTACCATCGCTTGGGAGACTGTGTCTGGGCAGTACCACTGCCTAGACTGGCAGTACCACTACTTGACACTACCACTAGGTGGTACCACCGCTTGACATAATCTCGGAGACTGTGCCACCGACGGTGCCACCTGTTGGGTCACTGTTTGGGCCTCTCACTTGGCCCAACATAGTCCATACATGGGCCTAACTAGCCTCTAATTGAGTTGGCCTAATTTTAATCCCAATTATATGCTAACTACGAATTATAAGGCATACACTAAGTAAATCCAATCCGGTTATTCTTGGTTTCTTTCGGCGAGCTTTCGACGATCTTCCGACGAACTTTAGATGATCTCTCAGCAATGTTCCAGTGGACTCCAAGCAAGCTCCTAGACTTCACGACAATCTTCTTGGCGAGTTCCGATGAGCTTCTTTGGCAAGCTCTTGGACTTCTCGGTCAATTCTGGCAGAACTTCTGACGAACGTCCGGACTTCCGATGAACTCTCTAACTCCTAACGAAATCTCGTTCTTGACTCCAGGACTTTATTTTGCTTTATGCCTTGATCATTATCGTAGTTAATCCTGTACAAATAAAACCTACTTCGATCTATACAATTATTATAAAGCTTGAATCATGTTGTCTGGTATGTCATTGGTTCATCAATTCTTCGTTTGATTCTTCAGCGCATCGTCATCTCTTGTGGCCCATTACCCAATCGACTAGTTGACCTCCGCAACTCCGATTTCTTTAGCGTAATTTTCACTCTTCTTGGCTCGATGCCCTAACCTATGGCCCGAAGTCTTCTACCGATACGTCGACCGATCCTTCGGCTCGACATCTAATCTTCTGACATGTTTCTCTCCAGCCCAACATGATTCTTCTTGCTTTAATTATCTCTCCCTGATCGAAGCTAGTCCTGCATCACTTAAACACACATTAAATCATAAACACTATCAATTAGTTTCATCATCAAAATCCGAGATTCAACAATCTCTCCCTTTTTTATGATGACAACCAATTGATGACAAAGTTAACCTTCACTCCCCCTATCAATATGCCGTATTGATAGAACTCTTGGATTAAAAAATCCAAGCAATATTTCATAATAAAATCATGCATAACATCATCATACTTCTCCCCCTTTGTCATCAACAAAAAGGAGAAGTGCAACTTTCAAGATTTAGAGATATAAGCTTAGGAATTTAGCAAATTTCCCATCACTTTAGTACATGCAAGCTAGTGAGTTCTTTCTTCTCTTTTGAGAAGTGTAATTTTTTCTTCCTTTGCAATGTTCAAGCTATCAATTCTAGCAAGTTTTACACCATTGAAACTAGTAAATTTTTTCATCATTTTAGAAAATGTAAGCTAGCAATATTTGAAATGTTCAAGAAAACAACTTTTGCTTCTTGAAATATGCAAGTTAGCAATCTTTGCTTCTCTTTTGAGATAAGCAAGCTAGCATATTTTTTACATGTTCTTGAATTGTGCAAGTTAGCAAATCTTTCTCTTTTGAGATATACACACTAGCAATTCTTTCCCCTCTTTGTCATCGGCAAAAAGAGGGGAATAATAAAACAATGGTGCAATTCATTTTCCTTTATATCAATTTTTAAATTATGACAAAGATAAAGTGTCATTATTATTGCAATATAGCATAATTGAGATAAACCTTGAATTCAAGTCAAAACAATCATGATTCACATCATATGTAATACATCATATATATCATCATAATAAAATCTTAAGTATTATATGCATCATTCCAAATCATAAATATTTCACATCATGATGATATCAAATATCGAGAAATCAAGATGATGATTCATATCACAAGTTTTAATCAAGAGAAAAATCATCATTCATTTCCAACTCATTTAATTTGTCAAATCAACATTTCTTGGGTATGCATGATACCAAAATATGGTTTCAAATCTTTAACATATAATATGCATAATTTCAAACCATTACAAACCATTATCAAGGTCATAGTTTGTTTGCATAAGTCTCTTCTTTAGTAAATGGTAAGAAGAAATTATCGAAGATAGAAAATATTTTGATTATCATAAAAGATAGCTCAAGTAGAGAAATAAAAAAGAAAGTTCATGATTCGGTTGAAAAATTTTTATTCAAATTCAAATAATCAAAATCACTTTTCAAAAATTTCAACGAAGGCAACGTAAATATATTCACATGAGAACTTGATTCATGCATAATGTCTCAATTTTTTATAAATCATAAAAAAAAATTTAGAGTATCAAGTGAAGGAATCATGATTTGTGTGACAAAAAAATTGTCAATTCATGCATTCAAACCATTATTACTTCAACTCATCATGCATAGTTTCAAAATGTAAAATCATCAAATATGATACAAACATTTATTTTCAAAATGCATTCCCTTTTAGTTGTTTCAATTAAGTGATTTGAGTTCATATAAGTATTCTCAAGTTTTTCGTATGAAACCGATACATCACAGTTTAAAATCAAAAGAGCAAATCTCATCGTAGAAATCATCAAGATCAATAAACCATAAATTACCCAAAAATCATCATTACTTCAAATCCTCATGGATAATATAAAATCATCAAGAATGATACAAAATCTTTTAACATTTTCATTACGTCTTACATTATTATGTCATTAAAATATCAATCATGATTTCATTGAACATAAGACATTTTCAATCAAAATCATTTTGTTTGTTGTATTAATACTTTTTTCTTTTTAAGTGAATCTTAGTGCTAGGAGTTATCATGCAATTGTCATACTCAAAATTTTTAAAATAACTAGAAAAAGAAGCATGAAATTTTTTTAATTTTTAATTTTTTTTATTTTTTTACTAACTAATTTAAAAACAACTCATGAAAAGCATCATGTAATTTTGAAATAAAGTAAAATAGTTTCATTTGAGTTGTTTACCTCATTGTCGAGAGTCACCAAGGCAATGTTCGCCACTTCGTCTTCATCAGTTTGCTCATCGTTTTCGAAGGTACTCGATTTGTTCCAAGTTGCCTTCTTCTTCTTTGGCAACTTCTTCTTTTTAAGTTCATTTTTATTCTTAGATTCTTGTTTTAAGAATTTTTTAAGCTTTATTTTGAGGAGTTCAAGGTCATCATCACTTTAGCTTTCGCTCGAGTAGTCTTCTATTGTTCGAAGTGTCAAATCCTTCCTGTTCTTTGGAAGGTTATTCTTATGTTCATTTTGTTCATCATATTCATCATGTGCATTGAGCACCATTTCATATGTTATCAATGAACCAAAAAGTTCTTCAAGTATAAAATTATTGAGATCTTTTGTCTCTTGTATTGCAGTTACTTTCGGATCCCAACTCTTTGGAAGGGATCTTAATATCTTATTAACAAGTTTAATATTTAAAAAATATTTACCAAGATCTTTTAAACTATTGACGACATCCGTAAAGCGGGTGTACATGTCAACAATAGTTTTGCTCGGCTTCATTCGAAACAACTCGAAATCAAGCATCAAAAGATTAATCTTTGAATCTTTTACTCTACTAGTACCTTTGTGTGTGATTTCGAGTGAGTGTCAAATATCACAAGTCGTTTCGTAAGTAGAAACCCGATTGAATTTATTTTTGTCTAAGGCACAAAACAGAGCATTCATAGCTTTGGCATTTAACGAAAAGTTTTCTTCTCCAAATCATTCCATTCTTTTATTGGAGTAGAAGACTTTTTAAAACTATTTTCGATAATATTCCATAAATTTAAATCTATAGAAAGCAAGAAAACTTTTATCTTGGAGTGAAAAGTTTTCCAAAAAGTGTAGTATGTCCCATTGAACATGGGAGGACAAACGATAGAAAAGCCCTCTTGAAAGCCGAAAAGAGTCATTTCTCTTGGGTGTTAAACCAAATGAGAAAGAGGTGGCTCTGATACCAATTGTTAGGAATAAGTCGGCAGTAAGAGGGGGGGGGGGAATTAGTGTAGCGGATAAAATCACCAGTTCGAAAAATCTTCGTATGATAAAAACTGATTTCGACGAAAACCGTTTCATAAAGATATTAACTTGAAAGAGTATGGGAGCATAGTGAGAGCAATAAGGATATAAGGTAGTTTGCTATAAAGATAAATTGAAAGAATGAAAATGCAAATCGAGTTTTATAGTGGTTAGGTCGTCGTGATCTACATCCACTCCGCCGATTCCTCTTCCATCGAGGCCACTGGCATCCATAACGATCTTCCTTTAATAGGAAAAGATTTAGGACAGGTTTAGGAAAAGATAAACTACCCTTATAACTCGATTCTCCTTTTGACAGGTTTAGGAGAGAACCTTTACAACCCCCACAACCTTCTCTCTTAAGCTTCTCTAACACTTAGACTTTGAGAGGAGTTCACACAAGATTACAACAGTGTTTTCTTTCTTCTTTACTCTTAATTCTCGTGTAAGTTAACTAGGGATGAGAGGGGTATTTGTAGGCTTCAAGTGGATTCAAACTTAGAGCCTAAAAAGATCTCATCCCGTGTTTCCCGAGCCCTGGTAGTACCACCGCCTAGGAGACTGTGTCTGAGCGGTACCATCGCCCAGACTGGCGGTACCACGCCTGACACAGTCTTAAAGACTGTGCCATTGACAGTGCCACCTGTTGGGTCATTGTTTGGGCCATTCACTTGGCCCAACATAGTCCATACATGGGCCCAACTGGCCCCTAATTGGGTTGGCCCAATTCCAATCACAATTATGTGCTAACTATGAATTCTAAGGCATACACTAAGCAAATATGGTCAAGTTAATCTTGGTTTCTTCCGGCAAGCTTCCGGCGAACTTCCGATAATCTCTCGGCAATATTCCAGCGAACTCCCGGCAAGCTCCTGGACTTTAGATGATCTTCTTGGCAAGTTCCGATGAGCTTCTTCGGCAGGCTCCTGGACTTCTCGGTCAATTCCGACAAAACTTTCGACGACCGTCCGGACTTCCGATGAACTCTCTAACTCCTAATGAAATCTCGTTCTTGACTTCGAGACTTTGTTTTACTTTATGCCTTGATCACTATCATATTTAATCCTGCACAAATAAAACCTACTTCGATCTAGACAATTATTACAAAACTTGAATCATGTTGTCCAACAAGTCATTAGTTCATTGACGCTTCGTCCGATTCTTCGACGCATCGTTCTCTCTTACGGCTCATTGCCCAATCGGCCAGTTGACCTCTGGAACTCCGATTTCCTTGGGGTAATTTTCACTCTTCTTGGCTCAATGCCTGTACCCATGGCCTGAAGCCTTTTGCCGATACGTCGACCGATCCTTCGGCTCGACGTCCAATCTTCTGACATGTTTCTCTCCAGCTCAACATAATTCTTCCTGTTTTAATTATCTCTCCCTGATCGAAGCTAGTCCTGTGACACTTAAATGCACATTAAATTATAAACATTATCAATTAGTTTCATCATCAAAATTCGAGATTCAATAGCTAGTTGCACTTCTTCTTTTTGCCAATGACAATGGGGGAGAAAGAATTGCTAGTATGAAAAAGAGAAATAAAATGTTGCTATCTCAAGAGAAGCAAAAACTTTGCTAAACTTCACATTCTCAACAAACTTCTTAAAAGAGAAGAAAGAAATCACTAGCTTGCATGATGATGTTTCAAAAATTGCTAGTTGCACTTCTCCTTTTTGTTGATGATAAAGGGAGAGAAGTTACGATGAACAATCATGCTTGGAAAGATGTATTCAAATTTTGATTATGCATGATTTTATGATAACATGTTGCTTGGATTCATGATTAAATTTGCTTTGACTTGAATTCAATTTGAATTCAAGATTCTATCAATATAGCATATTGATAGGGGGAGTTAAGGTTAACTCCGTCATCAATTTGTTGTCATCATAAAAAAGGAGGAGATTGTTGAATCTCAAATTTTGATGATGAAACCAATTGATGTGTTTATGATCTAATTTACGTTTTGAGTGATATAGGAAGCTTCAATCAAGGAGAGACAACTAAAGCAAGAAGAATCATGTTGGGCTGGAGTGGAACATGTCAGAAGATTAAACATCGAGCCGGAGGATTGGTCGACGTATTGGCAGAAGGCTTCGGGCCATGGGTTCGGGCATCGAGCCAAGAAGAGCAAAATTACACCAAGGAAATCGAAGTTATAGAAGTCAACTGGCCGATTGGGCAATAGGCCACAAAAGAGGACGATGCGTCAAAAAATCGGATGAATCGTCGATGAACCAATGACATGCCAAACAATATTTGATTTAAGCTTTATAATAATTGTCTAGATCGAAGTAGGTTTTAAGCATAATTGGGTTAGAATTGGGTCAACCCAATTAGGGTCAAATTGGGCCCAAGTTTGGGTTGTGTTGGGCTAAGTGAAAGGCCTAAACAGTGACCCAACTTAGTGGAACCGTTGATAGTACCACCAGTCTGGGCGGTGGTACCGCCCAAACTCAATCTCTGAGACTATCAAGCAGTGGTACCGCCAGTTTGGGTGGTGGTGCCATCTAGACACAGTCTCCCAAGCAATGGTATTGCCAGACTAGGTAGTGGTACCGCCTAGTGTTAGTGTTATAGGCGATGGTACTGCCCAACACAGGTGGTGGTACCGCTAGTATTTCGAAAATCGAGGATGAGATAATTTTAGGCTCCAAGTTTGAATCCATTTGAGGCCTATAAATCCCCTCTCCTTTGGTTATAAGAATTGAGAGTAAAAAAGAAAGAAAACACAATTATAATCTTATGAGAACTCCTCTAAAACTCGAAGTGTTAGTGAAGTTTAAGAGAGGAGGTAGTGGGGGTATAAAGGTCCTCTCCTTAGCCTGTCAAAAGGAGAATAGAGCTGTAAGAAGGTGGTTGGTCTTCTCCTATTGAAGGAAGACCATTAGTGGATGTCGATAGCCTCGACAGAAGAGGAATCAGCGGAGTAGATATAGGTCACGATGACCATACCATTATAAAACTCGGTTTGCATTTACTTCTTGCAATTTACATTTACTACAAACTGCCTTACTTGCTTTACTTCTTCATTACACTCTTACGAACACTTTTAAGTTAAATACATTTCCAATAACAATTTTATCAAAACAAAGATTTTTTGAACCGACATTATTTTTATCCGCTGCACTAATTCACCCTCCCCTCTTAGTGCCTACTCGATCCTAATCGTTAGTATCATAGCTATGTTTTCTCTTATTTGGTTTAACACCCAAGAGAAATGACTCTTTTCGGCTTTAAAGAGGGTTACTCTATCATTCGTCCTCCTATGTTCAATGGGACAGACTACACTTATTGGAAAACGCGGATGAGAGTTTTCTTACTTTCGTTGAATCTCGATTTATGGAATATTATTGAAAATTAATTTAAAATATATTCTCTTCTAATGAATAATTAGAATGAGTTGGAGAGGAAGACTTTCTCTTTAAATGCCAAGGCTATGAATGCCTTATTTTGTGCTTTCGATAATGCATATTTCTTGAAAAAATCTCTATCTTATCGAGTTTTCATCTTAGAGATCCTTAGTGATGAATCTATTTATATATTGACTCTCTTGAATTATGAAAGTGATTTTGATGATTATAAATTTGAATGAATTTTGTCTATATCATGATCTTGAATTCTTGATATTGATACTTGAAATCTTTCTATGAATCAAGATCTTGTTTTTGAACTCCCATGATTCTTTTTTGCTATTTACTATGATTCTTCTTTTCGCTATTTGAGTCATAAAAAAAAATCATAATTTTTCTCTTGATTTTTTTATATTTTATTACAACATGAAAGTTTTATTATGAATCAAGATTTTTCATAAATTATCCTCCTACAATTCTTCTTGGTATTCTCTAAAAAGGGGGGATGCATTCAAATTAACCATGTTACATCACTAGACTTCTTGATGTTTATAATTGATGTTTATAATTTGAAGTTTATTATGTACAATTTTCTTGTATTTATGATATATATATCGTGATAGATTGAATTATTGTTGTAAAAAAAAGGAAGGAAATTGTTAGCTTGCACATTGCAAAAGAGAACCAAAAAAAGTGTTAGCTTGAATGATAAACTTAAATCTCCCAAATGCATAAACTCTTCTTATACATTTTTTGGATCTTGATTTCTTGATTTTTATGACTTGAGTGTTCTTTCTAAATCAAGATAGTTTCCTATCATTCTTTCTATTTGCAAAAAAAAAAATTGTCAAAAATAACACATGATCTTTTGGTATTCATGAATTAATCTTTCATTTTTGATGATTGAAATATTGATGCAAATTTATCTTTATTGTTTATCCTTGTCATGATGTGAAAATTAATGTAAAGGAAAACGAATTACAATATTGTATTCTTCCCTTCTATTTGACAATGACAAAGGAGGAGCAAAACTTGCTAACTTACGCATATCAAAAGAGAAGCAAGAAGTGCTATCTTGCAAATCTCAAGAGAAATATGCCGTAAGAGATAATAATGCACTAAAGAATAGGACGAAACGTCGATGAACTAATGACATGCCGGACAACATTTGATTTAAGCTTTGTAATAATTATCTAGATCGAAGTAGGTTTTAGGCGTAATTGGGTTTGAATTGGGCCAACTCAATTAGGGTCCAATTGGGCCCAAGTTTGGGCTATGTTGAGCCAAGTGAAAGGCCCAAACATTGATCCAAACTGGTGGAACTGTCGGTGACACAATCTCTAAGACTATTTCAGGTTATGGTATCGCTAGTTTGGGTGGTGGCACCGCCCAGACTCAATCTCCGAGACTGTCAGGTGGTGGTACCACCCAGACACAATCTCCCAAGTAGTGGTACCGCCTAGTATCCGTGCTGTAGGCGGTGGTACCGCCCAAAACTAGCGGTGGTACTGCTAGTACTCTGAAAATCATGGATGAGATAATTTTAGGCTCCAAGTTTGAATCCACTTGAGGCCTATAAATGCCCCTCTTATCCCTGATTAACATACACAAAAATTGAGAGCAAAAAAGGAAGAAATCACTATTGTAATCTTTTAAGAACTCCTCTAAAACTCTAAGTGTTAGTGAATTTTAAGAGATAAGGTAATGGGGGTGTAAAGGTTCTCTCTTGAGTTTGTCAAAAGGAGAATAGTGTTGTAAGAAGGTGGTTGGTCTTCACCTATTAAAGGAAGACTGTTAGTGGATGTCGGTGGCCTCAACTGAAGAGGAATCGGTTGAGTGGATGTAAGTCACGACGACCGAACCATTATAAAACTCGGTTTATATTTACTTCTTGTAATTTACCTTTACTGTAAATTGTCTTACTTGCTTTACTTTCTCATTACACTCTTACGAACAATTTCAAGTTAAATACATTTCTGATATCGATTTGATCAAAATGAAGATTTTTCGAATCAACATCGTTTTTATTCGCTGCACTAATTCAAGCCCCCCTCTTAGTGCTGACTCGATCCTTACCAAACTGAGCCATGCTTAGCTTATGGGTTAAGTTGTACCTAGACGCTTGAACTGGGGTCATGTCTGACCATATAGACTAAGTCATACCTAGCCGTATATGCTGGACCATGCTAGGCCACATGGGTTGAGTTGTACTTACCATATAGGCTGGGTTGTACATGGCCACATAAGCTAAATCATACCTGGCTACATGGGCTGGGTCATGTTGGGAAATCTTAGGGGCGACATCAGATGTGCAGCGGAAGAGCAAGAAAACAAAATCCCCGATTCCCAAAGAGATGTTCGTCGTCGTGCGAAGATTGGTGTGCAAAATCTGCGAAACTTAAAAACTACGTATAGAGTAGATTGTGTTACCTAGGGAGATCGTATATCCTTGTTTCCTTACAGATCTTTAGGAGAGGGTGAAGGAGGTCAAGCGTCCTCCTCTCTAACGGTGATCCACACAACAGGGCTACGATGACGCTCTGAGGTGGAGAGGGGAGGAGAATAGGAGAGGCAAGCAAAGGCTCTAGCCTATGAGGCTCTGAATCCCTCCTATTTATAAAGGTCCCTTGTCAAACCCTAATGGATCCTCGCCTAGTGGGTATTGGATCTATATCCAATAACCCAAACCTTTTAGATTAGTGGATCTCTATCCAATAATCTCTCATGGGCTCTTATTGGATCTCGTCCATGGGATCCAATAATTCAGGGGCTTATTGGATATCCAATAAGACAAGGGCTCCGTCGGATATCTTATATCCGAACCTCTACTCATCGCAATGCCTATCATATGTGTGTGACCCTCTAGGCCCAATATCGAGCTGGCCGTGAGTCAAACCTGTTAGAACTCCTTCTGACTCAGTAAATTATTATCTCTATAATAATTCACTCGACTCATCGACTACAGACGTACTAGGCCACTACGCCATAGTCCACAAACGATACAGGGGAATCCAATCCATTGGACCTGTCTATCCTCAGTTACCGTGTACCTATAGTCCCTCATCCATCTAATATCCCAGAGACCATATATCGAGCATGGTGCTGTCAAACCCATACGGTTTCAACTCGAGTCTCGCTCTAATCAGATTCTTCCGGAGAACTCTTTCTCTCTCAACCCGAATGACCCTGGCTAGGGATTTGTCTGAGCAAGAACACATGGGATATTCCTCTCATGACGCCAAGAGTGGATGATCTTCTATCGACACTCAATAGCCCTCGTAAGGTCGGCTACCACTCCCAATGACCAACTGTACTAGACCTGGGACAGCCAAACCTATAAGTCTGGTATCAAAGAGTGGAGCACTTATACAGGACATCCTTGGTATCTCAAGTCTAAGGACCAGATACACCACTAGGACTGCATAATCGTTGTCTGACAATAAGGCATCATCAACCATCCAGCATTCGTAAGCGGATCAATTAGTGAACTCATTCTCCAATGAGCACTTGTACTATATCCCTAGTGTCCCTACACGAGCAGCTATGAGACCAGCTGCATCCATCATATGAATGGGTATACAGCACACTAGTCTGTCCGGTTATCACGATATCCCTCTCGAGTAACCTATGATCGGGATTATTTAGGATCTGTGTTTAAAGGTGAATCAATCTTATTATCGTGATCTCATCACGATCCGATTCCCATTACACAAATCCAAGGACATCACAATATATATATGCATATATGCAATAGTTATAAAGTGATATATGCCAAAATATAATAAGCAAAAAGATTTTGTATCAAGTCACACGTGCCATCACTCACGTGATTGGCTTGTTGGGCACCTATGACTAGCAATCTCCCACTTGACCTAAAGTCAATCACCTATGTGTCTGATCCCCATCAGACCCTTTTGACGCTCAAAGACAATCTGAGACAACGACTTTGTCAGTGGATCTGCAATGTTATCTTCGAATGGAACACTTTCCACTACTACATCTCCTCGGGTTACGATCTCTTTGATAAGATGGAACCTCCTCAGAACACTTCTGATGAGACCCGGGTTCTCTTATTTGAGTAATCGCCCCATAGTTGTCGTAATATAAGGAAGTCGGCTTCTCGCTATCCGACACGACTCCCAAATTTATGATGAACCTCTTCAACCAGACTCCCTCCTTTGCTGCATCTGATGCAGCAATGTACTCCGCCTCTATGGTCGAGTTAGCAGTAGTATCTTGCTTGGAACTCTTCCAGCACACTACTCCTCCATTCAAGGTGTACACATACCCTGAATTCGACTTGCAATCATCGACATCAGACTGAAAACTTGAGTCCGTGTAACCTTCAACCTTAAGGCTATTACCTCCATATACTAGTAAAAGATCCTTAGTCCTTCTCAAGTACTTAAAGGATATACTTTACTGCTTTCTAGTGCTCCAAGCCTGGATCCGCCTAATACCTGCTCGTGACACTTAGAGCATGCGCTATATCAGGCCTAGTACATAGCATGGCATACATGATAGACCCTATTGCTGAGGCATAAGGTATCATATCCATGTTCTCCCTTTCTTCTGGAGTCTTTGGGGACATACTCGTAGAAAGCGATATCCCATGTCTCATTGGTATGAGATCTCTTTTGAAATTTTCCATGCCAAACCTTTTGACAATGGTTTCTATGTACCTGGACTGGGACAAGCCAAGCATCTTCTTAGATCTATCTCTATAGATTCTAATCCCCAAGATATAGAATACTTCCCCTAAGTCCTTCATGGAGAAGTGTCTAGATAACCAAGCCTTTACTGTGGATAGCATTCCTACATCATTCTCAATGATCAGGATGTCATCCACATATAACACCAAAAAGGTGATAGCACTCTCACTTACTTTCCTGTACACACAAGACTCATTTTCATTCTTAACGAAGTCATAAGATCTGATTGCCTCATCAAATCTTATGTTCCAACTTCGGGAAGCTTGCTTTAGTCCATAAATGGATCTAAGCAACCTACACACCTTATCTGGGCGGTTCTTGGACACGAATCCCTCAGGTTGCATCATATACACCTCCTCCTCGAGGTTCCCATTGAGGAATGCGATTTTCACATCCATCTGCCAGATCTCATAATCATAGTGTGCCGCAATAGCCAATATAATTCTGATGGATTTTAGCATTGCTACGGGTGAGAAGGTTTCGTCGTAGTCAACACCTTGCCTTTGACGATACCCCTTAGTCACTAGCCTTGCTTTATAGGTCTCTACCTTTCCATCTACTCCGATCTTTTTCTTAAAGATCCACTTGCAACCGATGGGTACAATACCTTCGGGTGCATCAACTAGGATCCAAATCTTGTTGGAGTACATAGAATCCATCTCAGAATTCATGGCTTCTTGTTACTTCCCAGAGTCTATACTCATAATAGCCTTCTCGTAGGTCTGATGATCAATATCCTCAACATCCTCTCCTCTAATATGTCCCACATATCTCTCAGGAGGATGAGATACTCTATCAGACCTACGTAAAGTTGAAACTTGTGTATTAGGTACCTGAACAGACTCGGGCTGTAGAGAGGTGATTGAGCTTGGTTCTCCAACCTCGGTCAACTCTATCATTCTCCCACTATCTCCGCCAAGAATGTGTTCCTTCTCAAGGAACACTGCTCTCTTAGCTATAAAGACCTTTTATTCCTCGAGATGATAGAAATAATACCCACAAGTTTCCTTGGGGTATCCCACAAATTTATATCGCTCTGTCCTTGATTCTAACTTATCGGGGTTATGTCTTTTAACGTGGGCAGGGCAGCCCCAAATCTTAACAACCTTAAGATCAAGCTTCTTCATTTTCCATATCTCATATGGTGTAGACTCTACCGACTTAGTTGGAACTCTATTCAAAAGGTAAGCTGCGGTTTCTAGGGCATATCCCTAGAGGTGAGAGTGCCGGGATTGGAAGGCGACTACATTGATGTGGCTGCAGCTGTTGTGACCCAAAGGGCGATTGTCGAGCAACGGGGTTGAGGTTCAGTGATGGCAACCTGTGGTTGTGGCAGAATATGCTAAGCAAGGGGGAGACGGCGTTGAAGCGGTCGAGGTTGAGAAGAGGAATCGGTGTTGCATGCGCCGCTGGGGTTGAGGCAGGGCAGCGTACTTGCTGCGGTTGCTGCGTTAGCTATTGGAGGGCAGCTGTTGTAGAATGAGAGGTTGGTCGTTGGTCAGGAGCAGCGACAGCAGTGATTGCTGGCAATTAAATCAATCTTGAAATTCACTTAAGTTTAAAAGATCATTATAAATCAAATAATTATTCTAATGTCACAAATCAATTATCATTATTTACTAATCATATAATTTTAAAATTAAAATATTATTATGTATCATAAAATTAAAATTATAACAATCTCAACATTAAGATTTCAAAACATAGATCAAAGCTGATTAAAAAAAGAAAGGATCCTACCTCTCCTTGACTATTCATTCCTCAATATCATCATCTCCTCAAGAAGTCCTCTCTTCAATCCTCCTATTGTGCTTGGGGAGAAATGAAGAAGGAGAGCCTCCTTATATAGGAGAAGAAGAGATCTTTCAAGTAAGTAAATATTTAATTTTAATTTTTAATTTATTTTTAGTTTTTTTTTACACACATAAAGATAAAAAATATAATATTTATTTTGTATAGTTTTGAAAATGAAATATAAACTGTTCACAGAAATGATGGCAAGTTGGTCGGAGGAATCAAGCTGAGGTTGCCAAGCATCCTCATTAAGGCTTTATTAGAACTCATGAGAGACAATCGGAGACGTGGTATCTCCTCTCCATTTTTCAGAGACAATTAAGCTGAGGTTGCCAAGCATCCTCATTCACTTCACCAAACCATTACAATAGAAATCGCTTTCATCATAACTCAACGAAATATGGGAGTTTAGAAGGATCCCTATCTCCAACTTATTTTTAAGTTTTGAATATATATAGTTCAATTCTTTTAATTCTTAACAATACCATACTATTCTCTTTTCATCTCATATGTGTAAGTATTTCTAACATATTTTTCTGTCCATGTGTGAGTTAATTGACCTCCCCTTATTCATTATGAGTTCCTTATCTTGATTGATTATGAAAATTAATTGATCATATAATATGCTTAGAGCATCATAACTGATTTGTCAACATGGTCAATGCAATATGATCACTTATTTCTAGTCCTTTCATTGTCATTTGGGATAATTATCTGTTTAATTTAGCAACCTTAATGAGCATAGTCAAAATAAACATTACATATAATATGGTACATAAAAATTCGTCAATTCGAAGTCCAGTTTCTCATGTCAATTACAAGTGTGGACTTCGTGCGAGTATACTTCAAACGCTGCCTTCCACTACGAGTAAACTTCGCTGATCCGGCTCCACGTCTTATCTCTAATCAGATCTCGACACGGTTCAATACATCACGCACGAGGCTTTATCCATGTCGAAGTGACGCTACCTAACGGTTCAACCACGCACCAGCTTACCCTCAAACGATATTACTCCACGTAGCTGAAGCGTGAACCACACGCTTCCAGAGATGACACAGACTTTGTGCCGTGTCATAGACAGTGCAACTGATCCTTCTGAGCTACAAAACAAAGGCCGGCCTGTTCTTTCCCTCACGCAAACCAAGCCCGCTGTTGAGACTGAGAGAGGCAAAGAGACGAAGAGGGAGAGAGTATGCAGCAGCGCTCTGCGGAGTGCAGGGATAAGACGAGGCCGCTGTCTCTCCTCGATTCAAGTAGCTTTAAGGAAACGAAAGAAGAAGGAAAGGCTTCTCCCTTTCTATGAGCAGAGGCGCCAGCAGCCTCCTGTCTCTCACTTAGTGTGGACCTTGGTGTCCGTACGTCAGGCCGGGAGCACAGGGAACGGGATAGAAGAGGAGACGAGCGAGGTGTATATATCAGAGATAGAATATGAAGGAAACGGAGAGAAGGCCGCGACAGTAGTATTGTTGCTAGTCTCCAGTACAAAGAAAACCACCGTCTCCTTCTCATACCTGCGTTGCTTCTCTGTAGCTTTACCACTCTTTAATTTCCTTGTATCTCTTTCTACTCCTCTTTACCACCCACCATGGCTGCCCTCGTTCCTGACAGCACAAACAACAGCAGTAGCAGCAACAAGCTAGACGTCGACGGCCTCTCTTGCTCTTCCGCCATCAGCGGCGGCGCCAGCGATAACACGACCTACGTGCGCGCCGACCCTGACAACTTCCGGGCCTTGGTGCAGAGGCTGACCGGCGCCTCCGCCGCCACCGACAACTACTCCGTTCGCAGGCTTCCCTCAGAAGCACGGAAGGTCGAGAGCAAGAAGCGGAAGCTTCAAGATAGAAGGCGGGTCCCCACCAAGCTCGAGATCAACATCAACCCTTCGCTCTACTCCACAAGTGCTACTTGTTATCATCGGCAACGCCATTACCACCGCTTTAGTTGCACAGGAAGTTGGAGCAAAGGACACGAGGCAGGGCTGCTTACGTCTCCGATATCGACCATGGATTCTATCTTGCTCGTCTCTTCCGCCAGTCCTACCGCCGCGACTCCTGCAGGTGCTGCCGTTCTACTTGTTAAGAAAGAGGAAGAGGAGAGAGCGATCGCAGAGAAGGGGTTCTATCTGCACCCTTCGCCTCGGAGTAACAGCAGAGAGCCACCCAAACTTCTGCAGTTGTTTCCCCTCCATTCTCCCAAGAACTCATCCGTTTCTACCTCAGAGTAGTTAGCTACCTCTTCTTCTTATCGTTCGCTCTTTCTTCTCTATATTTCCATCTGTAGAAGAAGTAATTAATACTACGTCGAAATCTGTGTTTCGAGGTTCCTGAAGATTCGTGCTAACTCTTGTTTTAATGATTCGTGCTAACTGGTTTGATGACTGGATCGGATTCGGGTCAAAGTCACCTTAGCTCTAGATCCAAATAAGACCATGAATCAGAAGATTCGAACAACAATATGACCGATAAAATTGGGATTAGATTCGAACGTCAATATGAACGATAAAGTTGGGATTCGGATAAGGCATCGAGAGTATATACTCGTGAATGAGGATCCTGTTAGCGAACAAATATATCATGGCAGATGAGTCAGCACGGCTAGGTTTGCGGGTCGATGCCATGAGCTTTCTGGAGAGTGAGCTGAATGATGAGATGATCGTGCCCTCGGGAAGGAGTGCCGGTTGGCATTGGTCGGGATTCGAGCTGATTGACTGCTCTCCTTTGCGCGGTGGATGGCGTCCCTTGGGTTGAGACACTCATGGCTCGGGGGTGATCGTTTACCTGCAAAAACAACCTTCATCGAGTGATTCCCGACTTTAGCCCCTCCAACGAGCAAGTTAGTAGTGGGTCGAATTGTTTTTCCCCCCGGCCGGAGGCCGGCTCAGGGCTTTATACTATTGCACGAGGGTTGATAGCACGTCGATTTGATCTGGCCGTCGACCCTTGAGGGATGGGACGACACCTCTGACCGGCCGCTTTCTCGAGGCATGTGAAGCCGCATCAGACGACACCGCCCCGAGCTCTCAGGATGAGACAGGTGGAACATCTTCTTGGTACGATTCTGACTTGGCGTGTGGTGTTAGCGGTGGTGTGTCCGAGGTCCCAAAATATACCGTATCACTTCTCCCCCCCCCTCTAAGGTGTGCCGTGGGGTCCTTAAAGGGCCAGGAGGCATGCCTCGATTGGAGTGATGCTGATCGCTTACGAGGGGAAACTGAATTGACTCATCGTGGGGCATTTTAGAGGGGCGGCGCCCCTTACCTCTGGTAGGATTGACTTTGCTGATCGGGCGGCTGGGGCCTGACGAGGCGAGACCGACGTGTCGTAGGTCGGATAACCGGTTTGGCACGACTCGGAGTTATGGCCACTGAGTTTGTAAGTCGACGAGCAAGCTGGAGCAGCTCGGTTAGAGACTTGACGAGCTACGAGTTGCGGATCGACGTGGAGTGACTCGGACAGCGGACTAGGTCGGACGTTGGATCGACCGAGAGGTACGGTTCAGGCATTAGGTCGACCGAGATGCTACTCGGGCATTAGATCGGCCGTGAGGCGTGCTCAAGCGTTGGGTCGGGCGAGATGCGACTTGGTTTGAAGGTTGGACCTATGGGCCGAGCGACTATGCTTGGGCTTAGGCTTCAATGTCGGTGGGTTACAAGTCGGGGGCAATCTAGAGCGACCCGAGCAGGAGCTGGACCTGTGGGTCGAGCAACTATGCTCGGGCTCAGGTTTCGGTGCTGGCGGGTCGCAAGTCAGGGGCGATCTGGAGCGACCTGGGTAGGAGCTGGACCTATGGCCGAGCGACTATGCTCGGGCTCAGGTTTTAGTGCCTACGGATTGCAAGTCGAGGGCGATCGAGAATGACCCAGGCAGGAGCTGGACTTGTGGGCTGAGCGACTATGCTCGGGCTCAAGTTTCGATGCCGGCGGGTCGTAAGTCGGGGGCGATCTGGAGTGACCCAAGCAGGAGTTGGACCTATGGGTCGAGTGACTATACTCGAGCTCCAGTTCTGGTGCCGGCGGGTCGCAAGTCTGGGGCGATTTGGAGCAACCCAGGCAGGAGTTGGACCTGTGGGCCGAGCGACTATGCTCGGGCTCAAGTTTCGGTGCGGTGAGTCATAAGTCGCGGGCGATCTGGAGTGACTTGGGCAGGAGCTGGACCTATGGGCCAAGCAACTATGCTTGGGCTTAGGTTTTAATGCCGACGGGTCGCAAGTCAGGGATGATCTGGAGCGACACAAGCAGGAGCTAGACATGTGGGCCAAGCGACTATGCTCGGGCTCTGGTTTCGGTGCTGGTGGGTCGCAACTCGGGGGCGATCTGGAGCGACCCGGGCAATGGGCTAGGCCGACGAGGTGTGGCTCGAGTGTCAGACTGGTCGAGATGCATGGCTCGGGTGTCGGATTGGCTGAGATGCGACTCGGACATTAGACTGGCTTCGAGGCGTTGCTCGAGCGTCGGACTGGCCGAGATGTCTGGCTCGGGCGTCGGATTGACCGAGATGTGTGTCTCGGGCATCGGTTTGGCCGAGATGTGACTCGGATATTAGACTGGCCGTGAGGCATGGCTCGAGCGTCGGACTGGCCGAGATGCGTGGCTCGGGCATCAGATTGGCCGAGATGCATGGCTCGGGTGTCGAATTGGCCAAGATGCATGGCTCAAGCCTCGGATTGGCCGAGATGGCGATTGGTACTCGAGGGGCGGCATCATGGCAGGATGATAATGGTCGGTCGTTGGTCAGGGGACCGAGCTGTGCAACTCGAGAGGAGACTGGTCCCGTTGGTCAAGTAGCTGATCTCAGGCTTAGGTCTACCGGGGGGAGACCCTTTGTCATGAGCGGTGCCATCACGCCATGTGGCGTGCTGATTGGGGCGATTCAGGTTCTAACTCGGGCCGATTGGTCCTCCTACGAGTTTGCAATGGGGGCGCCAGAGCCGCTCCTCGGAATTGCTCCATCCTCGGCCTCTTGTTAACCTCGCACCTCCCTGCCATTAGGGCTTTAGCAATGATGTACTGATTGGCGCGCTAGAGCATCTCGGTGATGGTTGTGGGTGGCTTCTCGATGAGCGACCAAAAGAACCTCGAGGGCCTCAAGCCCATCAGGAATGCCTGCATGGTTGTAGAAGGGTGAGCGTCCTGAAATCCCCAGATTTCCGTGGCAAAGCACGCCACGAATTAAGAGAGCGATTCATCCTCATGTTGAGATAACACCAGCAAGGTGGCGATGGAAGGCTTGGGTCGCACATTGACAAGGAAGTTTTGCTCGAACTCCCTTGCGAGCAGGTCGAAGGATGAGACTGAGAGTGGGCATAGCGGGCTGAACCATGTTCGTACCGGTCCTCTGAAGGTGGTCGGGAATGCCCGACACATCAGGGCATCAAAGGTACCATAGAGGGCCATCTGAGCTCGAAACACCGTGACATGCTCCGTGGGGCCAAAGCCGTCGTCATACGTCTCCAATGCCAGTAGCCTGAAGTTGAGGGGTACAGGCTTGTCCTGTATTTCCTGAGTAAAAGGGGAATCGCCCGAGCTACCTTCATTCGAATCACTATGCGACTTCTAGAATACACGCTGCTCGTCCAAGCGTTAGTTGACCCCGGACAGTTGGATCCTGAATGAGTCGTCTGCCGAGTTAGATGATATGGTGTCACGCTCAGAGTGGGGCGGTGTGATTTGGTAGGGTGTGGGTATGCTCTGCTCGGGCGGACCTCTCGGGTCAGTCGTTTGGTTTCGGGCTTCTCTCGCCCCGACCTGCTCCTTGCTCGGTCTTTGTCGGGTCAGGTCAGGGGACCGAGCTGCTAGCCGCACAATCTGGGGAATGAGCAAGACGAGCGTCTGCATCCTCCCCACCATCGCTTGTACTTGCTTGGTCAGGCTGAGGAACGCCTCGGGCGACACGCCCGAGGGTCCTGTGGTAAGTTTGAGGGGCGACAATCCCGGGTCATTAAACTAGCACCAATAGCGATCTAGTGTCGAGGCCAGAATCCCTCCATCTCTAAGGGTGAGGAGGGACTGATCTCTGGGCCCGACAGAGGGGAGACCGGTCGGTGGTTCTCCCTTGGGGAGAGCTCCTGCAAGATGCTCCTACGACATGGCCCTCCTTCTAGCACCAAAATGTTAGCGAACAAATATATCGTGACTGATGAGTCATCACGGCTAGGTCCGCGGGTCGATGTCGTGAGCTTTCTGTAGAGTGAGCTAGATATTGCGGTGGCTTGCCCTCGGGAAGGAGTGCTGGTTAGCATTGGTCGGGATCCAGGCCGATTGATTGCTCTCCTTTGTGCGGTGGATGGCGTCCCCTGGGTTGAGATGCTCGTGGCTCGGGAGTGGCCGCTTACTTGTAAAAAGGGCATTCGTCGGGTGATTTCTGACTTTGGCCCCTCCAATGAGCAAGTCAGTAATGGGTCGAATTGTTTTCCCCCCCCTGGCCGAAGGCCAGCTTGGGGCTTTATACTATTGCATGAGGGTCGGTAGCACGTCGATTCGACATGGCCGTCGACCCTCGAGGGATGGGACGGCACCTCTGACCAGCTGCTGTCTTGGGGCGTACGAAGCCGTGTCGAATGGCACCTCCCTGAGCTCTCGGGATGGAACAGGTGAAACAACTTCTTAGTACGATTCTGACTTGGCGCGTTGTCATGGACTTAGCTGGTTTTGCCTAAGTCGTGCGGCACCCTTGCGTGTCCGTCCGTAAAGGCCAGCCTCCCCGAGGCCTCCCACGATCCCTTAGGACCCACAAAAGAGAAAACGGGTTAGAGAAAATGCCTCATTTAGGATCCACAAGAAAACATTTCTGAAAACACTTCATAGACAATGCAAATTACAAACAGACTGTATAAGCTCTGAACAGTTGCATAACAAAGGGTCAAAATGGTCCACTATAGATCGAAAATCTCTTACAAGTGTCCACATGACACAACCTTTATTTACAAGCCTAAAGCTGCCACCAAACCCAACTAAAATTAGACTATTAAGCCTTCGGCCGTCCCTCTACATGCTGTGTAAAGCATGAACATACCAAAAGACATGGACATACATAAGCATTACATCAAACATCCTGTTTCGAAGTTTGTCCGTGACATTTCGTGACATTCTCGCCCACTTATTCCTTTGACGTCCTCATCGAAGCCTTTGTGAACACTACAACTCCTCGCCTTTACTGAGTCTTCAATCCTCTGCTCTAGCTGCAATGTACCTCTTGGCTCCCAACTGCTCTCCGCTGCTATTTTTGAGTAGTCGAACCTTTGATTCGCCATGCTGCTTCAACTCACCAATGACTCTAACTCTGGTGTGGAGTTGGCTGAGTTGTGTTGATTCCTGTGGATCCTCCAAATGAAGGAAAAGACCATCCTTACTATGCACTAGTCTCTTAGATGCCTCATGCTGCTTGAATTAGGTGGATGCTTATTGGAGCTTTAACGAGCATCGCCTTGTAAACTTTCAAAGTTTTTGGCCCTTCCTCCATAAAATTTGCTCATCGACTCTTCTTTCACTTAGTTGTCACTACCAAGTAAATTCGCATTACTTCCGCTTTCGATTGGTATTCTATTGGGAAATGAGGCGGATACTCTACTCTCAGTAGCACTGATCACTAATGGTGAGGATTTGACAACTATTGTCGTCTATATCTTCGAAGGGTCTTTGAACCTGTGTAACACTCCTCCGCTGGATAGATAAGAGAATTAGGGTACTCAGTTTCACCCATTCTCTTAAGGGTTGAGAAGGCAAAGGTTACTTGACTTCGCCCGCCTCCTCGAGGTTGTACTCCATGCATCGAGCTGGTTACTAGCCTTCGCCTGCTCTTTACTCACACTTCTGAAGCACTTGAAGTGTTTGCACTCCTTGGTTGAGTTAGTTACTGTGATTCACCTTCTCAATGCCATCAAACTTTTGGAATGCAAGAAGTTTTCACCCCAACTTGGAGTAATTCTCTAATATATTTAGTTACCTTTGGGATTGTACCGTCTTCTCCATCAACCCTGCCGCCTACTCCATTAAGTAGCAAAGGTACAGCATCGCATACTGCCTGCTTCGTTCTTTGGTCGTGCACTCTTGAGAAGCTCGTTGACACTAGTCTTACGAAGTTCTTTGGCCTCTGCCTTTTAGCCTTATCTCGGTACTCGGAGTTTGCCTCTGCATGTTCCACCTCCTTGGCCCCTTTCACAACCAAGCACTCTCCCTCCATGAGAGCAAGGGATCAATGACTTTCACGGAAGTCCCGCCTCTACGGTACCATGGCGCTGCCATGCCCATGGCCCTACTATCTATCGTCTCATATCTGCATCCCTTTTTGTCAAAATCAATAGATATGTCTCTATGACACTTCTCCGAGTCCACCTCCATTCTAACTGATGCTTGATTTTGGGTAGCTAAGTCCCTCTAGACTCATCGTCGCTTCCTCACCCCTTTCGACCCCCTACTTCAACACCTTTGTGTTCTCCAAGCAGCTCCCTTTGGTTGATGGAAAGACAGATTGCAACTCCCATGCATGGCCTCTGCCATCGCATTATAGGTTTTGCACCGATTCTGTTCTCCTTAGCTTCCTTGGTAGCAATGTTCGCTTACTCGACCTCGTCCTCTGACTTGCCGGGCTGAAAATGGTGCACCATTGTTTAGATCCTGGGCCTCTGCCCCTACCAGCACAATCTTCGCTATGCACCGCTTCTTGCCTAGCAACTTGACTGGCAACACTGTGGCATATTCTTTAAGAGTACCCGCCTCTGCATCCTCTTGCCCCATGCCAAGGCCTTCTGAACCCAACTTCACCTCCGCAAGTTGAGTGGTCTTGGTTCCTCCATCAAATGTTTCTCCGAGATAAGGTGCATGTGCCCAGAAGTTCCCTTCGTCTTTGGCACCATGCAAGATGAGCCTGCTCCGTCAGAATGAAGGACCCATGGAATAACATGATCCTACCTCTTGCCTCTGCAAGAGTTCATGTCCTTGACCTCTGTCTAAGGAAAGCACTGTGCCTCCGCTCCATGTTCCATCTTCTATGCTGGCTCCCTTCATGCGGCTTGGGTACTTCGCCAAGTTACACCCAAGTTGCTCCACTCCTCGTTTTGCATTGAGTTGATGGTGGCCTTCGCGCCCACCATTCCACGGGTCAGCTCTGATGGGGATATAAATAGGAATAACCTTTGTATAGGAACAAATACTAGAAGACCAAAATACGCAGCGGAATAAAATGGAAACACAATCAAACAGAACACCAAGATATACGTGGAAAACCCCTTCAATGTGAAGGGTAAAAACCACGGGGCAAACTAGAGATAATCCACTATGAGAATAATGAATGTACAAATCTCAATCTCTTGCCCAAAACCCTAGCAACAACCACAAGAGAATAACTGGGATACAAGGATCACGTCACTGCCCACAATATCTAAAACCTCCCAAGTAATCACAGCAAGAGCCTACTGGAGATTTGATCTAACCTGAGATGAGAACACTACTAGATGATTGAGAACAGTCTCTCTGCGTTGTCCTTGTCTTCTTCCCTTTCTCTCTTCCTTTTCTGCCTTGTTCTCCTTCTTCTCTTTGGAATCTCGTGGCTTCAAAGATCTGCCTCGTTGCTACCTTTTTATAGCCTTAATTTGCCTCTAAAACGCAGCCACCACACCCCCTAATCTTAATTAGGGTTAGGTTAAGAGGGGGTGTGGGCTGATAAATCCCACATGGGCTGAATATGGGCCATCAGCCCAACAACCTCCCCCTTCAGCCCATAAGGGAGGCTGTCCCATGACTCCTCAATGTGAAGCCATGCCGACCAGCTGTCGGCATATCTCGTGTCTTTCTTTTGGTAAAGTCTTCGTCAGCATGTCTGCTCCGTTGTCATCTGTATGAATTTTCTGAAGCTGCAACTGCTTCTCTTCAAATACATTTCGAATCCAGTGGTATCTGACATCTATATGCTTTGACTTGGAATGAAACATTGGGTTCTTACACAAATGGATGGCACTCTGGCTGTCATAATGCACCATATAATTTTCCTGTTTCAGCCCCAATTCTTGTAAGAATTCTTTCATCCATAACATTTCTTTGCATACCTCTATAGCAGCAATATATTCTGCTTCTGTGGTGGAGAGAGCAATACACCTTTGTAACCTGGATTGCCATGACACAGCTCCCCCTGCAAAAGTAAGTACATAACCTGAAGTAGACTTCCTCGTATCTATATTTCTTGCCATATCTGCATCTGTGTAACCTGTTAACACAGGTGGTCCACCTCCAAAGCTTAAACAAACCTTAGAGCTCCCTTTGAGATATCTAAAAATTCACTTCACTACTGCCCAGTGCTCTTTGCCTGGATTTGTAAGAAATATGCTAGTAACACCCACTGCATATGCGATGTCTGGCCTCGTACATACCATTGCATACATTAAACTTCCAACTGCTGAAGCATAAGGAACCTTTTGCATTTTCTCCTTCTCCTCATCACTTGACGGACTCTGTTCTGAGCACAACTTGAAGTGACCTGCAAGAGGAGAACCAATTGGCTTAGCATTGCTCATACTAAATCTTTCCAATACCTTCTCGATGTATTTCTCCTGTGACAACCAAATCTTCTTGTTTTTCCTGTCACGGGAAATCTGCATGCCTAGTATTTGCTTTGCTGGCCCCATGTCCTTCATTGCAAAAGACTCACTCAGTTCCTTCTTCAACTTGTAAATTTTAGACATATCTTTTCCAAGAATAAGCATGTCATCAACATAAAGTAAGAGAATAATAAAATCCTCACCAAACCATTTGATGTACACACAATGATCTGAAGCCGTTCTTTTGTATCCATTTTCTGTCATAAATGAATCAAACTTTCTATACCACTATCTTAGAGCTTGCTTTAGCCCATACAAGCTCTTCTTCAACTTGCAGACAAAATTATCTTTACCTTTGACTTTGAAGCCTTCTGGTTGCTCCATATAAATTTCCTCCTCCAAATCACCATGAAGGAAAGCTGTCTTCACATCTAACTGCTCAACCTCCAAGTCCTGGCTAGCAGTAATACCAAGAGCAACACGAATAGAAGATATTTTAACAACAGGAGAAAATATCTCTTCAAAGTCAATACCTTTCTTTTGACCAAAGCCTTTCACAACTAATCTAGCTTTGTACTTTGGTTGAGAACAATATTCTTGAGTCTTCAACCTAAAAACCCACTTGTTCTTCAAGGCCTTCATTCCATTTGGTAGCAGCACCAAATCATAAGTGTGGTTCTTCTGAAGAGCATCCATCTCTTCCTGCATAGCAACTAACCACTTCTCTTTCTGCTCACTCTCAATTGCTTCCTGGTAACTCTCTGGTTCACCTGCAACAGTAAGCATCACATACTCATATGTAGAGTATCTTTTGGAAGGTTGACGTTGTCTAGAAGATCTTCTCAACTGAGGTTCTGCGGGAACTTGCTCTCCTACTTCTTCTTTCCCAACATGTCCTGCAGGTAAATCAACATCAGGCTCTACACTATTTTCCTGCACATCTCCCCCATCACCTTGATATACTAGAGGAATAACTGGGTCACAATCTGCTAATCCTTCTGCAGAAGTCTTGGCTGGTGCCTTCTTCTTCAAATCCTCAAAGGTTTGATCCTCAAAGAAGACCACATCTCTGCTCCTGAACACCTTCTGCTTTTCTGGATCCCAAAGCCTGTAACCAAACTGATCATGTTAGTAACCAAGAAAAATACATTCTTTAGACTTACCATCCAGCTTGGACCTCTCATTGTCTGGAATATGTGCAAATGCGCGACAACCAAACACTCTCAAATGCTTGTAGGAAACATCTTTCCCTGACCATACATGCTCTGCAACATCACCATCTAGGGCTGTACATGGTGATAAGTTGATCACATCAATTGCAGTCCTCAAAGCGTCATCCCAAAACCTTTTGGGTAGCTTGGCCTGTGAAAGCATACATCTGATCTTTTCCATGATGGTGCGGTTCATCCTCTCTGCAATTGCATTATGCTGAGGTGTACCAGGAATTGTCATCTCATGTTGGATCCCATGTGACCTGCAATAGTCATTAAACAATCCTGTATACTCACCACCATTATCTGATCTTATGCATTTCAATTTCCTTTCTGTCTCCCTTTCAACCCAAGCATGAAACTCTTTGAAGACATTAATAACCTGATCTTTGGTCTTCAAAGCATAAGCCCAAACTTTCCTGGAAAAATCATCTATAAAAGTGACAAAATAAAGTGCACCACTTATACCAAGAACATCAACAGATCCACCAGGAGTTTTTGTCCTCAAAGGACCACATACATCTGTATAAACACGGTCTAAGGCATGCATTTTTCTAGACAAAGCAGCAGTAGCAAATGAAACTCTATGTTGTTTACCAGCCAAACAATCAATACAAGGGTTCAGATGTATACCTCTGAGATCTGGTAATACCTCTCTCTTGGAAAGAGCTTGCAGCCCCTTCTCGCTCATGTGTCCCAATCGCCTATGCCACAACTCCATACTGAAGTCTTTCTCTGTAGCATTTAACTGCTCACCATAAGCTTTAGCCTGCAACCTGTACAAAGTATGACATTTCTTTCCACTAGCTATAACAAGAGAACCCTTACTGAGCTTCCATTGCCCTCTGTGAAATCTGCTTTCATACTCTTCATCATCTAGTCTTCCAACTGAAATTAAATTCAGCCTCAAGTCAACCACATGCCTCACATCCTTAAGAACCAACTTGCAGCCAAGGTTGGTCTTTAAATGGATATCACCTATGCCAATGATGTCTGTTGTTCCATAGTTGCCTATCTTGCCAATACAAAAGTTTCCAGACCTGTATGTAGCAAAAAACCCTCTCCGAGGTGTAGCATGATAAGAAGCACCTGTGTCAATCACCCACTCAAGATCCTGACACACACAAGAAAAAATATCATCAGAAGGAGACAAAATCAAATAATCACCACCTTGCTCTGTAGCTGTAGTATTATCCTTTGACTCTGTAGACTCCACTTCTTTTCCCTTTTTCTTGTTCTTCTTAGGTTGCTTACATTGGTTCTTGTAATGTCCTTTCTCACCACAGTTATAGCAAACAATATCTTTTCTTGATCTTGACTTGCTCCTACCCATACGTGAACTGCTTCTAGACTTTGACCTTCCTCTGTTCTCTAAGATAAGTGCCTGTGAATCATTCTAAGATGATGCTGAACTCTTTCTTCTCAACTCCTCATTCAACAAACTGCTTGTTACTTAACTCATAGTGACAATACCATCTGGCGCAGAATTACTAAGGGAAACCACCAGTGTCTCCCAACTTTCTAGTAATGAACTGAGAAGTAACAATGCCTGCAACTCATCATCAAGAGACATTTTCATAGAGGATAACTGGTTAGTAATACTCTGCATTTCATTCAAATGCTCAGCAATAGAAGCACCCTCTCTATATTTTAGGTTCACAAGTTTTCTGATCAAAAAAGTTTTTTGCCAGCTGTTTTTCTTTCATAGAGACTTTCCAATTTTTTCCAAAGAGAATATGCAGAAATTTCAGTAGAAACATGGTGAAAGACACTATCATCAAGCCACTGTCTAATAAACCCAATTGTTTTTCAATCTAACCTCTTCCACTCATCATCTGTCATAGTTGTAGGTTTTGCACTATCCCCTTGCAAAGGTCCATACAAATCTTTGCAATACAAGAGATCTTCCATTCTTGGTTTCCATATCATCCAATTATTTCCATTCAAACTAATCATACGAGAAATATTACTCGCCTCCATGTTCAAATACAAAAAATTAAATCACCAAAACCTCGCTCTGATACCAGTTGATGGGGATATAAACTGGAATAACCTTTGTATAGGAACAAATACTAGAAGACCAAAATACGCAGCGGAATAAAATGGAAACACAATCAAACAGAACACCAAGATATACGTGGAAAACCCCTTCAATGTGAAGGGTAAAAACCACGGGGCAAACTAGAAATAATCCACTATGAGAATAATGAATGTACAAATCTCAATCTCTTGCCCAAAACCCTAGCAACAACCACAAGAGAATAACTGGGATACAAGGATCACGTCACTGCCCACAATATCTAAAACCTCCCAAGTAATCACAGCAAGAGCCTACTGTAGATTTGATCTAACCTGAGATGAGAACACTGCTAGATGATTGAGAACAGTCTCTCTGCGTTGTCCTTGTCTTCTTCCCTTTCTCTCTTCCTTTTCTGCCTTGTTCTCCTTCTTCTCTTTGGAATCTCGTGGCTTCAAAGATCTGCCTCGTTGCTACCTTTTTATAGCCTTAATTTGCCTCTAAAACGCAGCCACCACACCCCCTTAATCTTAATTAGGGTTAGGTTAAGAGGGGGTGTGGGCTGTGGGCTGATAAAGCCCACATGGGCTGAATATGGGCCATCAGCCCAACAACCTCCCCCTTCAGCCCATAAGGGAGGCTGTCCCATGACTCCTCAATGTGAAGCCATGCCGACCAGCTGTCGGCATATCTCGTGTCTTTCTTTTGGTAAAGTCTTCGTCAGCATGTCTGCTCCGTTGTCATCTGTATGAATTTTCTGAAGCTACAACTGCTTCTCTTCAAATACATTTCGAATCCAGTGGTATCTGACATCTATATGCTTTGACTTGGAATGAAACATTAGGTTCTTACACAAATGGATGGCACTCTGGCTGTCACAATGCACCACATAATTTTCCTGTTTCAGCCCCAATTCTTGTAAGAATTCTTTCATCCATAACATTTCTTTGCATACCTCTATAGCAGCAATATATTCTGCTTCTGTGGTGGAGAGAGCAATACACCTTTGTAACCTGGATTGCCATGACACAGCTCCCCCTGCAAAAGTAAGTACATAACCTGAAGTAGACTTCCTCGTATCTATATTTCTTGCCATATCTGCATCTGTGTAACCTGTTAACACAGGTGGTCCACCTCCAAAGCTTAAACAAACCTTAGAGCTCCCTTTGAGATATCTAAAAATCCACTTCACTACTGCCCAGTGCTCTTTGCCTGGATTTGTAAGAAATATGCTAGTAACACCCACTGCATATGCGATGTCTGGCCTCGTACATACCATTGCATACATTAAACTTCCAACTGCTGAAGCATAAGGAACCTTTTGCATTTTCTCCTTCTCCTCATCACTTGACGGACTCTGTTCTGAGCACAACTTGAAGTGACCTGCAAGAGGAGAACCAACTGGCTTAGCATTGCTCATACTAAATCTTTCCAATACCTTCTCGATGTATTTCTCCTGTGACAACCAAATCTTCTTGTTTTTCTTGTCACGGGAAATCTGCATGCCTAGTATTTGCTTTGCTGGCCCCATGTCCTTCATTGCAAAAGACTCACTCAGTTCCTTCTTCAACCTGTCAATTTTAGACATATCTTTTCCAAGAATAAGCATGTCATCAACATAAAGTAAGAGAATAATAAAATCCTCACCAAACCATTTGATGTACACACGATGATCTGAAGCCGTTCTTTTGTATCCATTTTCTGTCATAAATGAATCAAACATTCTGTACCACTGTCTTGGAGCTTGCTTTAGCCTATACAAGCTCTTCTTCAACTTGCAGACAAAATTATCTTTACCTTTGACTTTGAAGCCTTTTGGTTGCTCTATATAAATTTCCTCCTCCAAATCACCCTGAAGGAAAGCTGTCTTCACATCTAACTGCTCAACCTCCAAGTCCTGGCTAGCAGTAATACCAAGAGCAACACGAATAGAAGATATTTTAACAACAGGAGAAAATATCTCTTCAAAGTCAATACCTTTCTTTTGACCAAAGCCTTTCACAACTAATCTAGCTTTGTACTTTGGTTGAGAACAATATTCTTGAGTCTTCAACCTAAAAACCCACTTGTTCTTCAAGGCCTTCATTCCATTTGGTAGCAGCACCAAATCATAAGTGTGGTTCTTCTGAAGAGCATCCATCTCTTCCTGCATAGCAACTAACCACTTCTCTTTCTGCTCACTCTCAATTGCTTCCTGGTAACTCTCTGGTTCACCTGCATCAGTAAGCATCACATACTCATATATAGAGTATCTTTTGGAAGGTTGACGTTGTCTAGAAGATCTTCTCAACTGAGATTCTGCGGGAACTTGCTCTCCTACTTCTTCTTTCTCAACATGTCCTGCAGGTAAATCAACATCAGGCTATACACTATTTTCCTACACATCTCCCCCATCACCTTGATATACTGGAGGAATAACTGGGTCACAATCTGCTAATCCTTCTGCAGAAGTCTTGGCTGGTGCCTTCTTCTTCAAATCCTCAAAGGTTTGATCCTCAAAGAAGACCACATCTCTGCTCCTGAACACCTTCTGCTTTTCTGGATCCCAAAGCCTGTAACCAAACTGATCATGTTAGTAACCAAGAAAAATACATTCTTTAGACTTACCATCCAGCTTGGACCTCTCATTGTCTGGAATATGTGCAAATGCGCGACAACCAAACACTCTCAAATGCCTGTAGGAAACATCTTTCCCTGACCATACATGCTCTGCAACATCACCATCTAGGGCTGTACATGGTGATAAGTTGATCACATCAACTGCAGTCCTCAAAGCCTCATCCCAAAACCTTTTGGGTAGCTTGGCCTGTGAAAGCATACATCTGATCTTTTCCATGATGGTGCGGTTCATCCTCTCTGCAATTGCATTATGCTGAGGTGTACCAGGAACTGTCATCTCATGTTGGATCCCATGTGACCTGCAATAGTCATTAAACAATCCTGTATACTCACCACCATTATCTGATCTTATGCATTTCAATTTCCTTTCTGTCTCCCTTTCAACCCTGGCATGAAACTCTTTGAAGACATTAATAACCTGATCTTTGGTCTTCAAAGCATAAGCCCAAACTTTCCTGGAAAAATCATCTATAAAAGTGACAAAATAAAGTTCACCACTTATACCAAGAACATCAACAGATCCACCAGGAGTTTTTGTCCTCAAAGGACCACATACATCTGTATAAACACGGTCTAAGGCATGCATTTTTCTAGACAAAGCAGCAGTAGCAAATGAAACTCTATGTTGTTTACCAGCCAAACAATCAATACAAGGGTTCAGATGTATACCTTTGAGATCTGGTAATACCTCTCTCTTGGAAAGAGCTTGCAGCCCCTTCTCGCTCATGTGTCCCAATCGCCTATGCCACAACTCCATACTGAAGTCTTTCTCTGTAGCATTTAACTGCTCACCATAAGCTTTAGCCTGCAACCTGTACAAAGTATGACATTTCTTTCCACTAGCTATAACAAGAGAACCCTTACTGAGCTTCCATTGCCCTCTGTGAAATCTGCTTTCATACTCTTCATCATCTAGTCTTCCAACTGAAATTAAATTCAGCCTCAAGTCAACCACATGCCTCACATCCTTAAGTACCAACTTGCAGCCAAGGTTGGTCTTTAAATGGATATCACCCATGCCAATGATGTCTGTTGTTCCATAGTTGCCTATCTTGACAACACCAAAGTTTCCAGACCTGTATGTAGCAAAAAACTCTCTCCGAGGTGTAGCATGATAAGAAGCACCTGTGTCAATCACCCACTCAAGAGCCTGACACACACAAGAAAAAATATCATCAGAAGGAGACAAAATCAAATAATCACCACCCTGCGCTGTAGCTGCAGTATTATCCTTTGACTCTGTAGACTCCACTTCTTTTCCTTTTTTCTTATTCTTCTTAGGTTGCTTACATTGGTTCTTGTAATGTCCTTTCTCACCACAGTTATAGCAAACAATATCTTTTCTTGATCTTGACTTGCTCCTACCCATACGTGAACTGCTTCTAGACTTTGACCTTCCTCTGTTCTTTGAGATAAGTGCCTGTGAATCATTCTGAGATGATGCTGAACTCTTTCTTCTCAACTCCTCATTCAACAAACTGCTTGTTACTTGACTCATAGTGACAATACCATCTGGCGCAGAATTACTAAGGGAAACCACCAGTGTCTCCCAACTTTCTGGTAATGAACTGAGAAGTAACAATGCCTGCAACTCATCATCAAGAGACATTTTCATAGAGGATAACTGGTTAGTAATACTCTGCATTTCATTCAAATGCTCAGCAATAGAAGCACCCTCTCTATATTTTAGGTTCACAAGTTTTCTGATCAAAAAAGCTTTGTTGCTAGCTGTTTTTCTTTCATAGAGACTTTCCAATTTTTTCCAAAGAGAATATGCAGAAATTTCAGTAGAAACATGGTGAAAGACACTATCATCAAGCCACTGTCTAATAAACCCAATTGTTTTTCGATCTAACCTCTTCCACTCTTCATCTGTCATAGTTGTAGGTTTTGCACTATCCCCTTGCAAAGGTCCATACAAATCTTTGCAATACAAGAGATATTCCATTCTTGGTTTCCATATCATCCAATTATTTCCATTCAAACTAATCATGCGAGAAATATTACTGGCCTCCATGTTCAAATACAAAAAATTAAATCACCAAAACCTCGCTCTGATACTAGTTGATGGGGATATAAACTGTAATAACCTTTGTATAGGAACAAATACTAGAAGACCAAAATACGCAGCGGAATAAAATGGAAACACAATCAAACAGAACACCAAGATATACGTGGAAAACCCCTTCAATGTGAAGGGTAAAAACCACGGGGCAAACTAGAGATAATCCACTATGAGAATAATGAATGTACAAATCTCAATCTCTTGCCCAAAACCCTAGCAACAACCACAAGAGGGTTAGGTTAAGAGGGGGTGTGGGCTGATAAAGCCCACATGGGCTGAATATGGGCCATCAGCCCAACAACCTCCCCCTTCAGCCCATAAGGGAGGCTGTCCCATGACTCCTCAATGTGAAGCCATGCCGACCAGCTGTCGGCATATCTCGCGTCTTTCTTTTGGTAAAGTCTTCGTCAGCATGTATGCTCCGTTGTCATCTGTATGAATTTTCTGAAGCTACAACTGCTTCTCTTCAAATACATTTCGAATCCAGTGGTATCTGACATCTATATGCTTTGACTTGGAATGAAACATTGGGTTCTTACACAAATGGATGGCACTCTGGCTGTCACAATGCACCACATAATTTTCCTGTTTCAGCCCCAATTCTTGTAAGAATTCTTTCATCCATAACATTTTTTTGCATACCTCTATAGCAGCAATATATTCTGCTTCTGTGGTGGAGAGAGCAATACACCTTTGTAACCTGGATTGCCATGACACAGCTCCCCCTGCAAAAGTAAGTACATAACCTGAAGTAGACTTCCTCGTATCTATATTTCTTGCCATATCTGCATCTGTGTAACCTGTTAACACAGGTGGTCCACCTCCAAAGCTTAAACAAACCTTAGAGCTCCCTTTGAGATATCTAAAAATCCACTTCACTACTGCCCAGTGCTCTTTGCCTGGATTTGTAAGAAATATGCTAGTAACACCCACTGCATATGCGATGTCTGGCCTCGTACATACCATTGCATACATTAAACTTCCAACTGCTGAAGCATAAGGAACCTTTTGCATTTTCTCCTTCTCCTCATCACTTGACGGACTCTGTTCTGAGCACAACTTGAAGTGACCTACAAGAGGAGAACCAACTGGCTTAGCATTGCTCATACTAAATCTTTCGAATACCTTCTCGATGTATTTCTCCTGTGACAACCAAATCTTCTTGTTTTTCCTGTCACGGGAAATCTGCATGCCTAGTATTTGCTTTGCTGGCCCCATGTCCTTCATTGCAAAAGACTCACTCAGTTCCTTCTTCAACCTGTCAATTTTAGACATATCTTTTCCAAGAATAAGCATGTCATCAACATAAAGTAAGAGAATAATAAAATCCTCACCAAACCATTTGATGTACACACAATGATCTGAAGCCGTTCTTTTGTATCCATTTTCTGTCATAAATGAATCAAACTTTCTGTACCACTGTCTTGGAGCTTGCTTTAGCCCATACAAGCTCTTCTTCAACTTGCAGAAAAAATTATCTTTACCTTTGACTTTGAAGCCTTCTGGTTGCTCCATATAAATTTCCTCCTCCAAATCACCATGAAGGAAAGCTGTCTTCACATCTAACTGCTCAACCTCCAAGTTCTGGCTAGCAGTAATACCAAGAGCAACACGAATAGAAGATATTTTAATAATAGGAGAAAATATCTCTTCAAAGTCAATACCTTTCTTTTGACCAAAGCCTTTCACAACTAATCTAGCTTTGTACTTTGGTTGAGAACAATATTCTTGAGTCTTCAACCTAAAAACCCACTTGTTTTTCAAGGCCTTCATTCCATTTGGTAGCAGCACCAAATCATAAGTGTGGTTCTTCTGAAGAGCATCCATCTCTTCATGCATAGCAACTAACCACTTCTCTTTCTGCTCACTCTCAATTGCTTCCTGGTAACTCTCTGGTTCACCTGCATCAGTAAGCATCACATACTCATATGTAGAGTATCTTCTGGAAGGTTGACGTTGTCTAGAAGATCTTCTCAACTGAGGTTCTGCGGGAACTTGCTCTCCTACTTCTTCTTTCTCAACATGTCCTGCAGGTAAATCAACATCAGACTCTACACTATTTTCCTGCACATCTCCCCCATCACCTTGATATACTGGAGGAATAACTGGGTCACAATCTGCTAATCCTTCTACAGAAGTCTTGGCTGGTGCCTTCTTCTTCAAATCCTCAAAGGTTTGATCCTCAAAGAAGACCACATCTCTGCTCCTGAACACCTTCTGCTTTTCTGGATCCCAAAGCCTGTAACCAAACTGATCATGTTAGTAACCAAGAAAAGTACATTCTTTAGACTTACCATCCAGCTTGGACCTCTCATTGTCTGGAATATGTGCAAATGCGCGACAACCAAACACTCTCAAATGCCTGTAGGAAACATCTTTCCCTGACCATACATGCTCTGCAACATCACCATCTAGGGCTGTACATGGTGATAAGTTGATCACATCAACTGCAGTCCTCAAAGCCTCATCCCAAAACCTTTTGGGTAGCTTGGCCTGTGAAAGCATACATCTGATCTTTTCCATGATGGTGCGGTTCATCCTCTCTGCAATTGCATTATGCTGAGGTGTACCAGGAACTGTCATCTCATGTTGGATCCCATGTGACCTGCAATAGTCATTAAACAATCCTGTATACTCACCACCATTATCTGATCTTATGCATTTCAATTTCCTTTCTGTCTCCCTTTCAACCCTGGCATGAAACTCTTTGAAGACATTAATAACCTGATCTTTGGTCTTCAAAGCATAAGCCCAAACTTTCCTGGAAAAATCATCTATAAAAGTGACGAAATAAAGTGCATCACTTATACCAAGAACATCAACAGATCCACCAGGAGTTTTTGTCCTCAAAGGACCACATACATCTGTATAAACACGGTCTAAGGCATGCATTTTTCTAGACAAAGCAGCAGTAGCAAATGAAACTCTATGTTGTTTACCAGCCAAACAATCAATACAAGGGTTCAGATGTATACCTCTGAGATCTGGTAATACCTCTCTCTTGGAAAGAGCTTGCAGCCCCTTCTCGCTCATGTGTCCCAATCGCCTATGCCACAACTCCATACTGAAGTCTTTCTCTGTAGCATTTAACTGCTCACCATAAGCTTTAGCCTGCAACCTGTACAAAGTATGACATTTCTTTCCACTAGCTATAACAAGAGAACCCTTACTGAGCTTCCATTGCCCTCTGTGAAATCTGCTTTCATACTCTTCAACATCTAGTCTTCCAACTGAAATTAAATTCAGCCTCAAGTCAACCACATGCCTCACATCCTTAAGTACCAACTTGCAGCCAAGGTTGGTCTTTAAATGGATATCACCCATGCCAATGATGTCTGTTGTTCCATAGTTGCCTATCTTGACAACACAAAAGTTTCCAGACCTGTATGTAGCAAAAAACCCTCTCCGAGGTGTAGCATGATAAGAAGCACCTGTGTCAATCACCCACTCAAGATCCTGACACACACAAGAAAAAATATCATCAGAAGGAGACAAAATCAAATAATCACCACCCTGCTCTATAGCTGTAGTATTATCCTTTGACTCTGTAGACTCCACTTCTTTTCCCTTTTTCTTGTTCTTCTTAGGTTGCTTACATTGGTTCTTGTAATGTCCTTTCTCACCACAGTTATAGCAAACAATATCTTTTCTTGATCTTGACTTGCTCTTACCCATACGTGAACTGCTTCTAGACTTTGACCTTCCTCTGTTCTCTAAGATAAGTGCCTGTGAATCATTCTGAGATGATGCTGAACTCTTTCTTCTCAACTCCTCATTTAACAAACTGCTTGTTACTTGACTCATAGTGACAATACCATCTGGCGCAGAATTACTAAGGGAAACCACCAGTGTCTCCCAACTTTCTGGTAATGAACTGAGAAGTAACAATGCCTGCAACTCATCATCAAGAGACATTTTCATAGAGGATAACTGGTTAGTAATACTCTGCATTTCATTCAAATGCTCAGCAATAGAAGCACCCTCTCTATATTTTAGGTTCACAAGTTTTTTGATCAAAAAAGCTTTGTTGCCAGCTGTTTTTCTTTCATAGAGACTTTCTAATTTTTTCCAAAGAGAATATGCAGAAATTTCAGTAGAAAAATGGTGAAAGACACTATCATCAAGCCACTGTCTAATAAACCCAATTGTTTTTCGATCTAACCTCTTCCACTCATCATCTGTCATAGTTGTAGGTTTTGCACTATCCCCTTGCAAAGGTCTATACAAATCTTTGCAATACAAGAGATCTTCCATTCTTGGTTTCCATATCATCCAATTATTTCCATTCAAACTAATCATGCGAGAAATATTACTGGCCTCCATGTTCAAATACAAAAAATCAAATCACCAAAACCTCGCTCTGATACCAGTTGATGGGGATAAAAACTGGAATAACCTTTGTATAGGAACAAATACTAGAAAACCAAAATATGCAGCGGAATAAAATGGAAACACAATCAAACAGAACACCAAGATATACGTGGAAAACCCCTTCAATGTGAAGGGTAAAAACCACGGGGCAAACTAGAGATAATCCACTATGAGAATAATGAATGTACAAATCTCAATCTATTGCCCAAAACCCTAGCAACAACCACAAGAGAATAATTGGGATACAAGTGTTGAATCTCGGATTTTGATGATAAAATCAATTTATGGGTTATTTGATCTAATCCATATTATTGAGTTAAGTGTGCAGGATTAACTACGATAACCAGAAAACACAAAGCGAGAATACCGGAGTCAAGTTCGATGGACGTTTAAGAGTCCGAAGAATCGTCGGAGATGCTGCTAGAACCAACCGAGAAGAAATCGGGAACCTGTCGGAATTTTCGGAAGTTCGCCGAAGAGATCGTCGGAGGTTCACGGAGATCACCGAGAAGGCTCGGCTACTCATTAAAGTCATCACAAGTTCGGGAGCTTGCTAGAAGCCCGTCGACAGAAAGTTCGTCGGAAAGCTTGCTAGAACAAGACTCGACGTTCGCGGTTGAAAATTTGCTTAGGATGTGTTTTGGTTATGTAGTCCACTTGTAATTAGGATTAGGATTAAGAGATAATCCTATATCCTGGTTAGGGGCCAACTAGGCCCAAAGTCAAAGTTGGTTTAGGCTAAAAATTAAGCTAAACCAGCGAACTAGAGAGCCAAGATTGAAGCCCAACTAGTGGCTGAAAACACTGTAGTCGGGCTGAAAACACTGTAGGCGGTGGCACCGCCCAGCACCCGAGAGCTGGGCGGTGACACCTCCTTGGCTGGGCGGTTGCACCGTCCAGCACCCGAGCGCTGGGCGGTGGCACCGCCTAGCTGGGCGGTGGCACCTCCAACACCGGGAACCCTAAGAAAATTTAAATTTTGGAGCCCAAAATTTGAATCCTCTTGAGGCCTATAAATACCCCTCAAATCTCAGCTGAGGTAACAACTTTTGAGAAGCATTTTGATTGAGAGAAAAGTCTTAGAAAGTCTTAGCAAGTCTTGTTTTCAATTTGCTAGAGAGTTCTCCTCCTTCTTTTTTATTGAAAATTTGTAAGAGGTTGAGCTGCTTGTAAAAGGTTGTAAGAGGGGTGTTTACCCTTCCATTTCAAGAGACTTGCTAGTGGAAGGTGGGAGCCTCATCGAAGAGGGGTCTCGCAAGTGGAGTAGGTCATTTGACCGAACCACTCTAAAAATCGACGTAATCTCTGGTTTGCTTTTTATTATTGTCATTTACATTACTGCAAATCTTCTTACTGCTTTAGTTCCTTATTACTCTTGCTGCGCAACTTTAAGAATACGCCTTCAAGTTAAATTTCTCAAGTTTCGTTCTTAACGTACGAAAGATTTTGATTAAAATCGAAGATTTAATCCGCTGCACTAATTCACCCCCCCTCTTAGTGCCGCTCTGATCCTGACAAGTGGTATCAGAGTAAGGTTATCTCTCATATTTGGTTTAATACCCAAGAGAGATGGCTTACTCCGGCATGCAAGAAGGCCATTCTATTGCACGACCACCTTTGTTTAATGGGTCGGATTACACATATTGGAAGACTCGCATGAGAATCTTCCTCATTTCTATGGACTTTGAGCTTTGGTCTATTGTCGAGAATGGATTTCAAAAATCTTCTCTTCCGATGAGCGAATGGGATGAATCGGAGAAGAAGGTTTTTGCTTTAAATGCAAAAGCTATGAATGCCTTGTTTTGTGCACTAGACAAAAACGAATTTAATCGTGTTTCAATGTGTGATTCAGCTTTTGATATTTGGAGAACTCTTGAGGTCACTCATGAAGGCACTAGCCGAGTGAAAGAGTCCAAAATCAACATCCTTGTGCACTCTTACGAACTTTTCCGAATGAAACCAAGTGAGTCCATCGGAGACATGTACACCCGGTTTACGGATGTCATCAATGGACTCAAAGCTCTTGGTAAAGATTTTACTAACTTTGAACTAGTAACTAAAATCTTAAGATCCCTCCCTAAAAGTTGGGATCCAAAAGTTACGGCCATTCAAGAGGCCAAAGACCTTAAAGCATTCCCTCTTGAAGAACTCATTGGGTCTCTAATGACCTACGAAATGACATGTCAAGCTCATGACGAGCTCGAGAACCCCCTTCCAAAGAACAGGAAGGATATGTCACTCAAATCACAAGAAGACCACTTGAAAGGAACATCAAGTGATGAGGACAGTGACAATGACATTGCACTTTTGACTCAAAAATTTAAAAAATATTTAAGAAAGAACAGATTTAAAAATAATACAAAAAATAAATTTGAACAAAAGAAGGACCAAGTGATTTGCTATGAATGCAAAAAATCAGGACACTATAAGAACGATTGTCCTCAAGCCAAAAAGAGAACATCAAAGAAGAAGGCATTCAAGGCAACGTGGGATGATTCAAGCGCATCCGAAGAAGAGGAGTCCAACACCGAGCAAGTTGCTCATTACGCGCTAATGGCGTTAGGAGAAGAGGTATGTGATTTATTTAATGAAGATTTATCTTTTGAAGAACTATCTATCGCTTTTCATGAATTATTTGATGAATGTAGAACTGTTAGCAAGAAGTTAAGTATCTTAAAGAAAGAGCATGCTTTGCTACAAGATAAGTTTGATAGTCTTCAAACTCCTCCATGCTCTAAGTGTGAGCACTTAGAAGCAATAAAAAATGAAAATTTGCTTCTTAAGGAAACCTTAAACAAGTTTAAGGTTGGTAGCAAAGGATTAGATATGATCCTTGCACACAAGGGTCACATCGCAAATAGAAATGGAATTGGATTTGTAAAAGGATTACATCAAAATCCTACCACTTTCATAAAAGGACCTACATTACATGTTTCCTCTTATATGAAATGCAACTTTTGTTGCAAATCCGGACATATTGCCTACAAATGCCCATTTAGGAAAATTAGTTCACAAAAATTAATATGGGTTCCTAAAGGAACTATAAAGAATTCAATCATAAATAACAAAGTTAGTGGGTCAATTTTTGAGGCACCCAAAATCAAATGGGTACCTAAAAATCATCCTCTTTTGTAGACAAACCCACAAGCTAGGAGCAAGAGATGGTATCTCGATAGTGGATGCTCAAGACATATGACTGGAGATCCATCTCATTTCTCTATGCTCACTAGCAAAGAAGAAGGGTACGTTACCTTCGGAGACAACAACAAGGGCAAAATCATTGGCAAGGGAACTATTGGTAACAAATTTAATTTTTCCATTGATGATGTCTTACTAGTTGATGGATTGAAACATAATCTCTTGAGTATTAGTCAACTATGCGATAAAGGTTACATCGTTAGATTTGAATCAAATATGTGCATTATTGAAAAACCAAATCATAATATGACTATGATTGCTTTAAAACAAAATAATGTCTATACCATCAATCTTGATGAACTAAGTAATGAAATGTGCTTCTCCGTCGTAAATGATGATGCTTGGCTTTGGCATAGGAGATTAGGCCATGCAAGCATGAAAACAATATCTAAGATCTCATCTCAAGAATTAGTACGAGGAATTCCAAATATAAAGTTTATTAAGGACAAAGTATGCGATGCATGTCAACTAGGAAAACAAATAAAAACAAGCTTCAAACCAAAAAATCAAATTAGCACTACTAGACCATTACAATTGATCCATTTGGACCTATTTGGACCAATTGATACAACAAGTCTAGGTGGAAGCAAATATGCTTTTGTGATTGTGGATGACTACTCTAGATACACTTGGACCTATTTTTTAGCTCACAAAAGTGATTGCTTCAAGTGTTTCTCTAAATTTTGTAAACTCACTCAAAATGAAAAAGGCTTCATGATTTCATCAATTCGGAGTGATCACGGTGGTGAATTCCAAAACCGTGACTTTCAAAATTTTTGCGAAAGTAATGGGTACAATCACAACTTCTCAACTCCAAGAAATCCTCAACAAAATGGAGTAGTTGAAAGGAAAAATAGAAACCTACAAGAAATGGCAAGAACTATGTTGAATGAACATAGTTTACCTAAGTACTTTTGGGCCGAAGCCGTAAATACGGCTTGCTACATCATGAATAGAGTCCTAATAAGACCATCCTTATCCAAAACTCCCTATGAATTATGGAATAACAAAAAACCAAACATCTCCTATTTTAAAGTTTTTGGTTGTAAATGCTTTATTTTAAATGAAAGGGATGCTTTAGGAAAATTTGATGCTAAATCCGATGAAGGCATCTTTCTTGGTTACTCTTCCGTTTCTAAAGCTTTTCGGGTTTTTAATAAAAGAACTTTAGTAATTGAAGAGTCTATTCATGTAGTTTTTAATGAAATTTCCGATTTAAAGAAAAATGATTTTGATGATGATCTTGGTTTTGATAATTTGAATTTAAATGAACCCTCTCCTCAAAATAGCCATTTGAATGCATCTTCTTCCGAAATTTCTTTACCAAAAGAATGGAAGTATGTAGATGCTCATCCAAAAGAGCAAATTATAGGAGATATATCAAAAGGGGTTCAAACTCGTTCTTCTTTCAAAAATTTCTGTGCTAACGCCGCTTTCCTTTCTCAAATTGAACCTAAATGCATTGACGAAGCCTTAAAAGATGATTTTTGGATCATTGCAATGCAAGAAGAATTGAACCAATTTGAGAGGAATGAGGTATGGAAGCTTGTTCCTAGACCAAGTGACCACTTAGTCATAGGTACTAAGTGGGTCTTTAGAAACAAGCAAGACGAAAATGGTATCGTGGTTAGAAACAAGGCTAGATTAGTGGCCAAAGGTTTCAACCAAGAAGAAGGTATCGATTACGAAGAAACCTTCGCTCCCGTGGCTCGATTAGAAGCCATAAGGATGCTCCTTGCCTATGCTAGTAGTAATAATTTTAAACTATTTCAAATGGATGTTAAAAGTGCTTTCTTGAATGGTTTTATTTCCGAAGAAGTATTTGTCGAACAACCTCCCGGATTTGAAAATTCTCTTCTTCCTAATCATGTATTCAAATTGACTAAAGCTCTCTATGGCTTAAAACAAGCTCCTAGAGCTTGGTATGAAAGGCTTAGTTCCTTTCTTATTTTAAATAATTTTACCAAAGGCAAGATTGATACTACATTGTTTATTAAACATTTTGAAAATAATTTTCTTATTGTGCAAATTTATGTTGACGATATTGTGTTTGACTCTTCGGATGAATCACTATGTGAATCATTTGCCAAATGTATGAGTCTTGAATTTGAAATGAGTTTAATGGGTGAATTAACTTTCTTTTTGGGATTACAAATCAAACAACTTAGTGATGGTATATTTCTTAACCAATCCAAATATACATTAGAATTGTTAAAACGATTTAACATGGATAATTCAAAAGCAATAAACACCCCTATGAGTACTACGACTAAGTTAGATATGGATGAAAATGGTGAAAGTTTCGATCAAAAAACATATAGGGGAATGATAGGTAGTCTACTCTACCTCACTACGACTAGACCGGATATTATGTTTAGTGTAGGACTTTGCGCTAGGTTTCAATCTAATCCTAAATTATCTCATCTTAAGAGTGTTAAAAGAATATTTAAGTATCTTAAAGGAACTCCAAATTTAGGATTGTGGTATCCAAAATCTGAAAATTTTGATCTAATAGCTTATGCAGATGCCGATTTTGGCGGATGCAGGATAGATAGAAAAAGTACATTCGGAACATGCCAATTTTTAGGACATGCACTTGTTTCTTGGACTTCCAAGAAACAAAATTCAGTTGCACTATCTACGGCGGAAGCCGAATACATTGCTGCAAGTGCATGTTGTGCACAAGTAATTTGGATGAAAAATACATTAGAAGACTATGGAATTCACCTTGAAAATATTCCCATAAAATGCGATAATACTAGTGCCATATGCCTTACTAAAAATCCAATTCAGCATTCTAGAACTAAGCACATCGACGTTAGACATCATTTCATACGCGATCATATCCTTAACAATAATGTTGTTCTAGAATTCATTGACACAAAGCATCAATTAGCAGATATATTCACAAAAGCCTTGAATGAAGACCAATTTGAATTCATTAGAAGGGAATTAGGTATGTTAAATTGTCCCTAAACAATAAACTTGTTTGATTGGATTTTCCGTAAAGTTTTTTTATCTTCTTTCCATCTCTCATTCTCCTTCAAATTCCATATGACATGTTGTGAAATCTCGAAATCGACTTTGATGACTTGATTATGAATTTCAAGTTAGCGATTTGATTTAAATAAGTTTTATCTAAATCATAATCTTGATCTTGCAAAATTGGAATCACAAATAATATCTTTTGGCATTCATGAATTGATACTTACAAATATGAAAGTATTGGCATTCATGACTTGAATTTGATTGAAACATTGTATGCTTAAATTCATCATTCTCCTATGTTTCAAAAATTCTTTAAATGCCTTATGTGATGATTAAAAAGTAATGTTGAGATTTTCATGAATTTGACGATTTGAATGAGTTTGTATTCGAATTATGATCTTGACTTCGTGAAATTACTACTTGAATTTTTTATCCCAATCTCTCTCTTATACATCTACAATTTCTATTATTCATAGAAAGAAGAGATTAGATAATATGAATGCATGCTGAATTTTCCTCTAAAATGAACTCTGCGTAAATATTTTTGCATACTTAATTTTCAATGATAAAATCGTTGTATGACAAAATATGTGCTTCAAGTCTCATTTTCCTTTTTGTTGATGACAAAGGGGGAGAAAAGTGATGACTTATATAATTCTTAATAGCATGACAAAATATGAATTGCAAAATCCTTGAGAAAAGTGATCGATCGATGATTATCTTATATGCCTTGCAAAATCTTTGAAAATGTCGTAAGATTGATTGATCATATTGAATGCATGTCTAAAATGTATAATCATGCAATTCAAGTTGAAAATCTTTATCTCTTGTCGTAGTAAAATTTGTCTCTTATCTTTCGACGTGAAAAAGATTTTGATCAAAGTTTCGCATTTACATTATGCTTAATGAGAATAACGATAAGTTCTACGGTTAGAGCTTATCGGTTTATACTTGAATTCAATGATGAAATTCAAGTGTTTTATCTTCTCATAATATGGCATATAGATAGGGGGAGTTACGTTTAACTCCGTCATCAATTGATTGTCATCATCAAAAAGGGGGAGATTGTTGAATCTCGGATTTTGATGATAAAATCAATTGATGGGTTATTTGATCTAATCCATATTATTGAGTTAAGTGTGCAGGATTAACTACGATAACCAGAAAACACAAAGCGAGAATACCGGAGTCAAGTTCGATGGACGTTTAAGAGTCCGAAGAATCGTCGGAGATGCTGCTAGAACCAATCGAGAAGAAATCGGGAACCTGTCGGAATTTTCGGAAGTTCGCCGAAGAGATCGTCGGAGGTTCATGGAGATCACCGAGAAGGCTCGGCTACTCATTAAAGTCATCACAAGTTCGGGAGCTTGCTAGAAGCCCGTCGGCAGAAAGTTCGTCGGAAAGCTCGCCAGAACAAGACTCGACGTTCGCGGTTGAAAATTTGCTTAGGATGTGTTTTGGTTATGTAGTCCACTTGTAATTAGGATTAGGATTAAGAGATAATCCTATATCCTGGTTAGGGGCCAACTAGGCCCAAAGTCAGAGTTGGTTTAGGCTAAAAATTAAGCTAAACCAGCGAACTAGAGAGCCAAGATTGAAGCCCAACTAGTGGCTGAAAACACTGTAGTCGGGCTGAAAACACTGTAGGCGGTGGCACCGCCTAGCTGGGCGGTGGCACCGCCCAGCACCCGAGAGCTGGGCGGTGACACCTCCTTGGCTGGGCGGTTGCACCGTCCAGCACCCGAGCGCTGGGCGGTGGCACCTCCAGCACCGGGAACCCTAAGAAAATTCAAATTTTGGAGCCCAAAATTTGAATCCTCTTGAGGCCTATAAATACCCCTCAAATCTCAGTTGAGGTAACAACTTTTGAGAAGCATTTTGATTGAGAGAAAAGTCTTAGAAAGTCTTAGCAAGTCTTGTTTTCAATTTGCTAGAGAGTTCTCCTCCTTCTTTTTTATTGAAAATTTGTAAGAGGTTGAGCTGCTTGTAAAAGGTTGTAAGAGGGGTGTTTACCCTTCCATTTCAAGAGACTTGCTAGTGGAAGGTGGGAGCCTCATCGAAGAGGGGTCTCGCAAGTGGAGTAGATCATTTGACCGAACCACTCTAAAAATCGGCGTAATCTCTGGTTTGCTTTTTATTATTGTCATTTACATTACTGCAAATCTTCTTACTGCTTTAGTTCCTTATTACTCTTGCTGCGCAACTTTAAGAATACGCCTTCAAGTTAAATTTCTCAAGTTTCGTTCTTAACGTACGAAAGATTTTGATTAAAATCGAAGATTTAATCTGCTGCACTAATTCACCCCCCCTCTTAGTGCCGCTCCGATCCTGACAACAAGGATCACGTCACTGCCCACAATATCTAAAACCTCCCAAGTAATCACAGCAAGAGCCTACTATAGATTTGATCTAACCTGAGATGAGAACACTGCTAGATGATTGATAACAGTCTCTCTGCGTTGTCCTTGTCTTCTTCCCTTTCTCTCTTCCTTTTCTGCCTTGTTCTCCTTCTTCTCTTTGGAATCTCGTGGCTTCAAAGATCTGCCTCGTTGCTACCTTTTTATAGCCTTAATTTGCCTCTAAAACGCAGCCACCACACCCCCCTAATCTTAATTAGGGTTAGGTTAAGAGGGGGTGTGGGCTGTGGGCCGATAAAGCCCACATGGGCTGAATATGGGCCATCAGCCCAACAACCTCCCACTTCAGCCCATAAGGGAGGCTATCCCATGACTCCTCAATGTGAAGCCATGTCGACCAGCTGTCGGCATATCTCGTGTCTTTCTTTTGGTAAAGTCTTCGTCAGCATGTCTGCTCCGTTGTCATCTGTATGAATTTTCTGAAGCTACAACTGCTTCTCTTCAAATACATTTCGAATCCAGTGGTATCTGACATCTATATGCTTTGACTTGGAATGAAACATTGGGTTCTTACACAAAAGGATGGCACTCTGGCTGTCACAATGCACCACATAATTTTCCTGTTTCAGCCCCAATTCTTGTAGGAATTCTTTCATCCATAACATTTCTTTGCATACCTCTATAGCTGCAATATATTCTGCTTCTGTGGTGGAGAGAGCAATACACCTTTGTAACCTGGATTGCCATGACACAGCTCCCCCTGCAAAAGTAAGTACATAACCTGAAGTAGACTTCCTCGTATCTATATTTCTTACCATATCTGCATCTGTGTAACCTGTTAACACAGGTGGTCCACCTCCAAAGCTTAAACAAACCTTAGAGCTCCCTTTGAGATATCTAAAAATCCACTTCACTACTGCCCAGTGCTCTTTGCTTGGATTTGTAAGAAATATGCTAGTAACACCCACTGCATATGCGATGTCTGGCCTCGTACATACCATTGCATACATTAAACTTCCAACTGCTGAAGCATAAGGAACCTTTTGCATTTTCTCCTTCTCCTCATCACTTGACGGACTCTGTTCTGAGCACAACTTGAAGTGACCTGCAAGAGGAGAACCAACTGGCTTAGCATTGCTCATACTAAATCTTTCCAATACCTTCTCGATGTATTTCTCATGTGACAACCAAATCTTCTTGTTTTTCCTGTCACGGGAAATCTGCATGCCTAGTATTTGCTTTGCTGGCCCCATGTCCTTCATTGCAAAAGACTCACTCAGTTCCTTCTTCAACCTGTCAATTTTAGACATATCTTTTCCATGAATAAGCATGTCATCAACATAAAGTAAGAGAATAATAAAATCCTCACCAAACCATTTGATGTACACACAATGATCTGAATCCGTTCTTTTGTATCCATTTTCTGTCATAAATGAATCAAACTTTCTGTACCACTGTCTTGGAGCTTGCTTTAGCCCATACAAGCTCTTCTTCAACTTGCAGACAAAATTATCTTTACCTTTGACTTTGAAGCCTTCTGGTTGCTCCATATAAATTTCCTCCTTCAAATCACCATGAAGGAAAGCTGTCTTCACATCTAACTGCTCAACCTCCAAGTCCTGGCTAGCAGTAATACCAAGAGCAACACGAATAGAAGATATTTTAACAACAGGAGAAAATATCTCTTCAAAGTCAATACCTTTCTTTTGACCAAAGCCTTTCACAACTAATCTAGCTTTGTACTTTGGTTGAGAACAATATTCTTGAGTCTTCAACCTAAAAACCCACTTGTTCTTCAAGGCCTTCATTCCATTTGGTAGCAGCACCAAATCATAAGTGTGGTTCTTCTGAAGAGCATCCATCTCTTCCTGCATAGCAACTAACAACTTCTCTTTCTGCTCACTCTCAATTGCTTCCTGGTAACTCTCTGGTTCACCTGCATCAGTAAGCATCACATACTCATATGTAGAGTATCTTCTGGAAGGTTGACGTTGTCTAGAAGATCTTCTCAACTGAGGTTCTGCGGGAACTTGCTCTCCTACTTCTTCTTTCTCAACATGTCCTGCAGGTAAATCAACATCAGGCTCTACACTATTTTCCTGCACATCTCCCCCATCACCTTGACATACTAGAGGAATAACTGGGTCACAATCTGCTAATCCTTCTGCAGAAGTCTTGGCTGGTGCCTTTTTCTTCAAATCCTCAAAGGTTTGATCCTCAAAGAAGACCACATCTCTGCTCCTGAACACCTTCTGCTTTTCTGGATCCCAAAGCCTGTAACCAAACTGATCATGTTAGTAACCAAGAAAAATACATTCTTTAGACTTACCATCCAGCTTGGACCTCTCATTGTTTGGAATATGTGCAAATGCGCGACAACCAAACACTCTCAAATGCTTGTAGGAAACATCTTTCCCTGACCATACATGCTCTGCAACATCACCATCTAGGGCTGTACATGGTGATAAGTTGATCACATCAACTGCAGTCCTCAAAGCCTCATCCCAAAACCTTTTGGGTAGCTTGGCCTGTGAAAGCATACATCTGATCTTTTCCATGATGGTGCGGTTCATCCTCTCTGCAATTGCATTATGCTGAGGTGTACCAGGAACTGTCATCTCATGTTGGTGTTGAATCTCGGATTTTGATGATATAATCAATTGGTGGGTTAATTGATCTAATCCATATTATTGAGTTAAGTGTGCAGGATTAACTACGATAACCAGAAAACATAAAGCAAGGATACCGGAGTCGAGCTCGATGGACGTTTAAGAGACCGAAGAATCATCGGAGATGCTGCCGGAACCATCCGAGAAGAAATCGGGAACGTGTCGGAAGTTCGCCGAAGAAATCGTCGGAGGCTCGCGGAGATCACCGAGAAGGCTCGGCTACTCGTTAAAAGTCATCACAAAGATTGGGAGCTTGCAGGGAGTCCGTCGGAAGAAGTTCGTCGGAAAGCTCGCCGGAACAAGACTCGACGTTCGCGGTTGAAAATTTGCTTAGGATGTGTTTTGGTTATGTAGTCCACTTGTAATTAGGATTAGGATTAAGAGATAATCCTATATCCTGGTTAGGGGCCAACTGGGCCCAAAGTCAGAGTTGGTTTAGGCTAAAAATTAAGCTAAACCAGCGAACTAGAGAGCCAAGATTGAAGCCCAACTAGTGGCTGAAAACACTGTAGTTGGGCTGAAAACACTGTAGGCGGTGGCACCGCCTAGCTGGGCGGTGGCACCGCCCAGCACCCGAGTGCTGGGCGGTGACACCTCCTGGCTGGGCGGTGGCACCGCCCAGCACCCGAGCGCTGGGCGGTGGCACCGCCTGGTTGGGCGGTGGCACCTCCAGCACCGGAAACCCTAAGAAAATTCAAATTTTGGAGCCCAAAATTTGAATCCTCTTGAGGCCTATAAATACCCCTCTAATCTCAGCTGAGGTTACAACTTTTGAGAAGCATTTTGATTGAGAGAAAAGTCTTAGAAAGTCTTAGCAAGTCTTGTTTTCAATTTGCTAGAGAGTTCTCCTCCTCCTTTCTTATTGAAAATTTGTAAGAGGTTGAGCTGCTTGTAAAAGGTTGTAAGAGGGGTGTTTACCTTTCCATTTCAAGAGACTTGCTAGTGGAAGGTGGGAGCCTCATCGAAGAGGGGCCTCGCAAGTGGAGTAGGTCATTTGACCGAACCACTCTAAAAATCGGCGTAATCCCTGGTTTGCTTTTTATTATTGTCATTTACATTACTGCAAATCTTCTTACTGCTTTAGTTCCTCATTACTCTTACTGCACAATCTTGCAAATACGATTTCTTAAGCATTTCCTTCTTACTGTCAAGCATTTCCCCATTACGATTTCGTATTGTACGAAAGATTTGTCTAAAACCCTTGTTTTAATCCGCTGCACTAATTCACCCCCCCCCCTCTTAGTGCCGCTCCGATCCTAACAAGTGGTATCAGAGCGAGGGTATCTCTCATATTTGGTTTAATACCCAAGAGAGATGGCTTACTCCGGCATGCAAGAGGGCCATTCTATTGCACGACCACCTTTGTTTAATGGGTCGGATTACACATATTGGAAGACTCGCATGAGAATCTTCCTCATTTCTATGGACTTTGAGCTTTGGTCTATTGTCGAGAATGGATTTCAAAAATCTTCTCTTCCGATGAGCGAATGGGATGAATCGGAGAAGAAGGTTTTTGCTTTAAATGCAAAGGCTATGAATGCCTTGTTTTGTGCACTAGACAAAAACGAATTTAATCGTGTTTCAATGTGTGATTCGGCTTTTGATATTTGGAGAACTCTTGAGGTCACTCATGAAGGCACTAGCCGAGTGAAAGAGTCCAAAATCAACATCCTTGTGCACTCTTACGAACTTTTCCGAATGAAACCAAGTGAGTCCATCGGAGACATGTACACCCGGTTTACGGATGTCATCAATGGACTCAAAGCTCTTGGTAAAGATTTTACTAACTTTGAACTAGTAACTAAAATCTTAAGATCCCTCCCTAAAAGTTGGGATCCAAAAGTTACGGCCATTCAAGAGGCCAAAGACCTTAAAGCATTCCCTCTTGAAGAACTTATTGGGTCTCTAATGACCTACGAAATGACATGTCAAGCTCATGACGAGCTCGAGAACCCCCTTCCAAAGAACAGGAAGGATATGGCACTCAAATCACAAGAAGACCACTTGAAAGGAACATCAAGTGATGAGGACAGTGACAATGACATTGCACTTTTGACTCAAAAATTTAAAAAATATTTAAGAAAGAACAGATTTAAAAATAATACAAAAAATAAATTTGAACAAAAGAAGGACCAAGTGATTTGCTATGAATGCAAAAAACCGGGACACTATAAGAACGATTGTCCTCAAGCCAAAAAGAGAACATCAAAGAAGAAGGCATTCAAGGCAACATGGGATGATTCAAGCGCATCCGAAGAAGAGGAGTCCAACACCGAGCAAGTTGCTCATTACGCGCTAATGGCGTTAGGAGAAGAGGTATGTGATTTATTTAATGAAGAGTTATCTTTTGAAGAACTATCTATCGCTTTTCATGAATTATTTGATGAATGTAGAACTGTTAGCAAGAAGTTAAGTATCTTAAAGAAAGAGCATGCTTTGCTACAAGATAAGTTTGATAGTCTTCAAACTCCTCCATGCTCTAAGTGTGAGCACTTAGAAGCAATAAAAAATGAAAATTTGCTTCTTAAGGAAACCTTAAACAAGTTTAAGGTTGGTAGCAAAGGATTAGATATGATCCTTGCACACAAGGGTCACATCGCAAATAAAAATGGAATTGGATTTGTAAAAGGATTACATCAAAATCCTACCACTTTCATAAAAGGACCTACATTACATGTTTCCTCTTATATGAAATGCAACTTTTGTTGCAAATCCGGACATATTGCCTACAAATGCCCATTTAGGAAAATTAGTTCACAAAAATTAATATGGGTTCCTAAAGAAACTATAAAGAATTCAATCATAAATAACAAAGTTAGTGGGTCAATTTTTGAGGCACCCAAAATCAAATGGGTACCTAAAAATCATCCTCTTTTGTAGACAAACCCACAAGCTAGGAGCAAGAGATGGTATCTCGATAGTGGATGCTCAAGACATATGACTGGAGATCCATCTCATTTCTCTATGCTCACTAGCAAAGAAGAAGGGTACGTTACCTTCGGAGACAACAACAAGGGCAAAATCATTGGCAAGGGAACTATTGGTAACAAATTTAATTTTTCCATTGATGATGTCTTACTAGTTGATGGATTGAAACATAATCTCTTGAGTATTAGTCAACTATGCGATAAAGGTTACATCGTTAGATTTGAATCAAATATGTGCATTATTGAAAAACCAAATCATAACATGACTATGATTGCTTTAAAACAAAATAATGTCTATACCATCAATCTTGATGAACTAAGTAATGAAATGTGCTTCTCCGTCGTAAATGATGATGCTTGGCTTTGGCATAGGAGATTAGGCCATGCAAGCATGAAAACAATATCTAAGATCTCATCTCAAGAATTAGTACGAGGAATTCCAAATATAAAGTTTATTAAGGACAAAGTATGCGATGCATGTCAACTAGGCAAACAAATAAAAACAAGCTTCAAACCAAAAAATCAAATTAGCACTACTAGACCATTACAATTGATCCATTTGGACCTATTTGGACCAATTGATACAACAAGTCTAGGTGGAAGCAAATATGTTTTTGTGATTGTGGATGACTACTCTAGATACACTTGGACCTATTTCTTAGCTCACAAAAGTGATTGCTTCAAGTGTTTCTCTAAATTTTGTAAACTCACTCAAAACGAAAAAGGCTTCATGATTTCATCAATTCGGAGTGATCACGGTGGTGAATTCCAAAACCGTGACTTTCAAAATTTTTGCGAAAGTAATGGGTACAATCACAACTTCTCAACTCCAAGAAATCCTCAACAAAATGGAGTAGTTGAAAGGAAAAATAGAAACCTACAAGAAATGGCAAGAACTATGTTGAATGAACATAGTTTACCTAAGTACTTTTGGGCCGAAGCCGTAAATACGGCTTGCTACATCATGAATAGAGTCCTAATAAGACCATCCTTATCCAAAACTCCCTATGAATTATGGAATAACAAAAAACCAAACATCTCCTATTTTAAAGTTTTTGGTTGTAAATGCTTTATTTTAAATGAAAGGGATGCTTTAGGAAAATTTGATGCTAAATCCGATGAAGGCATCTTTCTTGGTTACTCTTCCGTTTCTAAAGCTTTTCGGGTTTTTAATAAAAGAACTTTAGTAATTGAAGAATCTATTCATGTAGTTTTTAATGAAATTTCCGATTTAAAGAAAAATGATTTTGATGATGATCTTGGTTTTGATAATTTGAATTTAAATGAACCCTCTCCTCAAAATAGCCATTTGAATGCATCTTCTTCCGAAATTTCTTTACCAAAAGAATGGAAGTATGTAGATGCTCATCCAAAAGAGCAAATTATAGGAGATACATCAAAAGGGGTTCAAACTCGTTCTTCTTTCAAAAATTTCTGTGCTAACGCCGCTTTCCTTTCTCAAATTGAACCTAAATGCATTGACGAAGCCTTAAAAGATGATTTTTGGATCATTGCAATGCAAGAAGAATTGAACCAATTTGAGAGGAATGAGGTATGGAAGCTTGTTCCTAGACCAAGTGACCACTTAGTCATAGGTACTAAGTGGGTCTTTAGAAACAAGCAAGACGAAAATGGTATCGTGGTTAGAAACAAGGCTAGATTAGTGGCCAAAGGTTTCAACCAAGAAGAAGGTATCGATTACGAAGAAACCTTCGCTCCCGTGGCTCGATTAGAAGCCATAAGGATGCTCCTTGCCTATGCTAGTAGTAATAATTTTAAACTATTTCAAATGGATGTTAAAAGTGCTTTCTTGAATGGTTTTATTTCCGAAGAAGTATTTGTCGAACAACCTCCCGGATTTGAAAATTCTCTTCTTCCTAATCATGTATTCAAATTGACTAAAGCTCTCTATGGCTTAAAACAAGCTCCTAGAGCTTGGTATGAAAGGCTTAGTTCCTTTATTATTTTAAATAATTTTACCAAAGGCAAGGTTGATACTACATTATTTATTAAACATTTTGAAAATAATTTTCTTATTGTGCAAATTTATGTTGACGATATTGTGTTTGGCTCTTCGGATGAATCACTATGTGAATCATTTGCCAAATGTATGAGTCTTGAATTTGAAATGAGTTTAATGGGTGAATTAACTTTCTTTTTGGGATTACAAATCAAACAACTTAGTGATGGTATATTTCTTAACCAATCCAAATATACATTAGAATTGTTAAAACGATTTAACATGGATAATTCAAAAGCAATAAACACCCCTATGAGTACTGCGACTAAGTTAGATATGGATGAAAATGGTGAAAGTTTCGATCAAAAAACATATAGGGGAATGATAGGTAGTCTACTCTACCTCACTGCGACTAGACCGGATATTATGTTTAGTGTAGGACTTTGCGCTAGGTTTCAATCTAATCCTAAATTATCTCATCTTAAGTGTGTTAAAAGAATATTTAGGTATCTTAAAGGAACTCCAAATTTAGGATTGTGGTATCCAAAATCTGAAAATTTTGATCTAATAGCTTATGCAGATGCCGATTTTGGCGGATGCAGGATAGATAGAAAAAGTACATCCGGAACATGCCAATTTTTAGGACATGCACTTGTTTCTTGGACTTCCAAGAAACAAAATTCAGTTGCACTATCTACGGCGGAAGCCGAATACATTGCTGCAAGTGCATGTTGTGCACAAGTAATTTGGATGAAAAATACATTAGAAGACTATGGAATTCACCTTGAAAATATTCCCATAAAATGCGATAATACTAGTGCCATATGCCTTACTAAAAATCCAATTCAGCATTCTAGAACTAAGCACATTGACGTTAGGCATCATTTCATACGCGATCATGTCCTTAACAATAATGTTGTTCTAGAATTCATTGACACAAAGCATCAATTAGCAGATATATTCACAAAAGCCTTGAATGAAGACCAATTTGAATTCATTAGAAGGGAATTAGGTATGTTAAATTGTCCCTAAACAATAAACTTGTTTGATTGGATTTTCCGTAAAGTTTTTCATCTTCTTTCCATATCTCATTCTCCTTCAAATTCCATATGACATGTTGTGAAATCTCGAAATCGACTTTGATGACTTGATTATGAATTTCAAGTTAGCAATTTGATTTAAATAAGTTTTATCTAAATCATAATCTTGATCTTGCAAAATTGGAATCACAAATAATATCTTTTGGCATTTATGAATTGATACTTACAAATATGAAAGTATTGGCATTCATGACTTGAATTTGATTGAAACATTGTATGCTTAAATTCATCATTCTCCTATGTGTCAAAAATTATTTAAATGCCTTATGTGATGATTAAAAAGTAATGTTGAGATTTTCATGAATTTGACGATTTGAATGAGTTTGTATTCGAATTATGATCTTGACTTCGTGAAATCACTACTTGAATTTTTTATCCCAATCTCTCTCTTATACATCTACAATTTCTATTATTCATAGAAAGAAGAGATTAGATAATATGAATGCATGCTGAATTTTCCTCTAAAATGAATTCTGCGTAAATATTTTTGCATACTTAATTTTCAATGATAAAATCGTTGTATGACAAAATATGTGCTTCAAGTCTCATTTTCCTTTTTGTTGATGACAAAGGGGGAGAAAAGTGATGACTTATATCATTCTTAATAGCATGACAAAATATGAATTGCAAAATCCTTAAGAAAAGTGATCGATCGATGATTATCTTATATGCCTTGCAAAATCCTTGAAAATATCATAAGATTGATTGATCATATTGAATGCATGTCTAAAATGTATAATCATGCAATTCAAGTTGAAAATCTTTATCTCTTGTCATAGTAAAATTTGTCTCTTATCTTTCGACTTGAAAAAGATTTTCATCAAAGTTTCGCATTTACATTATGCTTAATGAGAATAACGATAAGTTCTACGGTTAGAACTTATCGGGTTATGCTTGAATCCAATGGGATGGAATTCAAGTGTTTTTTATCTTATCATAATATGGCATATAGATAGGGGGAGTTATGTTTAACTCCGTCATCAATTGATTGTCATCATCAAAAAGGGGGAGATTGTTGAATCTCGGATTTTGATGATATAATCAATTGGTGGGTTAATTGATCTAATCCATATTATTGAGTTAAGTGTGCAGGATTAACTACGATAACCAGAAAACATAAAGCAAGGATACCGGAGTCGAGCTCGATGGACGTTTAAGAGACCGAAGAATCATCGGAGATGCTGCCGGAACCATCCGAGAAGAAATCGGGAACGTGTCGGAAGTTCGCCGAAGAAATCGTCGGAGGCTCGCGGAGATCACCGAGAAGGCTCGGCTACTCGTTAAAAGTCATCACAAAGATTGGGAGCTTGCAGGGAGTCCGTCGGAAGAAGTTCGTCGGAAAGCTCGCCGGAACAAGACTCGACGTTCGCGGTTGAAAATTTGCTTAGGATGTGTTTTGGTTATGTAGTCCACTTGTAATTAGGATTAGGATTAAGAGATAATCCTATATCCTGGTTAGGGGCCAACTGGGCCCAAAGTCAGAGTTGGTTTAGGCTAAAAATTAAGCTAAACCAGCGAACTAGAGAGCCAAGATTGAAGCCCAACTAGTGGCTGAAAACACTGTAGTTGGGCTGAAAACACTGTAGGCGGTGGCACCGCCTAGCTGGGCGGTGGCACCGCCCAGCACCCGAGTGCTGGGCGGTGACACCTCCTGGCTGGGCGGTGGCACCGCCCAGCACCCGAGCGCTGGGCGGTGGCACCGCCTGGTTGGGCGGTGGCACCTCCAGCACCGGAAACCCTAAGAAAATTCAAATTTTGGAGCCCAAAATTTGAATCCTCTTGAGGCCTATAAATACCCCTCTAATCTCAGCTGAGGTTACAACTTTTGAGAAGCATTTTGATTGAGAGAAAAGTCTTAGAAAGTCTTAGCAAGTCTTGTTTTCAATTTGCTAGAGAGTTCTCCTCCTCCTTTCTTATTGAAAATTTGTAAGAGGTTGAGCTGCTTGTAAAAGGTTGTAAGAGGGGTGTTTACCTTTCCATTTCAAGAGACTTGCTAGTGGAAGGTGGGAGCCTCATCGAAGAGGGGCCTCGCAAGTGGAGTAGGTCATTTGACCGAACCACTCTAAAAATCGGCGTAATCCCTGGTTTGCTTTTTATTATTGTCATTTACATTACTGCAAATCTTCTTACTGCTTTAGTTCCTCATTACTCTTACTGCACAATCTTGCAAATACGATTTCTTAAGCATTTCCTTCTTACTGTCAAGCATTTCCCCATTACGATTTCGTATTGTACGAAAGATTTGATTAAAATCGAAGTTTTAATCCGCTGCACTAATTCACCCCCCCCCCTCTTAGTGCCGCTCCGATCCTAACAAGCTCTATTCAACAGTTGGATCCTATGTGACCTGCAATAGTCATTAAACAATCCTGTATACTCACCACCATTATATGATCTTATGCATTTCAATTTCCTTTCTGTCTCCCTTTCAACCCTGGCATGAAACTCTTTGAAGACATTAATAACCTGATCTTTGGTCTTCAAAGCATAAGCCCAAACTTTCCTGGAAAAATCATCTATAAAAGTGACAAAATAAAGTGCACCACTTATACCAAGAACATCAACAGATCCACCAGGAGTTTTTGTCCTCAAAGGACCACATACATCTGTATAAACACGGTCTAAGGCATGCATTTTTCTAGACAAAGCAGCAGTAGCAAATGAAACTCTATGTTGTTTATCAGCCAAACAATCAATACAAGGGTTCAGATGTATACCTCTGAGATCTGGTAATACCTCTCTCTTGGAAAGAGCTTGCAGCCCCTTCTCGCTCATGTATCCCAATCGCCTATGCCACAACTCCATACTGAAGTCTTTCTCTGTAGCATTTAACTGCTCACCATAAGCTTTAGCCTGCAACCTGTACAAAGTATGACATTTCTTTCCACTAGCTATAACAAGAGAACCCTTACTGAGCTTCCATTGCCCTCTGTGAAATCTGCTTTCATACTCTTCATCATCTAGTCTTCCAACTAAAATTAAATTCAGCCTCAAGTCAACCACATGCCTCACATCCTTAAGTACCAACTTGCAGCCAAGGTTGGTCTTTAAATGGATATCACCCATGCCAATGATGTCTGCTGTTCCATAGTTGCCCATCTTGACAACACCAAAGTTTCCAGACCTGTATGTAGCAAAAAACTCTCTCCGAGGTGTAGCATGATAAGAAGCACCTGTGTCAATCACCCACTCAAGATCCTGACACTCACAAGAAAAAATATCATAAGAAGGAGACAAAATCAAATAATCACCACCCTGCTCTGTAGCTGTAGTATTATCCTTTGACTCTGTAGACTCCACTTCTTTTCCCTTTTTCTTGTTCTTCTTAGGTTGCTTACATTGGTTCTTGTAATGTCCTTTCTCACCACAGTTATAGCAAACAATATCTTTTCTTGATCTTGACTTGCTCCTACCCATACGTGAACTGCTTCTAGACTTTGACCTTCCTCTGTTCTCTGAGATAAGTGCCTGTGAATCATTCTGAGATGTTGCTGAACTCTTTCTTCTCAACTCCTCATTCAACAAACTGCTTGTTTCTTGACTCATAGTGATAATACCATCTGGCGCAGAATTACTAAGGGAAACCACCAGTGTCTCCCAACTTTCTGGTAATGAACTGAGAAGTAACAATGCCTGCAACTCATTATCAAGAGACATTTTCATAGAGGATAACTGGTTAGTAATACTCTGCATTTCATTCAAATGCTCAGCAATAGAAGCACCCTCTCTATATTTTAGGTTCACAAGTTTTCTGATCAAAAAAGCTTTGTTGCCAGCTGTTTTTCTTTCATAGAGACTTTCCAATTTTTTCCAAAGAGAATATACAGAAATTTCAGTAGAAACATGGTGAAAGACACTATCATCAAGCCACTGTCTAATAAACCCAATTTTTTTTCGATCTAACCTCTTCCACTCATCATCTGTCATAGTTGTAGGTTTTGCACTATCCCCTTGCAAAGGTCCATACAAATCTTTGCAATACAAGAGATCTTCCATTCTTGGTTTCCATATCATCCAATTATTTCCATTCAAACTAATCATGCGGGAAATAATACTGGCCTCCATGTTCAAATACAAAAAATTAAATCACCAGAACCTCGCTCTGATACTAGTTGATGGGGATATAAACAGGAATAACCTTTGTATAGGAACAAATACTAGAAGACCAAAATACGCAGCAGAATAAAATGGAAACACAATCAAACAGAACACCAAGATATACGTGGAAAACCCCTTCAATGTGAAGGGTAAAAACCACGGGGCAAACTAGAGATAATCCACTATGAGAATAATGAATGTACAAATCTCAATCTCTTGCCCAAAACCCTAGCAACAACCACAAGAGAATAACTGGGATACAAGGATCACGTCACTGCCCACAATATCTAAAACCTCCCAAGTAATCACAGCAAGAGCCTATTGTAGATTTGATCTAACCTGAGATGAGAACACTGCTAGATGATTGAGAACAGTCTCTCTGCGTTGTCCTTGTCTTCTTCCCTTTCTCTCTTCCTTTTCTGCCTTGTTCTCCTTCTTCTCTTTGGAATCTCGTGGCTTCAAAGATCTGCCTCGTTGCTGCCTTTTTATATCCTTAATTTGCCTCTAAAACGTAGCCACCACACCCCCCTAATCTTAATTAGGGTTAGGTTAAGAGGGGGTGTGGGCTGTGAGCTGATAAAGCCCACATGGGCTGAATATGGGCCATCAGCCCAACAAGCTCGTCCTTGAGTCTGATCTCCATATCGACTCCAAGTGTGCCTTCATTTGTGTTGCTTTGGGTCGCTCCCCCACTTGATCTCGCAATGCATCCACCAATGCATTCTCTCAAGCGAGATCATGTGACGACTCCTTGCCGCTTGCTCGGTCCATTGAGCTTCGTGGAGTTGTTGTTGTTGAGGTACTCCTCCTCAACATGTGTGGTCTGTCCCACATGATTCTCCCTCTAGAGAAATCGGGATCTATCCCACCTAGATAACACTCTCGTTGGAGCAACATCTGTCTTCGTTTCAGAGACCACCATCCCCTTGGACTACTCCGATTTGCTGAACAAACAATGCATTGTTCTACCTCCTGCAAACGCACTTGCTAGATTGTGACTCCACGTTAATATAGCCCCCGCTGCACCACACTAGGCCTAGCAACATGCTAAACTCGTTACACACTTTAGCCTCCTACGGACATATCCTTCACATGCCGAAGAGAAAGTTTCAATGCTCCATGGCGCCGAGTTTCGGTCGCCTTGGGATGGTCGCGAACATTCCATCGTTCGCATACAAGCCCATGCATGAGTACCAAATTCTTCGAGTTAGTAATTCCCCTTACCTCTATGAGTTTTGCACAACTCTTTTGGTCGCTGAGCAACTCATTCCACCTTGCATGGTCTCATCCTTTACCAAGCGCCTCGCTTGCCATGAGCACCATCAAGTATAGTTGTCAATATTGAGTCATAGCTCAAACTCAGCCATCCCAACGTTTGTGCGCTCTGCATTCTTCCAAGCTTGCCTATTCTCGTGGTGCCTCTTGCGCGAAGGGTTGGCCATTCCTCTGAATGCTAATCTCAGATGCTCGCTCCTTCGAGCGACTCCTTTTCCCTATATCTCCATGCTCGTTTTTCCCCAAACGGTTGCGCGTGTGCTGACTGCCCTCAACGCAGCCCTGCTAGGTCCCCCACGTTTGCATACCAAGTATTTCTATGAGTGCTTGTCCCGCTCTGATACCATTTGTCACGGACTTAGCTGGTTTTGCCTAAGTCGTGCGGCACCCTTGCGTATCCGTCCGCAAAGGTCAGCCTCACCGAAGCCTCCCACGGTCCCTTAGGACCCACAAAAGAGAGAACGAGTTAGAGAAAACGCCTCATTTAGGATTCACAAGCAAACATTTCTGAAAACATTTCATAGACAATGCAAATTACAAACATACTGTACAAGCTCTGAACAGTTGCACAACAAAAGGTCAAAATGGTCCACTACATATCGAAAATCTCTCACAAGTGTCCACATGACATAACCTTTATTTACAAGCCTAAGGTTGTCACCAAACCCAACTAAAATGAGACTATTAAGCCTTCGGCCGTCCCCCTACATGCTGTGCAAAGCATGAACATACCAAAAGACACGGACATATATAAGCATTACATCAAACATCCTGTTTCGAAGTTTGTCCGTGACAGTGTGATGTCAGTAGTGGCATGTCTGGGTCCCAAAATATGCTGTATCAGATCCATAGAGAAGATTTTATGTTTGACTTTTCTTGTTTGTCAATGTCCGATAGTACATCAGTTTCTTCTTTCCTTTTTCCTACTTTTTTTTCCCTTAAAAGTATGCTAAACCAGAATTAGCAAGTCAACATTCAACTTGGTTAACTTCTACAGAAATATTTATAGAAAGTATCACAATTTTATCTAAGATAAAAACAAAAACCTCACTCACATGGAAAAAAGAAAAATACTCAAAAAGGTTGAGCATAACTCATTATAAACCCATAATGTTCCATGCATTTGGTAATAGAAAATAAGATTTCCTGAAAATATTTTTCTTAATAGATTAACCATGATAGAGGAAATCTCTCCCTTTGTATAAATAGCTACTCACTTTAATGAAATTGATCAATTTTATTTATTATATTTTTTTCATCACATCTATCACATTCTTTATCATGGTATCGAGCCTCTTTTGTCTTGAGTAAGATTTCTTCTTCCTTCATTACTATCCAGTGATAGCGATTACTCTGATCTCCTTGGCGACAGTAAGCCTTCTCCTCTACATGATCTATTGCCTTGAAATCAAGTAGGTGGATCCGCATTGACACTGGAACCCCATCCATTTGCGACGCCTCGTGCACCAGCTCTGCCCATCCACCACATTCTTCTTCTCCATCTTTTCCTTCAATTACGGGGGAACTCTGTCAAACTTCCCCTACCTCCTCCTTTGTAGATATGCAATAGATAGACTTTAAATCGTTGCTATCGCCCATATTCGATTGTCACTGTTCATCTCTGACAATGGAGGATGATCCTTCACTAACTCTCTGTTAGGATCAAGAGCACTAAGAGGGGGGGGGGGGGGTGGTTTGAATTAGTGCAGCGGAAAACTTTCGACCATTAAAACTATATTCGTACGATAAAAGCGATTTTGGTAAGAAAGCCGATTTATAAATCACTTTAACTTGTGATCAAGCGAGATGTAGTTAAAGCAAAGATATAAAGGCAGTTTGCAGTTATGATGGAAATCAGAATGTAAGCACAAACTGAAATATGATGTTCGTACGATAAAATCGATTTCCGTCTTAATGCCGATTCGGAAAATACTTAACTATGAAACACATTTGTAAATGAGCAGAAGGCAGTAAGCTATTGAGGAGGTTTGTAGTAAAGATAAGATGCTCAAAGTAAATGCAAATCGAGATTTAGAGTGGTTTGGTCAATCTTGACCTACATCCACTTTTGGCTTCCTCCTCCGATGAGGTCACCGACGTCCACTAGAGGCCTTCCTTTAATAGGCGAAGGCCAACCACCCTTTTACAGTTTCACTCCTTTTGACGGGCTTAGGAGACAACCCTTACAGAATTTCTCTCCTCTCTTGAAAGCTTAAAACTTGGAAGAAAAGAGGGAGGAGAACTTCTAGACTTTACAACACTTTTGAGCTCTAAAATCACAAAGTAAGATCAAGCTTTCGGTGCCCTTTCATGTAGGAAAGGGTGGGGTATTTATAGGCCCCAAACCGGTTTGAATTTGGAGCTCAAAAATGTTATTTCTCGGATTTTCGGGGTCTTGGTGGCACCGCCTGACTGGGGCGGTTGCACCGCTTGGCAGAGCTCGGAGACCGAGCTCAGGCGGTTGCACCGCCTGTCAGGGGCGGTTGCACCGCTTGGCAGAGCTCAGAGACCGAGCTCAGGCGGTTCCACCGCCTGTTAGGGACGGTTGCACCGCCTAGTCTCGCTCGGAGACTAAGCCCAGGCGGTGCCACCGCCTGACTGGGGCGGTTGCATCGCCCAGCTTTCGTGGGAGACCATCTCCTGGGCGGTGCCACCTTCGACCCTAGCGATGCCACCACCTAGCAGGAATTATGGTCCAAATTGGTTGATCCATTCGGCCCAATTTGGGTCTGTTAAAGGCCCAATTGTCCCAAGATTAAGTTATTGGGATCACCTCCCATTCCTAACTTAATTGATCCCAATAACTTAATCTACATGCTAACTACGATATTTCTTAAGACGTTTACTGCAACTTGCTCCGGTGCGTCAATCGCTTCTTCTGGCGAGCTTCCGGCGAACTTCCGACGAACCTTCAACGATGCTCCGATGGACTTCCGACAAAATCCTGGACTTGCGACGATCCACTTGGTGAGTTCCGACGAGCTTCTTTGGCAAGATCTTGGACTTCTCGGATTTGTTCCCGTAGAACCTCCGATGACCGTCCAAACTTCCGTCGAACTCTCGAACTCCCAACGTGATCATAGTCTTGACTCCGGTGCAACTCCTGCTGTATGTCTTACTTCCATCGTAGTTAATCCTGCACATGTAAAACAAAACTTCGATCGAGACAATTAATCCTAAGTAATTAACCAAGTTGTCCGGCATGTCATTGGTCCCTCGACGCTTCGTCCGATTCTTCGACGCATCATCCTCTCCTGCGGCCTATTACCCAATCGGCCAGTTGACTCCGCAACTCCAATATCCTTGGCACAATACCTGCTCTTCTTGGTCCGATGCCCGAGTCCACAGCCCGAAGTCTTCTGTCGATACATCGACCGATCCACCGGCCCGACGTCCAATCTTCTGACATGTTCCTTTGGTACAACATAATTTTTTTGCTTTAATTATCTCATCTTGATCGAAGCATCCTGCGTTACTCAAAACGCAGATTAAATCATAAACATATATCAAGTGGTTTCATCATCAAAATACGAGATTCAACAATCTCCCCCTTTTTGATGATGACAACCACTTGATGACGGAGTTAACCTTAACTCCCGGAATTTAAACAAACTCCCCCTATCAATATGTCATATTGATAGAACCTTGAATTCAAACTGAATTCAAGTCATTGCAATATTCATCATGAATACTTGCAACACGTCATCATGAACTTATGCAAAACATCATACTTCTCTCCCTTTGTCATCAACAAAAAAGAGAAGTTCCAACTCTAATGTGTTTGTAGTATCAATTCAACTTATTGCATGAAAAACATAATAACAAGTTTTATCATCATGCAATCTAGCAATTAAAGATGTGCAAGTTTAGCATGTTTGCTTTTCATGAGATAGCAATTGCTTACTTCTCTTTAGACTACAAGCTAGCAATTTTTACGATATGCAAGTTTTACTACATACAAGCTAGCAAAGATTTCGAAAGCTAATGCAAGATAGCTTTCTTGTGTAAGCTCATGATTCTTGCTTCTTTTGTAATGTTTGAGCTCGCAATTTTGTTTTCGTTGCAAAGTGTAAGTTTAGCATGTTTAGTATCTTGAGATAGGCAAGATAGAACATTTTTGTATTTTCTTGAGATTTCAAGCTAGCAATTATCGGTGATGTTCAAGATAGCAATTTCTTCTCTTTTGAGAAGTGAAATTTTTGCTTTCGTCTTGAATTGTGCAAGCTAGCTAGTGTGCCTCTTTTCATGATGTCCACGCTAGAAATTCTTGCTACCCCTTTGTCATTGTCAAAAAGAAGGGAAGACCCTTATATAAATTTTCAAATTATGACAAAGGTGAGTAATCATTCTTATTTCAAAATTCCATAATTGAGATAAACCTTGAATTCAAATTAAGTCAATTTTAATCATGATTCACATCATATGCAATACATCACATACATCATAATAAAAGGCATAAGTATTGCATGCATCATTTTAGCAACAAATCATAGCATTTCATCACATGACAAGATATCAACAAGTAAAATTACGATGCAAGTTCTTGATATCTTAACATGGCATATGGCAATCATAGCATTTCTATCATCAATTTACCATATATTTCGATGCAAGCTTCTTTTGATATCTTAACATAATTCAAATTCAAATATGGCACTAATAGTATCAATTCATATATTTCTCCCCCTTTGTCATCAACAAAAAGGAGAACGATATAAACAAATTTTAAACGTAAGTGCGGTAATGATTCATGCCATAACTAGGTTTATATCATTTTTCAATAATAAGTGATAGGATATCAATTATACAAACATCTCAAGAAAAACATGACCTGGAGATAGCTTTCATTACTTCTTCCTCTTTGTTTGTTATTATCTTTTTGAATGGAGGAGAGTCACTTGTGAGCTTACTCGAATGAAGTTAAAATTGATAAGATATTAAAGCACACTTTATTTTTACAAGGATCAAGATATGTGTGTAAATCAAATTCTTGCATGTAAAACTATTTCTCTAAAGATATAAGAAGGAATCATCAAATCCATTTCTCGAAAGATATTTTTCATATGATAAGTCTATGAGAGATGCATTTTCTAGTTGATTCCATATTTTAAAAATTAATGATATGAATCAAACTCGATATGACATTTGTTTATTAAGTCCAGAAGAGAATAATGTATCGAGAAAATCCGATTGTTAGGATAAAAAAGATCTGAAAATGAAATTTAACACTTTCATGCATTCAGACAAAGTTTTGCTATAGATTTTCAAGTTCAATCATGAAGATAAAACATGCTCATGATCATGGAAACTTTTGTATCCAAAACACATAATTTTCAACATGTTATTAAGGCATCTAATAGTGTAAAATCATCATGGCAATTAAGTGATTTGATCATTGAATCAAGAAAGTCCGAAAAATAATCTTAACAAGTTCATGCATTTGGGCACATTTTTTGCCATAGTTTTTCAAATACACTCATGAAAATAACACATGCTTATCATCATGTATAACTTAAAATCTTATGCATAAAATTGTCAATTAAAATGTTTAATATTACATCATTATGTATTTCTTCAAATCAAACATGATTTTATTTAATTAAAATCGAGAAATAACAATGGAAATCAACGTGATACACATTATTACTTCTTAACCACATATAACATGATATTAAACTTCTTAATATTTTCATTAAGATATCAAACATGGTTTTAATCAAAATCGGAAATAATCAAGATACACATTTTTTCTTCTTAAGAAAAACATACATATGATCATTAGATTTAAATCTAACATTTTATTCCATTAACATAAAACATGTAATTTTCATTATTATTTTCAAAATTACGAGCATGATCATATTCTTGCATTTTTAAATTTTTTTAATATATAATTTTCAAGAAAAATAATTATTCTAAAAAAGAAAATGCATCATAGAAAACAACAAGTAATTTCAAAATAAATTAAGGGGGTTTCGATTACCTCATCGTTGAATGTCATTAAGGCGTAGTTTGCGACCTCGCCTTTCTTGATTTTCTCCTCGTCTTCGGAGGAGCTCGATTCATCCCACTTTGTATTTCTTTTTGCGTTCAAAGTAAGTAGTTCCGTTCTTTTTGTTCTTAAATTTTTGTTTCTTAAATTTTTTAAATTTCATTTGTAGTTCTTGTTCACGATCACTTGAGCTTATGCTCGAGTGGTCTTCAAATGTTCTATGTCCCAAATCCTTCCTGTTCTTTGGAAGGTTGTTTTGTTCATCATGTGCATTGTGCACCATTTCATATGTCATCAATGAACCAATTAGTTCTTCAAGTAGAAAAATATTTAAATCTTTTGTTTCTTGTATTGTCGTTACTTTTGATTCCCAAGCTTTAGAAAGTGATCATAAAATTTTACTAACAAGTTCAAAATTCGAGAAACATTTGCCAAGAGCTTTTACACCATTGACGACATCCGTGAAACGGGTGTACATATCAACAATGGTTTCGCTCGGCTTCATTCGAAAAAGCTCAAAATCATGCATTAAAAAATTTACTTTAGAATCTTTTTCACTACTTGTGCCATCGTGTGTGATTTCAAGAGTGCACCAAATATCAAAAGCCGTTTCGCACGTAGAAATCTGATTGAACTCATTTTTGTCCAAAGCGTAAAATAAGGCATTCATAGCCTTTGCGTTTAAAGAAAAATACTTCTTCTCCAAATCCGACCATTCGTTCATCGGTTTAGAGGGAAGTTAAAAACCATTTTCAACAATATTCCATAAATCCAAATTCATAGAAATCAAGAAAACTCTCATTCGAGTTTTCCAATAAGTGTAGTCCAATCTGTTAAACAACAGTGGACGAACAACCGATAAGCCCTCTTAAAAGCCATGAAGAGCCATTTCTCTCGGGTGTAAACCCAAAATAAGAAATACCAGGCTCTGATACCAATTGTTAGGATCAAGAGCACTAAGAGGGCGGGGGGGGTGAATTAGTGCAGCGGAAAACTTTCGACGATTAAAACTGCATTCGTACGATAAAAATGATTTTGGTAAGAAAGCCGATTCGTAAATCACTTTAACTTGTGATCCAGCGAGATGCAGTTAAAGCAAAGATATAAAGGTAGTTTGCAATTATGATGGAAATCAGAATGTAAGCGCAAACTGAAATATGATGTTCGTACGATAAAATCAATTTTCGTCTTAACGCCAATTCGAAAAATACTTAAAACACATTCGTAAATGAGCAGAAGGTAGTAAGCTACTGAGGAGGTTTACAGTAAAGATAAGATGCTCAAAGTAAATGCAAACTGAGATTTAGAGTGGTTCGGTCAATCTTGACCTACATCCACTTTTGGCTTCCTCCTCCGATGAGGTCACCGACGTCTACTAAAGGCCTTCCTTTAATAGGCGAAGGCCAACCACCCTTTTACAGTTTCACTCCTTTTGACGGGCTTAGGAGACAACCCTTACAGAATTTCTCTCCTCTCTTGAAAGCTCAAAACTTGGAAGAAAAGAGGGAGGAGAACTCCTAGACTTTACAACACTTTTGAGCTCTAAAATCACATAGTAAGATCAAGATTTCAGTGCCCTTTCATGCAGGAAAGGGTGGGGTATTTATAGACCCCAAACTGGTTTGAATTTGGAGTTTCCCGGATTTCTAGGGTCTTGATGGTACTACCTCCTGATTGGGGCGGTACAACCGCCTGGCAGCTCGGAGACTAAGTCTCTAGGTGGTGCCACCGTCTGACTGGGGCGGTTGCACCGCTTGGCAGAGCTCAGAGACCGAGCTCAAGCAGTTCCACCACTTGTCAAGGGCAGTTACACCACCCAATCTCGCTCGGAGACTGAGCCTAGGCGGTGCCACCGCCTGACTGGGGTGGTTGCACCGCCCAGCTTTCCTGGGAGACCATCTCCTAGGTGGTGCCACTGCCGACCCTGGATGTGCCACCGCCTAGCAGGAATTCTGGTCCGAATGGGTTGATCCATTCGGCCCAATTTGGGTCTGTCAAGGGCCCAATTGCCCCCAGATTAAGTTAATGGGATCACATCCCATTCTTAACTTAATCTACATGCTAACTACGATATTTCTTAAGACATTTACTGCAACTTGCTCTGGTGCGTCAATCGCTTCTTCCGGCGAGCTTCCGGCGAACTTCCGGTGAACATCCGACGAACCTTCGGCGATGCTCCGGCGGACTTCCGACAAACTCCTGGACTTGCGACGATCCACTCGGTGAGTTCCGATGAGCTTCTTTGGCAAGCTCCTGGACTTCTCGGATTTGTTCCCGCAGAATCTCTGACGACCGTCCAAACTTCCGTCGAACTCTCGAACTCCCAATGTGATCATAGTCTTGACTCCGGTGCAACTCCTGCTGCATGTCTTACTTCCATCGTAGTTAATCCTGTACATGTAAAATAAAACTTTGATTGAGACAATTAATCCTAAGCAATTAACCAAGTTGTCCTATATGTCATTGGCCCCTCGTCGCTTCGTCCGATTCTTCGGCGCATCGTCCTCTCTTGCGGCCTATTACCTAATCGGCCAATTGACTCCATAACTCTGATATCCTTGGCACAATACCCGCTCTTCTTGGTCCGATGCTCGAGTCCACTGCCCGAAGCCTTCTATCGATACGTTGACCGATCCACCGGCCCCACGTCAAATCTCCTGACATGTTCCTTCGGCATAACATGATTTTTCCTGCTTTAATTGTCTCATCCTGATTGAAGCATCCTACATCACTCAAAATATAGATTAAATCATAAACATATATCAAGTGTTTTAATCATCAAAATATGAGATTCAACACTCTCCTCCCTGTGACTCATTGGAGCTGATTGCTAAGTTTGAAGCTTTCCCTCTGCTCGGTGGTCGCAGCCCCTATTTTTGCCACCGACTATTGCTCCCTCACCAACTGAAGCCTGGCCTCCTCCTCTAGCCAAAGCCTTCCGCTGGAGGTACCTTTCACTTCTTCCTCCACCGAAGTCTCCGCCAAGCCTCCTTCAATTTGGCTCTATGATTTTGCTATCTGCCTCCTCTACCGAGGGCACCTCTCCCTCGAGCTCTGTCACCCTTCCGACCATCGAACTCAGTTGAACGATGTGATCTACACCAATTGCAACTATTGTCACCTGATCTGCACAAAACAATCGCCCCTCCTCTTGTGATCGTTCCTTAGGAACTGGTAGGGAGTTGGAGCTTCCTATAAGACCCTTTGACTCGAAGGACAAACCTCGTTGATCATTGCCAGCTACACTATCGAAGCTTCCCATGTGAAAGACATAGCGGTAGACTTCTTCCTCTTCTAATCTACCTCACTAGTGATGAGAGAGAGAGAGAGAGAGAGAGAGAGAGAGCAATCATAGTCCTCTGTCACTGATCTCTAAATGCGCTCTAAGAGGCGATCGAGGCCTACCTCATTTATCGTTCTGCTCCAAAGATCGACAGCTGCAACTTTCCCCTACTTTTCCTCTTCTACTTGGTAGTATTCACCACCGTGATCGCCCCTTTGTCTCCTCTGATCTGCTCGCTAGGCATATCCTTGAATCGCAAGCCTCTAAGAAACTGAGGTCTTCATACTACAACAACACCTTCTGTAGTCGCTGTTGTTGCAATAGTAGCATAACCTCTCCGCCCACCAAAATAATAGTATCCTTACGGGCGACTTCTGTTGAATCTCAGATTTTGATGATGAAATTAATTGTTAATTGTTTGATCTAATCTATATGTTGAGAAAAGTGTACATGATTAACTACGATAGTAGTAAGACATAATGCAGGTGTTGTGCCAGAGTCAAAATCGAGATCTCGTTGGAAGTTCAAGAGTTTGTCGGAAGTCCGGACGTTCGTTTGAAGTTCTGTTGGAACCAACTGAGAAGTCTAGGAGCTTGCCAAAGAAGCTCATCAGAACTCACCATGAAGATTGTCGTAAAGCCTGGGAGCTTGCCGGGAGTCTGCCGGAACATTACCGAGAGTTCGTCGGAAGATCACCGGAAGCTCGCCGGAAGAGCAATTAACGTACTAGTGTTGAATCTCATATTTTGATGATGAAACCAATTGATAATTGTTTATGATTTGATCTATATTTTTAGTAACATAGAATGCTTTGAACAGGATGAGACAATTAAAGTAGGAAGAATCATGTTGGGCCGAAGGAAAACATATCAAAAGATTGGACGTCGGGCCACAGGATCGGTCGACGTATCGACAGAAGGCTTCGGGCTAAGAAGAGCAGATATTGCACTAAGGATATCGGAGTTGTGGAGTCAACTAGCCGATTAGGCAATAGGCCGCAAGAGAGGATGATGCGCTAAAGAAACGGACGAAGCGTCGATGGACCAATGACATGCCGGACAACATGATTCAAGCTTAGTAATAATTGTCTAGATCGAAGTGTGTTTTATATCTGTGGGATTAACTACGATAGCAAGACATGAAGCAAAATGAAGTCTCGAAGTTAAGGACATGATTTCGTTGGGAGTTTGATAGTTCGTCGGAAGTCCGGATGTTCGTCGAAAATTCTGCAGGAACTAGTCGAGAAGTCTCAGAGCTTGCTAGAGAAGCACATCGAAACTCGCCAAGAAGATCGTTGTGAAGTCCAGGAGCTTGCTGGGAGTCCATTGGAACATTGCTGAGAGATCGTCAGAAGTTCGCCGGAAGAAACAAGACTTACAGACTTGGTTAGCTTAGGAAATGTCTTAGATTTCATAGTTAGCACATAATTAGGTTTGGATTTGGGCCAACCCAATTAGGGGCCAGTTGGGCCCATGTAAAGACTGTGTTGGGCCTAATAAAAGGATCAAACAATGCCCCAAGAGGTGACACCGTCGTGGCACAGTCTTTGAGACTATGTCAGGTGGTGGTACCACTAGTTTGGGTGGTGGTACTGCCCAGTGGCAGGTTGCCAGGCGGTGGTATCGCCAAATTGGTTGGTGGTACCGCCCAGTGCAGTGTCAGTGTCAGACTGACACTAACGGTGGTACCACCCGGACCTAGGAAACCCAGGATGAGATATTTTTAGGCTCCAAGTTTGAATCAACTTGAAGCCTATAAATATCCCTCTCATCCCTGGTTAAAAGAAATAAGCATAGAGAGTTTAAAAGTGAAGAAACACTATTGTAGTCACTTGAGAAATTGTTAGAACCTTTTCAGATTCTAAACTTGGGGTTGATCTCTTTAGGGGATCGGCCTCCTTGGAACTCTATAGGGGTTCCTCCCTCCAAGTTACTGCTCAAAGGCTGCAGAAAAGATTCATCTATTCCTTATCAAAAGAGAATGAATACATGGCTATTTATAGGGCTTCTAAACCCTAACTCCTAATAGGACTCCTACTTCAGACTCTTACTTCTAACCAACTCCTAGTAGGACTCCTAGTCAAGACTCCTATTCCCTTACAACTCCTAATTCTTCTCCAAGAAAACACCTCCTACATGAATGCCCCTCTCAATTAGGACTCTCCTTGCTAGAGTCCTAACAGAATGTCCCTCTCAATTAGGACTCTCCTAGCTAGAGTCCTAACAGTTTTACATGAATGTCCCTCTCAATTAGGACTCTCCAAGCTAGAGTCCTAACAGACCCGCCCTCTTCAAATCAGCCTTGTCCTCGAGGCTGATGATTCGTGAATTCTGGGAATTTGATCTTCAAGTCGTCATAGTTCTCCCAAGTGGTATCTTCTATTGGTAGGTTCGCCCACTGTATTAGCACTTCATTTGTGGGTCATCGTCATTGAGTCACGATCCGTTGATCAATAATGGCACTTGGCTGGGTCTGGAGTTCTCTTTGGGTAGTCATATTTGGTGGGTGGTTTGGGCTGTCTCCAAGCACCTATTTAAAACTTTCGTCTGGCCGTCGGTTTGTGGGTGATATGCCATACTCCTTTTCAATTTAGTACCCTGCATATGGAATAACTTTGTCCAAAATCTGCTCGTGAAGATGCAAGTAGAATTTATCGTAAGCACAATACGTCCCTTATAGTGTAATTCTTTTGAGTCCCAATTGTAATGAGCCATGGGGCTTGGTGCTTCCTCCAATTTTTTTATAATCTTACTAGTCTCTGAATCTTCCTGCCATTTCATCTTAATATCCTTAAGAAAGTCGCTGGTCGGAAGTGAAACGGTCGAAACTTCAACTTGCTCGGGTAGCTGTGAAAGCGCATCTGCAAGAACATTCTCTTTCCCCTTTTTGTAAGTTATTTCATAATCAAATCCAAGAAGTTTTATTACCCTTTTTTGCTGCTCAGGGGATGATATTTTTCTCTCCAAAAAGTACTTGAGGCTTTTATGGTCGGTTTTAATTTGAAATCGTCGGCCAATCAAGTAGGGTCTCCACCTCATTGCTGCGCGCACAATGGCGAGCATCTCCTTATCATATGTTGACTTATTTTGATGGGAGGGAGATAATGCCTTGCTAGTGTATATGAGTGGTCGACCATCTTGCATGAGAATGGCTTCAATTCCGACTCTAGATGCGTCGGCCTCAATAATGAAGGGTCGGTTGAAATCTGGTAGTGTTAGTACCGGCGTTGTCGTCATGGCTGCCTTAAGTTTGTTGAAGGCAGCGGAGGCTCTGTCCGACCATTGGAAGACATCTTTTTTCAGTAAGGAAGTAAGTGGTGCACTGATCTCTCCATAGTTTTTCACGAACTTGCAGTAGTAGCTTGTTAAACCCAGAAAGCCATGTAGCAATTTTATGTTCCTCGGGGTCAGCCAGTTTTGCATTGCTCCAATTTTGAAGGGGTCTACTACCACACCTTCCTCTGATATGATATGCCCAAGATATTCCACCTTCTTATGAAGAAAGCAAAAATTCATAGTGGTTGTTGTGTGTTCAAAAGGTGGTTTTCGGTATGTCTTCTTCGCATACTCGTATTTGATGATACCCGGATCGAAGGTCCAGCTTTGTGAAGATTTGTGCTCCCTTAGCAACTCATCTACTACTGGAATAGGGTATTTATCCTTGATGGTTATGCCATTGAGAGCTCGGTAATCATCACATAATCGCCATATTCCATCCTTCTTTCGTATGAGGAGCACCGGTGAAGAGTAGGGGCTACAACATGGCCGAATAACTCCTGTTTTGAGCATCTCTTTTATAATCCTTTCTATTTCATCCTTCTGGAGATGTGGATATTGATATGGCTGAGCATTTGCTGGAGATTTGCCTGGAAGAATCATTATACAATGATCATGCCGACGGGTAAGAGGTAGGTTACGCGGTTCGTCAAATATATCTGAAAATTCAGCAAGCAAAGGAAGTAGATTTGGATCTTCAAATTTTGTTGGCTCTCCCTTAGTTTGTTGCTCAAGTTGTACCAAAAAGCCGCTGTATGCTTTATGCAAAACCTTTTCCATTTGTTGTGTGCAAATCGTCGTTACGTCGCCCTCACGTTTCCCGTACAGTATCACTTGTTTCTCCTTACTGTAAAATTTTATAATTAGTTGCATAAAATTTCAAGAAATATCACCTAATGTCATCAACCATTTAATTTTGAGTATGGTTTCATGATCATCAAGAGGGAGGAGGAAGAAATCTGCAATTATCTCTTGGTCATGCAACAACAGTTTTACCTGCGGGCACCTATGATCATACTTCAAAATCCGTCCGTTGGTGACCTTAACGACAAACCTGCTGCAATTCTCAATAGGTAAGTTCATATAGACAGCAACCTTACTGTTTAGGAAGTTATTAGTGCTGCCCGTGTCGATGAGAACAGTGATCGGTTGTTGTTTGAGAAGGCCTCCAACTTTCATCGTTTGTGGGATTGAGTAGCCAACTAGTGTATGTACCGTAACTTTGGTCGGTTGTGGCTCTTCTTCTGCATCTACTTCTTCATGTTCAAGGCTCTCTTTTGGATGTTCAATGACCTCTTCTTCTATCGGTTCAATCATAAGAAGTCCCCCTTTACTACAGCGATGCTCACGGCTCCACGGCTCATCACAATGCCAACATAACCCCTTCGCATATCGCTCCCGAAGCTCTTCTCTTGTTAACCTCTTTGGTGTAGGGACTTGGTCGACAGTAGGGGGGGCTAAGGCCTTCAATATTACTGGTTGAGGAGCGACCCTAGTCCTCCGAGCTTCATGGTTCAATTGCTCCTCTTGATGTCGTGCGAAAGAGATGGCTGCCATAAGTGTATACGGTTGTCGCGCTTTAACTTCTCCTCGGATCTCCGGCTTCAAGCCCTCAATGAAGGTTCTCAATAGTTGTTTTTGAGACCAATCATGAGTTTGATTAGATAACCTTTCAAACCTGGTTTGGTACTCCTGAATGGTAGAGGTTTATTAGATCTTTGCTAGTTGTCCGTCAATATTCTCGTAATCGGTTGGTCTAAAGCGGATCAGCAGTCCTTCTTTGAATTGTCACCATGAAAGGACTCCATAAGTATGTTCAAACCAGTCAAACCACTGTATAGCATCCCCTTCAAGATATATAGCTGCAATTTTCACCATAGATGCATCCGCGATTTTATGGTACCGAAAATATCGCTCCGCGCGCGAGATCCAACCAATTGGGTCTCCTTCTTCCCATCTAGGGAAGTCCACTCTCATGCATGGATAGTTGGGGTTGGTCATAGAGCTTCCCCTCTCTTGGAAGTCATATCTTTAGGCTTGGTGTGATTGGGCAAAGCTCTCTCCTTGATATGATTTCTTCGGGCTTAGTGGTCGGCCCAATTTGAGTTCGGTAAAGAGCGTCCGAATCTTATCCTCCATTCGTGCCTCCAAGGCTTCGAATTTAGCATTGATTGCCTCCTTAGATGCCATAGTATATGCCTCCAAATCTATGATGTTAAGATCTCTCTTTTGTTGTTAGGTTAAAGGCATGTATAGGTTGAGAGAAGTGATGGTCGAAAAGGTTGGTGGATCGGTGGATGTAGGCTATGATTTAGGCTTGTTTTGTGGCAGTTTTGGGTACAGTTTGAGGGTGTAATTTAGTGGAGTTTTAGGGCTATGGATAAAAGTTTTGGATCTGTGGTAGATGGTAGCAAAGGTTTGATAGAAATTAGTGGAAGTTGCAGCAAGTATGTGCTGTCTTGTAAGAGTAGAATTGTCGTCGAAGAAACAATGGTTTCTCGATGTAATTTCTACCAAAAAATTAAGAGAATTGAGGAGGGAATTGATAGCAAAATCACAGATTATATGACAGCAAGGATGTCTAATTTAATCAAGAGAATTTCAGCAGTATAACAGCAAGAAAATTGGTGCGAGTTGCGATAGCAGAATTGTCATCGAAAAATTTCAGCGGGTTACGATGAAAATTTGCAGCAACACAAAATTATTTTTAGAGATGAATTCCTTAATATATCAATCTTAGATGGAAGCCAAGATGATCTATGAAGTGTATAAAAAATTTCATTCAAAAAAGATTGCAAATAGATGGGTTAAGGCAACAATATGCCGCTGAAATTTTCTGTAGCACAGATTTTTAAGTATAGCAGATTGGACGTAAAAGATCAGTGGTTTATATTGAAATTTTTTTGATGAAACCAAAGGGAAATCCACTGTTAGGAAGTGTCAAAGCTATCATAAAAATTTCATAGAGATTTGGATAGAAACAATATAGTATCAAGATCAAATAAATAGTGCTATGCGGCTGAAATTTTACAGTGCAGATTTTCAACTATAGCAGATTAGACGTAAAAGATCAATGGTTTATATTGAGAATTTTTTGAAAAAACCAAAGGGAAATCTGCTGTTAGGAAGTGTTAAAGATGTCATAAAAATTTCATAGAAATTTGGATAGAAAAAGCACAGTTGCAAGATCAAAGAGATGGTGCTATGCGGCTGGAATTCTACAATGTATCTTTCGTCGTAGAGATGAAAAGTTTGTGACGAAAGGTTTATGCAGCAATATAGGAACATTTTTTTTTTTGGATTTTCGAATAAGGATAACTAAATTGCAGCAGCAGTAAGGTAGGAAACCAGAACCTGTTGCAATTCACGGGGAGATCAAAGGATGATCCACGGTGGTGGAGATGATGGCGGAATTCGGCGACGATCTTTTAAGCAATTGTGGGAATTGCTTTGGGAGGTTGTGGAGGGCTGATGGATGGCAATGGAAGGGCAGCGAGATGCCAAGAACGCTGCTCTGATACCAGGTGTTAGAACCTTTGTAGATTCTAAACTTGGGGTTGATCTCTTTAGGGGATCGGCCTCCTTGGAACTCTATAGGGGTTCCTCCCTCCAAGTTGCTGCTCAAAGGCTGCAGAAAAGATTCATCTATTCCTTATCAAAAGAGAATGAATACATGGCTATTTATAGAGCTTCTAAACCCTAACTTCTAATAGGACTCCTACTTAAGACTCTTACTTCTAACCAACTCCTAGTAGGACTCCTAGTCAAGACTCCTATTCCCTTACAACTCCTAATTCTTCTCTAAGAAAACACCTCCTACATGAATGCCCCTCTCAATTAGGACTCTCCTAGCTAAAGTCCTAACAGAATATCCCTCTCAATTAGGACTCTCCTAGCTAGAGTCCTAACAGTTTTACATGAATGTCCCTCTCAATTAGGACTCTCCAAGCTAGAGTCCTAACAGAAATCCCCTCCTCTAGTCGAAGTCTAGAATTCTGTTTAGGAGGAGTGTGTGTGCTTGTAAAGGTTATCTCCTAAACCTATGAAAAGGAGAAGAGGGGTGTAAAAGATGGTTGCTCTTTGCCTATTGTAGGAAGACCGATAGTGGATGTCGGTGGCCTCGATAGAAGAGGAATCAGTGAAGTGGATGTAGGTCACGATGACCGAATCACTCTAAAATCTAGCTTGCATTTCATCTTGAGAAATTTACTTTACTGCAAACCAGTTTACTTGCTTACTGCCTTTAATATATTTACGAACACGCTTTCAAGTTAAGCATTTCTGAGTTCGGCTTTTATCGTATGAAAGAATTTTCAGAACCGACATATTTTATCGCTGCACTAATTCACCCCCCCCCCCCCTCTTAGTGCCGACTCTTCTCCTAATAGTTGGTATCAGATCCTTGTATTTCTCATTTGGTTGAACACCCAAGAAAAATGACTCTTTTCGGCTTTCAAGAGGGTCACTCTCTCATTCGTCCTCCCTTGTTCAATAGGACGGACTATACTTATTGGAAAACTTATATGATAATTTTCTTGCTTTCCTTAAACCTTGATTTATGGAATATTATTGAAAATAGTTTTCGAAGGTCTTCTCTTCCAATGAACCATTGGAATGATTTAGAGAAGAAGACTTTTTCTTTAAATGCTAGAGCAATGAATGCTCTATTTTGCACCTTAGACAAAACTAAGTTCAATCGGGTTTCTACTTACGAAATGACTTTCGATATTTGGTACATTGTTGAAACCACACACTAAGGCACTAGTAGAGTAAAAGACTCTAAGATTAATATTTTAATGCATGATTTTGAATTATTTCATTTGAAACCAATCAAAACCATTGGAGAAATATATACCTATTTTACAGATGTTGTCAATGGTTTAAAAGCACTTGGTAAAAATTTTTCAGATTTTGAACTTATAAACAAAATTTTACGTTATCTTAAAAAGAGTTGGGATTCAAAAGTAATCGCTATTCAAGAATAAAAAAACTTGAACTATTTACCAATTGAAGAACTTATAGGGTCTTTGATGACCTATGAAATGACGTGCAATGCATGTGAAGAACTTGAGAATCGCCTTCCAAAGAACAGGAAGGATTTCAGACTTAGAATAATTGAAGACCTCTCAAGTATAAGCTCAAGTGATGGTGAACTTGAACTCTTCACTATAAAATTTAAAAAGTTCATGAAATGAAAATTGAAGAACAAAAATAAACTTAAAAAGAACACAATGACTTACTATGAACGCAAGAAGAATGAAGCAATCTTGGACAAAACGAGCTCATCCGAAGACGAGGAGAAAATCAACAAAGGCGAGGTGGCAAACTATGCCTTAACGGCTTTCGACGATGAGGTAATTAAAATGCCCTTAATTTATTTTGAAATTACATAATGCTCTTCATGTGTTATTTTAAATTTAGTTTAGAATTAATTTTCTTGAAAATTACATGTTTAATAATGAAAATATAAAAATTAGGAATTATGCTAGTAATTTTGAAAATAATCATGAAAATCATATGTTTATGATAAATAAAATGATTTTGATTAAAAATGCCTTATGAAATCATGTTTGATGATATCATGCTTAATGAATTTATCTTTCTAAATTATGTATGTTGATTCTTACGATTTATGGATTATCGATTTTTACGGTAATGAAAGTGGCTTTTTCAATTTTTAAACGTTGATGCATGTTTTTTTTATTTGGCATAAATGAAAAAGGCTTGCTTCTATGAAATAAATCACATGAATTGAAACAACTAAAAAGAGAAAAATATTTTTCTTGAAAAATTTTTTTTCTCTATCTTGTCAAATTTTCACTAAGAGATTGATAAAATTGTTTATGTCATTTTGAATCTCTTGAAAGTGATTTTGATGATTTGAATGAGTTTCATCTAACCATGGTTTTTATCTTGATTTCTCAGAATTATAACTTGAAAATTATTTTTATAAATCAAGATAGTCTACTATGATTCTTTCTTTTCACTATTTGAGTTATTAAAAAAAGAATCATAATATGTCTCTTAATATTCACAATTTATCTTCATTATTTATACATCTCATCACCAAAATTCTTTTGATATTTTTCATGTGATGATATAAAATTATGCATGAAATACTCTTGATATTATTTTGATGCATACAAATGTGAAGTTATGATCATGCATGGTAGGATGTAATGTAATTTGACTTTTTGATACTATCATAATTTGAAATATTTATGATTTGTATATTGCATGATATGATTGAATCATTATTGTAAAAGAAAAAGGAGATTGTTAGCTTGCACATTGCAAATGAGAACAAAAAATATATGCTAGCTTGAATGATAAACATGAGATTATGTTTATAATGCAAATTTATTATTCTTATGATGTGAATATTGATGTAAAGGGAAAAAAATATAAAATTATATTCTTCTCCTCTTTTTGCTAACGACAAAGGAAGAGAAAGAGTTGTTAATGTGCACATCTCAAAGAGAAAGATGCTAACTTGTACAATTCAAGAATAAAGCAAAATTTTGCTAGTTTGCACTTTGCAAAGGAAGCAAAAATGACAATTCTCAAAAGAGAAAAAAGAGCTTGCTATCTTGAACATCACTAGCTTGCCTATCTTACGAAACAAAATTTGAAAAAGTGCTATCTTGCCTATCTCAAGAAGCAAAACTTACAACTTACACATTGCAATAGGAAGCAAGAATCGTTAGCTTACACAAGAAAGCTATTTTGCATTTGCCTTTGAAATTTTTACTAGCTTGTATGTTGTAAACTTGCTATCTTACTACCTTACATATCTAAAACTTGATAGCTTACATGATGTAACACTTGCTAAATTTTCTAGCTTACAAATTGCATGATGATAAAAATGGAAATTTTGTTATGCAACAATTTGAACTTTTATGTCTAAACACTTGAAAGTTGAACTTTTCCTTTTTGTTGATGACAAAGGGGGAGAAGTATGATCATGTTATGCATGATGACGTGTTGCAAATATTCATGATGAAATTTACAATGACTTGAATTCAGCTTGAATTCAAGGTTCTATCAATATGACATATTGATAGGGGGAGTTAAGGTTAACTCCATCATCAATTGGTTGTCATCATCAAAAAGGGGGAGATTGTTGAATATCATATTTTGATAATGAAACCAATTGATAAGTATTTATGATTTGATCTACATTTTTAGTGATGTAGGATGCTTTGATCAAGATGAGACAATTAAAGCAGGAAGAATTATGTTGGGCCGAAGGAAAACATGTCAGAAGATTGAACGTCGGACCGGAGAATCAGTCGATGTATCGACAGAAGGCTTCAGGCATCGAGCCAAGAAGAGCAGATATTACGCCAAGGATATCAGAGTTGTGGAGTCAATTGACCAATTGGGCAATAGGCCGCAAGAGAGGATGATGCGCCGAAGAATCGGACGAAGCGTTGATGTCCCAATAGCATGCCAGACAACATGATTCAAGCTTAGTAATAATTGTCTAGATCGAAGTATGTTTTACATATGTAGGATTAACTATGATAGCAAGGCATGAAGGAAAATGAAGTCCCGAAGTCAAGGATGCGATTTCGTTGAGAGTTCGAGAGTTCGTTGGAAGTCCGGACGTTCATTGAAAGTTCTGCAGGAACCAGCCGAGAAGTCTTAGAGCTTGCTAGAGAAGCTCATCGGAACTCGCCAAGAAGATCATCGTGAAGTCCGGGAGCTTGTTGGGAGTCCGCTGGAACATTGCTGAGAGATCGTCAGAAGTTCGTCAAAAGATCGCTGGAAGCTTGCTAGAAGAAACTAGACTTACGGACTTGTTTAGCTTAGGAAATTTCTTAGATTTCATAGTTAGCACAAAATTGGGTTTGGATTTGGGCTAACCCAATTAGGGACCAGTTGGGCCCAAGTGCTAGTCATAGGTGCCCAGCAAGCCAATCACGTGAGTGATGGCACATGTGACTTGACACGGAATCTTTTTGCTTATTATATTTTAGTATTTATCATTTTATATTGATTATTGCATATATGCATGTATATATTGTGATGTCCTTGGATCTGTGCAATGGGAATCGGATCGTGATGAGATCACAATAATGAGACCGATTCACCTTTAAACAGAGATCCTAAATAATCCCGGTCATAGGTTACTCGAGAGGGACATCGTGATAACCGAATAAACTAGTGTGCTGTATACTCATCCATATGATGGATGCAACTGGTCTTATAGCTGCTCGTGTGGGGACACTAGGGATACAATACAAGTGCTCATTGGAGAATGAGTTCACTGATTGATCCGCTCACGGAATGCTAGATGGTTGATGATGCCTTATTGTTAGACAGCAATTCCGTAGTCCTAGTGGTGTATCTGGTGTTGAATCTTGGATTTTGATGATGAAGTCAATTGTTATTTGTTATCTAATCTATATGTTGAGATAAGTGTGCAGGATTAACTACGATGAAAGTAAGATATGCAGCAGGAGTTGTGCTGGAGTCAAGACAATGATCACGTTGGGAGTTCGAGAGTTCGACGGAAGTTTAGGTTCTACGGGAACAAATCCGAGAAGTCCATGAGCTTGCCAAAGAAGCTCGTCAGAACTCGTCAAGTGAATCGTCGCAAGTTCGGGAGTTTGCCGAAAGTCCGCAGGAGCATCACCGAGGGTTCATCGGATGATCGACGGAAGTTCGCCGGAAGCTCGCCGGAAGAAGCGATTGACGCACCGGAGCAAGTTGCAGTAAATGTCTTAGGAAATATCATAGTTAGCACAATGATTAAGTTAGAAATGGGAGGTGATCCCATTAACTTAATCTTGGGGCAATTGGGCCCTTGAAAAACCCAAATTGGGCCGAATGGATCAACCCATTCGGACCATGATTTCTGCTAGGCGGTTGAACCACCCCAACCAGGTGGTGGCACTGCCTGGGCTCAGTCTCCGAGAGAGACTGGGCGGTGCAACTGCCCCTGACAGGAGGTGGCACCGCTTGAGCTCGGTCTTCGAGCTCTGGCAGGAGGTGCAACCGCCTCAATCAGGCGGTGGCACTGCCTGAGCTCGGTCTTCGAGTTCTGGCAGGAGGTGCAACCACCCCTAACAGGAGGTGGCACCGCCCAGAGGCTCAGTCTTTAAGCTCTACCAGGCGGTGCAACCGCCAGATCCCGAAATTCCGGGAATTGACAGTTTTGAGCTCGGAATTCAAACTGGGTTGGGGCCTATAAATACCCCACCCTTTCAGCACTGAAAGGGCACTCAAACACACCGAAATCCTGATCTTATTCTGTGATTTTTAGAGCTCAAAATTGTTGTAAAAGCAAAAGTTCTTCTCCCTCTTTTCTTCCAAGTTCTGATCTTTAAAGAAAGGAGACAAAATTCTGTAAGGGTTGTCTCCTAAGCCCGTCAAAAGGAGTGAAACTGTAAAAGGGTGGTTGGCCTTCGCCTATTGAAGGAAGGTCTCTTGTGGACGTCGGTGACCTCGTCGGTGGAGGAAGCCAAAAGTAGATGTAGGTCAAGATTGACCGAACCACTCTAAATCTCGGTTTGCATTTACTTTGAGCATATCATCTTTACTGCAAACCTCCTCAAAAGCTTACTTCTTTCTGCGCATATACGATTGGGTTTCAAGCTTTGCACTTTCTGAATCGGCGTTTAGACGTAAATCAGTTTTTTCGTACGAATATCATATTTCAGTTTGCGCCTACTATCTGATTTGAACCATAACTGCAAACTGCATTTATATCTTTGCTGCATCTTGCTTAATCAAAAGTTAAAGTTATTTACGAATCGACTTTCTTACTGAAATCACTTTTATCGAACGAACGTAGTTTTTTTTAATCGTAGAAGGTTTTCCGCTGCACTAATTCACCCCCCCCCCTCTTAGTGCTCTTGATCCTAACATATGGTCCTTAGACTTGAGACACCAAGGATGTCCTGTATGAGTGCTCTACTCTTTGATACCAGACTTATAGGTTTGGCTATCCCAGATTTAGTACAATTGGTCATTAGGAGTGGTAGTCGACCTTACGAGGGCTAATGAGTATCGATAGAGGACCATCTACTCTCGGCATCATGAGAGGAATATCCCATGTATTATTGCTTAGACAAATCCCTGGCCAGGGTCATTCGGGTTGAGAGAGAAAGAGTTCTCCAAGAGAATCCGATTAGAGCGATACTCGAGTAGAAACCGTATGGGTCTGACAGCACCATGCTCGATATACAGTCTCTGGGATATTAAATGGATGAGGGACTATAGGTATACGGTAACTGAGGACAAACAGGTGCAATGGATTGGATTCCCCTATATCGTTTGGGGACTACGGCGTAGTGGCCTAGTACGTCCGTAGTTGATGAGTCGAGTGAATCATTATAGAGATAATAATTCACTAAGTTAGAAGGAGTTCTGACATGTATGACTCACGGCCAGCTCGATATTGGGCCTAGAGGGTCACACACATATGGTAGACATTGCGATGAGTAGAGGTTCGGATATGAGATATCTGCCGGAGCCCCTATCTTATTAGATATCCAATAAGCCCCTGAACTATTGGATCTCATGGACGAGATCCAATAAGAGCCCATGAGAGATTATTGGATAGAGACCTACTAATCTAAAAGGCTTGGGTAATTGGATGCAGATCTAATACCCACTAGAGGAGAATCCATTAGGTTTTGACAGGGGACCTCTATAAATAGGAGGGATTCAGAGCCTCATAGGCTAGAGCCTTTGCTTGCCTCTCCTATTCTCCTCCCCCCCTCCACCTTAGAGTAGGCCTGGAGTTTTGAGGAGCGTCGTCGCAGCCCTACTATGTGGATCACCGCTAGAGAGGAGGACGCTTGACCTCCTTCTCCCTCTCCTAAAGATCTGCAAAGAAATAGGGATATACGATCTCCCTAGGTAACACAATCTACTCTATATGTAATTTTAAGTTTCGTGGATTTTGCGCACCAATCTTCGCACGACGACGAACATCTCTTTGAGAAAATGGGATTTTGTTTTCTTGTTCTTCTGCTGGGCATGTGATGTCGCCCCCTAAGATTTCCCAACACCAAGAGGTGACACTATCATGGCATAGTCTCCGAGACTGTGTCAGACAGTGGTATTTGTTAGGATCAAGAGCACTAAGAGGGGGGGGGGGGGGGGTGAATTAGTGCAGCGGATAAAAACGTCAACTTCGTCAAATCTCTCATACGATAAAAACCATTTCCGACGTAAAACCGATTTTAGAAACTTAGCTTGAAAGCATACGTAAATGTATTGAAGGCAGTAAGATATTGAAGGGATTTGCAGTAAGGTAATAGTAGGAAACAAAATGCAAACCAGAGAAGACGGGAGTTTATAGTGGTTCGGTCAATCGTGACCTACATCCACTCCTCCGATTCCTCTTTCGTCGAGGCCACTGGCATCCACTAATGTTCTTCCTTTACTAGGCGAAGATCAACCTCCTTCTTACACCCCTCTTCTCCTTTTACCGGGTTTAGGAGACAACCCTTACAAGCACTCACTTTCCTCTCTAAAATAGAATCTTAACACTTAAGCTAGAGGAGGGATTTCTCAACTGATTTCTATAGCGTTTCTTTCCTTTTTTGCTCTCTGTGCTTACGTGTATTAACCAGGGATAAGAGGGGTATTTATAGGCCCCAAACCAGTTTGAATTTGGAGCTCAAAACTGTCATCTCCCGGAATTCCGGGGTCTGACGGTTGCAACGCCTGACTGGGGCGATTGCACCGCCTGACAGAGCTTGGAGACTGAGCCTCTGGGCGATGCCACCGCTTGTCAGGGGTGGTTGCACCGCTTGGCAGAGCTCAGAGACTAAGCCTCTGGGCGGTGCCACCGCCTGACAGGGGCGGTTGCACTACTTGGCAGAGCTCGGAGACCGAGCTCAGGCGATTCCACCGCCTGTCAGGGGCGGTTGCACCGCCTAGACTCACTCGGAGACTGAGCCCAGGCGGTGCCACCGCCTGACTGGAGCGCTTGCATAGCTTAGTCTCGCTCGGAGACTGAGCCCAAGCAGTGCCACCGCCTGACCTAGGCGGTTGCACCGCCCAGATTTCCTGGGAGACCATCTCCTGGGCGGTGCCACCGCCGACCCTAGCGGTGCCACCGCTTATCAGGAATTCTGGTCCGAATGGGTTGATCCATTCAGCCCAATTTGGGTATGTCAAGGGCCCAATTGCCCCAAGATTAAGTTAATGGGATCACCTCCTATTTCTAACTTAATCATCATACTAACTATGATATTTCTTAAGACATTTACTGCAACTTTATCCGGTGCGTCAATCGCTTCTTCCGGTGAGCTTCTGGCGAACTTCCATTGATCATCTGATGAACCCTCGGTGATGCTCCTGTGGACTTCTGGTGAACTCCTGGACTTGCGACGATCCACATGACGAGTTCCAACGAGCTTCTTTTGGCAAGCTCCTAGACTTCTCGGATTTGTTCCCGCAGAACCTCCAATGATCGTCTGGACTTTCGTCGAACTCTCGAACTCCCAACGTGATCATAGTCTTGACTCTGGTGCAACTCCTACTACATGTCTTACATCCATCATAGTTAATCTTGCACATGTAAAACAAAACTTCGATCGAGACAATTAATCCTAAGCAATTAACCAAGTTGTCTGGCATGTCATTGGTCCCTCGACGCTTCGTCCGATTCTTCGGTGCATCGTCCTCTCCTGCGGCCTATTGCCCAATCAGCCAGTTGACTCCGCAACTCCGATATCCTTGGTGCAATACCCGCTCTTCTTGCCTTCTGTCGATACGTCGATCGATCCACCGGCCCGACGTCCAATCTTCTAACATGTTCCTCTAGCACAACATGATTTTTCCTGCTTTAATTATCTCATCCTGATCGAAGCATCCTACATCACTCAAAACACAGATTAAAACATAAACACATATTAAGTTGTTTCATCATCAAAATACGATATTCAACAATCTCCCCTTTTTTGATGATGACAACCACTTGATGATGGAGTTAAACAAACTCCCCCTATCAATATGCAATATTGATAGAACCTGAATTCAAGTCATTGCAATATTCATCATGAATACTTGCAACACGTCATCATGAACTTATGCATAACATCATACTTCTCCCGCTTTGTCATCAACAAAAAGGAGAAGTCCAACTATTCTTGTGTTTGGAATATAGGTTCAACTTATTGCATGAAAAACATAATATCAAGTTTTATCATCATGCAGTTTTGAAGCTAGAAAATTTAGCAAGTGTTACATCATGCTTAGAACATTCAAGCTATCAAATTTTAGATATGCAAGTTTTACAACATACAAGATAGCACTTTTGCTTCTTTTGAGATAGCAACTTCTACATCATGCAAGCTAGCAAATTATAGATGTTCAAGAAGGCAACTCTTGCTTCTTGAAATATGTAAATTTTATCAACTTTGCTAGATGCGCAAGTTAGCATGTTTTGCTTCTTGAGATAGGCAAGATAGCACTTTTGTAATTTTTGTTTCTTAAGATGTTCAAGATAGCAAGATCTACATCTTGCAAGCTAGCAATGTTACAACATTTTAGAACATGCAAGCTAGCAATTTAGAGATGTTCAAGAAAGCAACTCTTGCCTCTTGAAATATGCAAGTTTGTCAAGTTTTGCTAGATGTGCAAGTTAGCATTTTTGCCTCTTGAGATAGGCAAGATAGCACATTTGCTTCTTTTGTTTGAGCTAGCAATTTTGCTTCCTTTGCAAAGTGCATGTTCCTAAATTTTGCAAGATGAGCTAGAGATATTTCTCCCCCTTTGTCAATGTCAAAAAGAAGGGAAGACCCTTTGTGTCAATTTCTAAATCATGACAAAGGTAAGTATAAATCTTATTTGTGCATCATTATATTTTCAAATTAAAACATGCACATTTTCAAAGCCATACATTTCATTTTTCATGCATGATACAAATAAATCAATCATCATTATGAGCATATCATACATGATATTCAAGCATTAAAATTTTTAAGCATTTATCAATCATGATATCAAACATTCATTATTTAAAGCATTTATGATACACATTGTATACAATACACCATGTACATCATTATCATAATTATTGCATGCATCATTTCAAATTCATGAATATTTCATCATTGTATGCATCATACCAAATCATAAAATATAAAATCATTATTAATGCATGATTCCAAATCATCATTTATTTCACATCATGATAGTACCAATTTTGTCAAATTACATCCTACCATGCATGATCAAAACTTCTTATCAAAACAAATTAATGAATATTTCATGTATTCATATCATCACATAAGGAATATAAAGAAGAATTATTAGGTGATGAGATGTATTTCATTCATTCAAAGAATTTTACATAACAAAATTCAAGTCATAAGCCTTAAAAGATGTCATGAGAGAACATATAAACAATCTTGATTTATAAAATGAATACTCAAGTTATAATTTTGAGAAATCAAGAGAAACCATGATTCATTTTAACAAATCTCCTCTTAAATCAATAACATAAAGAATTCTTAGGAGATAATGAAAAAGATAGAGTTCATTCAATCTTGTAAGAGAACAAGATATTAATTCATGCATATAAAATCTTGATTTAAGCATAAGAAATCTCAATTTATAAATTTCGAAAAATCAAGATAAAGCTCATTTAAATCATCAAATCAAGATTAATAGATTTTCAAAAATGAATTATTAGGATCAAGAAAATCCAAAAATAAAATTTAACACTTTCATGCATTCGGACATGGTTTTGCTATAGATTTTCAAACACAATCATGAAGATAAAACATGCTCATGATCATGGAAATTTTTGTATCTAAAACACATAATTTCCAACATGTTATTATGGCATGTAATAGTGTAAAATTCTCATTATAGCAATTATATCCTACAATGCATGATCAAAATTTCTCCCCATTTTATCATTGTAAATAAGAAAGAAGAGGAGAAGAACAAAATAGTGTAAAATATTTTAATCATTTTAAGGCATACAAGCCATAAATACAATCACATCATGTCATGAAAGATAAAATCTCAAACATCGTATAAATACCAAAAGACATGATTCATTTAAATAATTTCTTTAATAAAATGCAAGAAGTCATGGTGAACGATCTTAATTTACATAAAGTTTCAAAACATAATTATCAAGATCATGGTTAGTTTTATAGATCTCCTCTTTAGGAAATGGTAAAAGGAAACATAGGAGATATAAGATTTTGATTCATAGAGAATATCTCAAGTAATTCCAATAAACCAAGATCATAATTAGGATAAAAATTCATTCAAATTCAAATCATCAAATTAAAATCATTTTCAAGAAATTTATAAAAAGATGATCAAATAGATTCATCACAGTCAACAAGATAGAGAAAAAGAATTTTCAAGAAACATGCTTTTCTCTTTTTAGCCATTTCAATTTATATGATTTATTTCATAGAAGCATGCCTTTTTCATTTATGAAAACATGAATCAACGTTTAAGATTGAAAAATAAATTTCATCATAAAAACCATCAAGATCAATAAACCACAAAAATCATCATGTATAACTTTAAAATCTCATGCACAAAATCGTCAAATCATGGTATCAAAATTTCAATATTTTCATTACAACTTTATGCATTTCTTCAAACATGATTTTATTTAATCAAAATCAAGAAATAACAATGGAAATCAACATGATACACATTATTACTTCTTAACCACATATAGCATGATTTCATATTTTCAATCAAAATCATTTTGCTTGTTTATCATAAAATATGTAATATTATCATTTTCGAAATTACTAGCATGATCATAATTTTTGTATTTTTATTTTTAAAATATAATTTTTAAGAAAATTAATTCTAAACTAAAAAAGAAAATACATCATGAAAGCATCAAGTAATTTCAAAATAAATTAGGAGGATTTCGATTACCTCATCATTGAAAGCGGTCAAGGCGTAGTTTGCCACCATGCCTTCCTTGATTTTCTCCTCGTCTTCGGAGGAGCTCGATTCATCCCACTTTGTGTTCTTCTTCCTTGGCCTCTTCTTTCGTTCAAGTTCATTATTTATTTTAGATTTTTGTTTAATAAACTTATTAAGATTTAGTGTTCGAAGTTCAAGTTCATCATTGTCCTCATCACTTGAGTCATCGCTCAAGTGGTATTTATTTGTCCGGAGTTCCAAATCCTTCCTGTAATTTGGAAGGTTGTTTTGTTCATCATGTGCATTGTACACCATTTCATATGTCATCAACGAACCAATTAGTTCTTCAAATGGAAAAATATTTAAATCTTTTGTTTCTTGTATTGTGGTTATTTTAGGATCCCACATTTTTGGAAGGGATCTTAAGATCTTGCTTATGAGATCAAAATTCGAAAAAGATTTACCAAGAACTCTTAGATTATTGACGACATCCGTGAAACGGGTGTACATGTCGCTTATAGTCTCGCTTGGTTACATTCGAAAAAGCTCAAAATCATGCAATAAAATGTTAACTTTCGAGTCTTTGACTCTACTAGTTCCCTCGTGCGTGATTTCAAGTGTTCACCAAATATCAAAAGCCATTTCGCACGTAGAAATCCGATTGAACTCATTTTTGTCCAAAGCGCAAAATAAGGCATTCATAGCCTTTGAGTTTAAAGAAAAATACTTCTTCTCCAAATCCGACCATTCGTTCATCGGTTTAGAGGGAAGTTGAAAATCATTTTCAATAATATTCCATAAATCCAAATTCATAGAAATCAAGAAAACTCTCATTCGAGTTTTCCAATAAGTGTAGTCCAATCCGTTAAACAATGGTGGACGAACAACCGAAAAGCCCTCTTGAAAGCCATGAAGAGCCATTTCTCTCGGGTGTAAATCCGAAATGAGAAATATAGGGCTCTGATACCAATTGTTAGGATCAAAAGCACTAAGAGGGGGGGGAGGTGAATTAGTGCAGCGGATAAAAACGTCAACTTCGTCAAATCTCTCGTACGATAAAAACCATTTCCGACATAAAACCAATTTCGGAAACTTAGCTTGAAAGCATACGTAAATGTATTGAAGGCAGTAAGCTATTGAAGGGGTTTGCAGTAAGGTAATAGCAGGAAACAAAATGCAAACCAGAGAAGATGGGAGTTTATAGTGGTTCGGTCAATCGTGACCTACATCTACTCCTCCGATTCCTCTTCTATCGAGGCCACCGACATCCACTAACGATCTTCCTTTACTAGGTGAAGATCAACCTCCTTCTTACACCCCTCTTCTCTTTTTACCAGGTTTAGGAGACAACCCTTACAAGCACTCACTCTCCTCTCTAAAACAGAATTCTAACACTTAAGCTAGAGGAGGGATTTCTCAACTAATTTCTACAGCGTTTCTTTCCTTTTTTGCTCTCTGTGCTTGTGTAAATTAACTAGGAATGAGAGGGGTATTTATAGGTCCCAAACCAGTTTTAATTTGGAGCTCAAAACTATCATCTCCCGGAAATTCGGGGTCTGGCGGTTGCATCGCCTGACAGAGCTCGGAGACTGAGTCTCTGGGCGGTGCCACTGCTTGTCAGGGGCAGTTGCACTGCTTGGCAAAGCTCAGAGACTGAGCCTCTAGGCGGTGCCATCGCCTGACAGGGGTGGTTGCACTACTTGGCAAAGCTTGGAGACCGAGCTCAGGCAGTTCCACCGCTTGTCAGGGGCGGTTGCACCGCCCAGTCTCGCTCGGTCTCCAAGCTCTGATACCAAAGTATGATGTTATGCATAAGTTTATGCATAAGTTCATGATGACGTGTTGCAAGTATTCATGATGAATATTGCAATGACTTGAATTCAGTTTGAATTCAAGGTTCTATCAATATGGCATATTGATAGGGTGAGTTTGTTTAAACTCTGAGAGTTAAGGTTAACTCCGTCATCAAGTGGTTATCATCATCAAAAAGGGGGAGATTATTGAATCTCATATTTTGATGATGAAACCACTTGATATGTGTTTATGTTTTAATCTGCGTTTTGAGTGACGCAGGATGCTTTGATATGTGTTTATGTTTTAATCTACATTTTGAGTGACGCAGGATGCTTCATCAGGATGAGACAATTAATCCTAAGCAATTAACCAAGTTGTTCGGCATGTCATTGGTCCCTCGATGCTTTATCCGATTCTTCGGCGCATCGTCCTCTCCTGCGGTCTATTGCCCAATCGACCAGTTGACTCCACAACTCCGATATCCTTAGCGCAATACCCGATCTTCTTGGCCCAATGCCCGAGTCCACGACCTGAAGCATTCTGTCGATACGTCAACCGATCCACTGGCCCGACGTCCAATTTCTGACATGTTCCTCCGGCACAACATGATTTTTCCTGCTTTAATTATCTCATCCTGATCGAAGCATCATGCGTCACTCAAAACGCAGATTAAAACATAAACATATATCAAGTGGTTTCATCATCAAAATACGAGATTCAACAATATCACCCAGTGATAGGTTGCTAGGCGGTGGTACCGCTAGACTAGGCAGTGGTACCGCCTAGTGTAGTGTTAGTGTCAAGCTAACACTAGCGGTGGTACCACCCGGACCTAGGAAACCCGGGATGAGATATTTTTAGGCTCCAAGTTTGAATCAACTTGAAGCCTATAAATACCCCTCTCATCCCTTCTTAAAAGAAACAAGCACAGAGAGTTTAAAAGTGAAGAAATGCTGTTACAATCACTGAGAAATCCTCTACTCTAGTCTAAGTCTAGAATTCTGTTTAGGAGGAGTGTGTATGCTTGTAAAGGTTGTCTCCTAAACTTATGAAAAAGAGAAGAGGGGTGTAAAAGGTAGTTGGTCTTCGCCTATTAAAGGCAGATCGATAGTGGATGTCGGTGGCCTCGACGAAAGAGGAATTGGCGAAGTGGATGTAGGTCATGACGACCGAACTACTCTAAAATCTGGTTTGCATTTCGTCTTGAGAAATTTACTTTACTGCAAACTAGTTTACTTGCTTACTGCTTTCAATATATTTACGAACACGCTTTCAAGTTAAACATTTCCGAGTTCGACTTTTATCGTATGAAAGAATTTTCAGAACCGACGTATTTTACCACTGCACTAATTTACCCCCCCCCCCCCCCCTCTTAGTGCCGACTCTTTTCCTAACAACTGTAACAAGAGTGCCTTGATTATGTCTTAGTTATTATAGTTAGACAATATATTGAGTTAGAATTGGGAGGTAATCTCACTAACTTGATTAGGGGCCAACTAGGCCCTTAATAGGGTTGAATTGGGCCGGATTGAACAGCCCATTTAGCCCCTGAAAACATGGCTAGCGGTGGCAGCGCCTGAAAGACTTGTTCTCCTAAGTGATCTGGGCGGTGGTACCATTGGTAGTTAATGCTGCCAGCGGTGGTACCGCCCCTATCAAGCGGTACCACCTAGCTTATCAAGACTAAACCAAATTGTTTCCTTATTTGCATTAATTGTTCTTGCATCTCATTTATTCTTCATAAATGTAGTCTCCACTTCTAAAGATCCTCAAGGAACAAAGGGAATAGGAGAATAGATGAAAACTATGATTCCCTACTTTTTTATTCTTCTCAACATACCCTTAAATTTCCTACCATAGAGTCTAGAAATGTTCATAAGGGTAAATATGTAGACTTAGAGAAATTGAGTGAATTAGAACCTATTCAATGGTTTGCTAACCTAGATATCCTCTAAATCCTTCAAATATGTGAACCTATTTATCCTAGACTTGTTAGGCTATTTTATAACAATTTATATGTGGATGAAAATGATAGAATGTCTACTTATCTCTTAAGGCATCACATACCCATTACGGATAACGTAATTTGCAATCTCATAGGAATTGCTGAGAAAAGTAGAGGTTGTTACTTTAGAGGACAATGGGATGAAGATTCAATTGGGACCACTTATTCTGATGCCTTAGGAACAATATTTGATAATCCAAACTTGTCTATCCTTCCAAAAAGCTGTGAATATCTACTACCCTTCAACACCAAATTGCTTCATCATATCTTGATAAGCATTATAATTCCAAAGAAATATCATCATCATGAAGTTAACCAAATGGAAATAGGAACGATGTATTGGATTATGAAAGGTCATCAAAATTGTTTTGGCTACCTAATACAACAAAACATGATTGAACTATCGAAAAAGGATATGATGCTTCCATATGGTGGCTTGATCACAAGACTAATTCATACATATGACATAGTCATTCCACCTACTGAAGAAGTCATGAAACTAGATATATTTAGTGTCATAAAAACCTACTAAGAAGATTAAAATGTACATTCAGAAATGGGATATGGACTAGATTACTTAGAAGGACTGACCCCCTCCCACTTAATCCAGAACTTGAAACACCAATATTTAGGGACAATCAATCTCCTCCTACTGGTCCCTTTGAGGCAACACCTCCAGTAGAGCAAGCACCCTCTTCATCTACTGACGACATACAAACTTGAATGGATAGGTTTGAACAACGTTAAGATCAAATTATAACTGAGATATAGCATATTCATCGACAACTTAATATTTTGTTTAAACATTTTGACTTACCTCCACCTAAATAGCTAATGTATGTGTTTTTGCTAGTGACAAAGGAGGGGAAGTTGATGGAATCTCTCTGAATGTTGTAATGTTCACTTTGATATTGTGCTCACTTTGATGTTGTGAACTTTGATATTGTGCTCACTATGATGTTGTGAACTTAAATATTAAGAACTTTTGATGTTATAAAATTTTAATGTTACCATACAATGATGCAATATTGGATTCTTAATATTGTAAACTTTTGAATGTTGCCATGCAATATAATGATGATGTTTTATGCATTGAAAGGCTACTTTATCATGCATGAAGTCGTTCACTTAATATCTTAATGCATCATGGCATGATTACTTGTAAACATTTTATCATGCATGATTTCATATCATCTTTTCCAAATTTATAAATGGATACATGGTATCATATTTTGATTTGGTGAATCATGATAAATATCATGTGTGCATAATGATAAGTCAAAATAAATATAACTTATCAGTTTGATACTTGAATTCAAAGACCTTGAATTCAAGAGTATCTTTTCTCTCAAGTATGATATATAGATAGGGGGAGTTAAGATTAACTCTATCACCAATTGGTTGTCATCAATAAAAAGGGGGAGATTGTTGAATCTCGGATTTTGATGATGTAATCAATTGGTAAATTGTTTGACCTAATCTATGTGTCGAGATAAGTGTGCAGGATTAACTACGATAGCAGTAAGGTATAAAATAGATGATGGGCCGGAGTCAAAGATTTGGACGATGCACCAGAAGTGTGTCCGGAAGTTCACCGGAAGTACGTTAGAAGATAGCTTAGAGCTTATCGGAAGATCGCTGAGAGTTCGTCAGAAGGTCGACGAGAGTTCATTAGGAGTTCGCTGGAAGCTCGCTGGAAGACTCACCGAGAAGTTCGTTGGAAGTTTGCCGAAAGAAAAATCAACATACCAGACTAATTGCTTGCCTTAATCGTAGTTAGAACATTAGTTAAGTTAGGATTGAGAAGTAATCTCACTAACTTAGTAAGGGGCCAACTAGGCCCTTAACAGGGCTGAATTAGGCCTGATTGAAACAACCCATTCAGCACCTGAAACTATGGCTAGCGGTGGCACCGCCTAGAACTCGGTCTCCCAGGTGTTCTGGGCGGTGGTACTGCCCAGACTGGGTGGTGGTACCATGAGTAGTTAATGCTGCCAGCGATGCTACTGCCCTTCTCAAGCAGTGGTACTGCCCTTGTCAAGCGGTGGTACCACCCCTATTAGGCAGTGGAACTGCCAGAGCTCGGTCTTTGAGCTCTATTAGGCGTTCGTACCACACAAACTGGGTGGTGGTACCGCCTAGTGTCAGAGTGTCAAGTGGTAGTACCACCCAGTAATGGCGGTGGTACCGCTAGTATCCCAAAATCCGAGGATGTGACACTTTTTGTCTCCAATTCTGAAGCCATTGGGGCCTATAAATACCCTATTCTTTCCTTCATGAAAGGGCACGAAAGTGTTAATATAATCTTGAATTCTTGGGGTGTTAGTGTGCTGTAAAAGTGAGAAGAGTCCTCCCCTCCCTCTCTTAGCTTTGTAACCATCCAAGAAAGAGGAGTGAGGCTTGTAAGGGTTATCTCCTAAACCCGAGGAGTGAGGCTTGTAAGGGTTATCTCCTAAACCCGACAAAAGGAGAAAGAGCTATAAAAGGTGGTTGGTCTTCGTCTATTGAAGAAAGACCATTAGTAGATGCTAGTGACCTCGATAGAGGAGGAATCAGAAGTGGATGTAGGTCACAACGACTGAACCACTCTAAATTCTGGTTTACATTTCTATTTGAGCAATTTACATTATGGCAATCTGCATTAACTTTCTCTTTACACGCTTATGAACCCCTTCAAGTTTAATATCTTTCCGAAACAGATTTAATCGAAACGAATATTTTTTGAAATCAACGATTTTTCCACCACACTAATTCACCCCCTTCCCTCTTAGTGCTGCTCTTGATCCTAACCATGGGAAGACAATATGCTGATTAGGCAATATGTCGAAGGAGAGGATGATGTTAGGATTGGGGTCAGCACTAAGAGGGGGGGTGAATTAGTGCAGTGGTAAAATATCATCAGTTTAAAAACTTTCGTACGGTAAACACTGATTTCGACATAAACCGATTTCGAAGCTTAATAACTTGGAAGCATATGAAAGCATAGTGACTAAGTAAAGTAGTTTGCAGTATGTAAATGGTAAGAATAAAATGTAAACCAGAGAACACAACAGTTTTAAAGTGGTTTGGTTAATGTGACCTACATCCACTTTTGGTAAACTCCTTCGATGAGATCATCGGCATCCACTAGAGGCCTTCCTTCGATAGGTGAAGGCTAATCACCTTATACACCCCTCTTCTCCTTTTACTAAGTTTAGGAGACAACCCTTACAAGCATTCACTTACTCCTCTTTCAAACTAGTCTAACACATAGAAGAGGGAGAGGAGATCATACAAGATTTTAGCAGTGTTTCTTTCTTTCTCAAATCTCTATGCTTGTGTGCTTTAACTAGGGATGAGAGGGGTATTTATAAGCTTCAATTTGATTCAAACTTGGAGCCTAAAACTTTCCCATCCTGGATTCCCCGGGCATGGGCGGTACTACCGCCTGCGCTGGGTGGTACCATCGCCCAGTGTCAGTCGACACTGACACTATCCTGTACGGTACCACTGCCTAGGGGGTAGTGCTAGGTGGTACCACCACCCAGACTAGCGGTACCACTGCTTGGCACCCTGCTAGGGGCAGTACAACCGCCCAGACTAGCGATACCACCACCTGACATAGTCTCGAAGACTGTGCCACGACGGTAAGACTTCTTGGGGCACTATTTGGACCTCTTATTGGGCCCAATATAGTTCTTACATGGGCCTAGCTGGACCTTAATTGGGTTGGCCCAAATCCAAGCCCAATTACATGTTAACTACGAAATCCTAAGACATTTGCTAAGTTAAACAAGTCCCTATGTCTATTCTTCCGGCGAGCTTCCGGCGATCTTTCAGTGAACTTCCGATGATCTCTTGGCAATGTTCTGGTGGATTCTCGGCAAGCTCTTGGACTTCATGATGATCTTCTTGGTGAGTTTCGATGAGCTTCTATTGCAAGCTCCAAGACTTCTTGGCTAGTTCCTCCAGAACTTCCGACGAACGTCCGGACTTCCGACGAACTCTCGAACTCCCAACGTAATCGCGTCCTTGACTCCGGGACTTCATTTTGCTTCATACCTTGCTATCATAGTTAATCCTGCATATGTAAAAATATACTTCGATCTAGACAATTAATACTACGCATTAATCAAGTTGTCCGGCATGTCATTGGTCCCTCGATGCTTCGTCTGATTCTTCGACGCATTATCCTCTCTTGCGGCCTATTGCCCAATCAGCCAATTGACTCCGCAACTCCGATATCCTTTACGTAATATTCACTCTTCTTGGCCTGATGCCTGAATCCACGGCCCGAAGCCTTCTGTTGATACGTCAACCGATTCATTGGCTCGACGTCCAATCTTCTGACATGTTCCTTCGGCCCAACATGATTTTTCCTACTTTAATTGTCTCATCTTGATTGAAGCATCCTGCATCACTCAAAATGCAGATTAAAACATAAATACTTATCGATTGGTTTCATCATCAAAATCCGAGATTCAACAATCTTTCCCTTTTTGATGATGACAACCAATCGACGACGGAGTTAACCTTAACTCACGGAGTTTAAACAAACTCCTCCTATCAATATGTCATATTGATAGAAACTCTTGGATTTAAAAAGTCCAAGCAACATGTCATGATCAAATCATGCATAACATCAATATACTTCTCCCCCTTTGTCATCAACAAAAAGGAGAAGTTCCACTTTCTAGGTGTTTGACATAACAGTTTCAAATCGTTACATAATAAATCTTCAAGTTCTACCATCATGCAATTTTGCTATCCTCATAGATATGCAAGGTAGTAAGATAGCAATTTCTACAACATACAAGCTATCAAAATTTCGAAAGCAAATGCAAGATAGCTTCTTGTTAAAGTGTGCAAGCTAGCGATTCTTGCTTCCTATTGCAATATGCAAGTTGCAAGTTTTGCTTCTTGAGATAGGCAAGATAGTAATTTTGTAATTTTTATTTCTTAAGATAGGCAAGCTAGTGATGTTCAAGATAGCAAGCTCTTTCTTCTCTTTTGAGAAGTGTCATTTTTGCTTCCTTTGCAAAGTGCAAGCTAGCAAAATTTTGCTTCATTCTTGAATTGTGTAAGCTAGCATCTTTCTGTTTGAGATGTGCACATTAGCAACTCTTTCTCCCTCTTAGTTATTGTCAAAAAGAAGGGAAGAATACAATTTTGTATCTCTTTTTCTCTTTACAATAATTTTCAAATCATGACAAAGGAAAATAGCATAGATGAAAATTCAAGTGATGAATGTCAAAACAATTATTTTATCATGAATATTTCATCATTGCATACATCATTATCATAAGTTAAAGTATTGCATTCATAATACCAAATCATCATTTATAATTACATCAATATTCCAGTCATTATTTCAATCTACACATTATGAGAACAATAAATTTGCACTATAGACAATCTCATGTTTTATCATTCGAGCTAGCATATATTTTGTTCTCTTTTGCAATGTGCAAGCTAACAATTTCCTTTTTCTTTTATAACAATGATTCAATCATATCATGTGATAAACAAATCATAATTACAAAGGAGTAATGAATAAAAAAAAATTAATTTATGCATAAAATGTTCCAAGCATTAAGGTATATTTTCTAAAATGTTCAGAGCATCGTTAGTTCTCACTTAGTTTAACACCTAAGAGAAATGGCTCATTTCGGCTTTCAAAAGGGACTTTCTCTCATTCGTCCTCCCTTTTTCAATAGGACGAACTACACTTATTGAAAAACTCGAATGAGAGTTTTCTTGCTTTTGTTGGATTTAAATTTATGGAATATTATCAAGAATATTTTTCGAATGTCTTCTCTTCCAATGAACCATTGGAATGATTTTGAGAAGAAGACGTTTCTTTAAATGCTAGAGCTATGAATGCTCTATTTTGTGCCTTAGACAAAAACGAGTTTAATCGGGTTTCTATATGCAAAACGACTTTTGACATTTGGCATATTCTTGAAACCACTCACGAAGGCACAAGTAGATTAAAAGATTTGAAAATCAACTTTTTAATGCATGATTTTGAACTTTTTCATATGAAACCAAGCAAAACCGTTGTTGATATTTTAACCCGTTTTACGGATGTGGTCAATGGTTTAAAAGCTCTTGGTAAAACTTTTTCGAATTTTGAACTTGTTAGTAAAGTTTTATGCCCTGATACCAATTGTTAGGATTGGGATCGGCACTAAGAGGGGGTGGAATTAGTGCAACGGTAAAATATCATCGGTTTAAAAACTTTCGTACGATAAAAACTGATTTCGATGTAAACTGATTTCGAAGCTTAATAACTTGGAAGCGTATGAAAGTGTAGTGACTAAGTAGTTTGTAGTATGTAAATGGCAAGAATAAAATGTAAACTAGAGAACACAATAGTTTTAGAGTGGTTCGGTCAACGTGACCTACATCCACTTTCGGCAAACTCGTCCGATGAGATCACCGACGTCCACTAGAGGCCTTCCTTCAATAGGTGAAGGCCAATCACCTTATACACCCCTCTTCTCCTTTTATCGGGTTTAGGAGACAACCCTTATAAGCACTCACTTACTCTTCTTTCAAACTAGTCTAACACTTAGAAGAGGGAGAGGAGATCATACAAGATTTTAGCAGCGTTTCTTTCTTTCTAAACTCTCTATGCTTGTGTGCTTTAACCAGGGATAAGAGGGGTATTTATAAGCTTCAAGTTGATTCAAACTTGGAGCCTAAAACTTTCCCATCCTGGATTCCCCGTACACGGGCGGTACTATCGCCTGCGTTGGGCGGTACCATTGCCTAGTGTTAGTCGACACTAACACTATCTTGTATGGTACCACCACCCAGGTCTGGTAGTACCACCACCTAGGGGGTAGTGCTAGGTGGTACCACAGCCCAAACTAGCGGTACCACTACCTGGCACCCTGCCAGGGGCAGTACAATCGCCCAGACTAGCGGTACCACTGTATGACATAGTCTCGAAGATTGTGCCACGACGGTGAGACTTCTTGGGGCACAGTTTGGGCCTCTTATTGGGCCCAATATAGTTCTTACATGGGCCTAGCTGGCCCCTAATTGGGTTGGCCCAAATCCAAACCTAATTACGTGCTAACTACGAAATCCTAAGACATTTGCTAAGTTAAACAAGTCCCTAAGTCTATTCTTCCGGCGAGCTTCCGACGAACTTCCGACGATCTCTTGGCAATGTTCCGACGGACTCCCGGCAAGCTCTTGGACTTCACGACGATCTTCTTGGTGAGTTCCGACAAGCTTCTCTGGTAAGCTCCGAGACTTCTCGGCTGGTTCCTCCAGAACTTCCGATGAACGTCCGGACTTTTGACAAACTCTCGAACTCCCAACGTAATCGCATCCTTGACTCCGGGACTTCATTTTGCTTCATGCCTTGCTATCATAGTTAATCCTGCATATGTAAAAACACACTTCGATCTAGATAATTAATACTAAGCATTAATCAGGTTGACCGGCATGTCATTAGTCCCTCGACGCTTCGTCCGATTCTTCGGCATATCGTCCTCTCTTGTAGCCTATTGCCCAATTGGCCAGTTGACTCCGTAACTTCGATATCCTTAGCGCAATATCCACTCTTCTTGGTCCGATGCCCGAATCGACGGCCTGAAGCCTTCTGTCGATACCTCGACCGATCCATTGGCTTGATGTCTAATTTTCTGACATGTTCCTTCGGCCCAACATTATTTTTCCTACTTTAATTGTCTCATCTTGATCAAAGCATCCAGCATCACTCAAAATGAAGATTAAAGCATAAACACTTATCGATTGGTTTCATCATCAAAATTTGAAATTCAACAGATGATGCGCCGAAGGGTCGGACGAAGTGCTAGATGAACCAATGATATTTCGGACACCATGTGATTAATGCTTTGTAATAATGCAGATTAAAGTATAAACACTTATCGATTGGTTTCATCATTAAAATTCGAAATTCAACAGATGATGCGCCGAAGGGTCGGACGAAGTGCTAGATGAACCAATGATATGTCGGACACCATGTGATTAATTCTTTGTAATAATCGTCTAGATTGAAATACTTTTAGTTCTAATTAGGTTGGTTTAGAATGTAATTAGACCAACTCAATTAAGGGCCAACTGGGCCTGAATTGGGGTTGTTTTGGGCCAAGTGAAAGGCTCATTTAGTGAACCAAAAGTTAGGTCAAGTGATGGCACTACCGGTCTAGGTGGTGGTACCACCAACAGCTCAGTATCCAAGACACAGTCTCCGAGATTGTGTCAGGTGGTGGTACCACCAGACTAGGTGATTATACCACATAGTGTCAATGTGTCAGGTGGTAGTATATCTAGATTGGACGATGGTATCGCATACTGGCAGAACTAACAAACGGTAGTACCACTAGTACCTTGAAATCCCAATAATTCAAATTTTTGGCTCTAAATTTGAATTCATTTGGGGCCTATAAAAATCTCACTCATCTTTGCTTGGTTAACACATAAACTGATAACAAAAATGATGAAAAATGCTATTGTAATCTTGTGAGAATTCCCCTCCTCTAGCTCTAAGTATTGATTTCAATTTAAGAGAGAGGTGAGTGGGTTGTAAAGGTTATCTCCTAGACCTATGAAAAGGATAAAAGAGTTGTAATAGGGTAGTTGGTCTTCACCCATTGAAAAAAGATCATTAGAAGATGCCAGTGGCCTCAATGGAGGAGGAATCAAGAGTGGACGTAGGTCACGACGACCGAACCACTATAAAACTCAGTTTGCATTTCTGTTTTCCTTTTCATTGTCATTGATAATTGCTTTAATTGCTTATTGCACTTATTCTATGTCAAGCACACATTCAATATTTTTGACACAGTTTTTTTATTGAATGAAAGTTTTTGAATTGTTAAGGTTTTTATTGAAGCATTAATTCACCCCCCCCTCTTAGTGCTGATTTTGATGCTAACAATAAGTTCTCGAGGTACTTTTTATATTTATTTTACATCCTATAAAGTCAACATCAGTATAAGCAATCAAATTAAAGTTTTTATATTTAGGATACCATAATCCTCGATATGATATTCTTTTTAAGTACCTAATTTTTTTTTTGCTGCTTTAAAGTAAGATTGTTTAGGATTAAATTAAAATCTTGTACAAAGCCTAACACTAAATATTATATTAGATCTAGTTGTAGTGAGGTATAGTAAACTTTCTCTATATATTTTTTTATCAAAGTATTTTCTTTCATTATCTATATTAGAAATGCTCATTGGTATGTTGATAGCCTTAACATTATCTATGTAGATAATTTTAATAGATCAAGAGTATACTTGGTTTGACAAATAAAATTCTTATTTTTTAGTTGCTTAATTTATAATTTTAGGAAAAATATCAATTCACCTATTAAATTCATTTCAAATTCTTGGCTCATACTCTTAGTGAGTGATTCATAAAAAGATTCATTAGTAGAATAAAAAATAATATCATCAATATAAATTTAAATAATAAAAAAATTATTATTAAAATATTTAATAAATAATATGGCATCAACCTTGCCTTTTAAAAAATTATTTTAAATAAGAAGGGAGCTAAGTCTCTCGTACCAAGCCCTAAGGGCTTACTTCAACCTATTAAGAGCTTTAGATAATTTATAAATATGGTTTAGAAAATAATTATTTTCAAATCCGGGTGTTTTCTTAATATAAACTTTTTCAAAACTAAAATCATTAAGAAATTTACTTTTGGCATCTATTTGAAATAATATAAAAATTTTTAAAATATGCATAGGCAAAGAGTATCCTTATGGTTTAAAGTTTAGCCATACAGGTGAAAGTTTTTTCATAGCCTATACTTTCTTCTTGGTTGAAACTTTTGACCACTAATCTAGCCTTGTTTCGAACCATGATACCTTGTTTGTCTTGCTTATTCCTAAAAACCCATATAGTGCCAATTATAAGATGATTACTAGATCTAGGGACAAGCATCCAAACTTTATTTTTTTAAATTAATTTAGTTTTTCATGCATTGTTGAGACTCATGAATTATCTTAAAGAGTATCATCAATGTATTTAGGCTCAATTTGAGATAAAAGTATTTGCATAAACAATTTTTTATGAATAAAAAATTTGAACACCTGTTGATATATCTTAAATAATTAGCTCCTTAGGATATACATCTATATACTTTCATTTCTTGGGTTAGGTTTCTTTGGAAGTCGATGTATCTAAGTTTATTTGTGGAGAAGAATTTTCATTCAAATTCAATTTATCAAATTTAAAGTCATCATCAAAATTATTTTTCTTAGTTATGAGAGATTTATCAAAAATAATATGAATAAATTCTTTAATGACTAAGGATCTCTTATTGAAAACTTGATAAGCTTTAGAGATAGATAAATATCCAAGAAAAATGCTTTCATTGAATTTTGCATTAAATTTTTCTAAAACATCCTTGTCATTTTTCTAAAATAACCAAAAATTTTGAAATACAATATGTTGAGTCTTTTAACGTTCTATAATTTACAAGGTGTTTTAGATATATAAGGCCTTATAAGAGCCTTATTCATGACTTAACATGTTATGTTAATAGTGTTGAATCTCGGATTTTGATGATGAAATCAATTGTTAATTATTTGATCTAATCTATATATTGAGAAAAGTGTGTAGGATTAACTACGATAGCAGTAAGACATAAAGCAGGTGTTGTGCCAGAGTCAAGATCGAGATCTCGTTGGAAGTTCAAGAGTTCGTCAAAAGTTCTGCCGGAACCAACTGAGAAGTCCAGGAGCTTGCCAAAGAAGCTAATCATAACTCGCCAAGAAGATCATCGTAAAGTCCGAGAGCTTGTTGGGAGTTCGTCGGAACATTACCGAGAGTTCGTCGGAAGATCGCTAAAAGAACAATTGATGTATCGGAACAAGAGTGCCTTGATTATATTTTCATTATTGTAGTTAGATAGTAGATTAAGTTAGAATTGGAAGGTAATCCCACTTACTTGATTAGGGGGCAATTGGGCCCTTAATAGGGCTGAATTGGGCCTGATTGAACAGCCCATTTAGCCCCTAAAAACATGGCTAGTGGTGGCATCGCTTGGGAAACCCACTCTCCCTGGTTGTTTGGGCAGTGATACCGTTGGCAATTAATGCTGGCAGCGATGATACCACCCCTGTCAGGCGGTGGTACCGCCAGAGCTCGATCTCTGAGCTCTGTTAGGCGGTCGTACCACCCAAACTAGGCGTGGTACCGCCCAGTGTCAGACTACAAGCGGTAGTACCGCCCAGTAATAGCGGTGGTACTGCTAGTACCCCGAAAATTCAGGATGAGACACTTTTTGTCTCCATTTTTGAAGCCATTGGGGCCTATAAATACTCCACCCTTTTCTGCATAAAAGGGTAACAAAGTGCTATTATATATGTGAAAAATTCTAAGTATTTGGGGTGTGAAAAGTGTTATAAAAGTGAGAAGAGTTCTCCTCCTCCCTCTCTTAGCCTTGTAACTATCCAAGAAAGAGAAGTGAGACTTGTAAGGGTTATCTCCTAAACCCGACAAAAGGAGAAAGAGCTGTAAAAGGTGGTTGATCTTCACCTATTGAAGTAAGGCCTTTAGTGGACGCTAGTGTCCTCAACAGAGGAGGAATCCGAAGTGGATGTAGGTCTCCTTGACCGAACCACTCTAAATTCTGGTTTGCTTTCCCTTTTGTGCAATTTACTTTACTATAAATCTCCTTGAGCTTCTCCGTACATTCTTATGAAAGTTTTTAAAGTTCAACATCTTTCCGAAACGATTTAAATTGAGATGAACTTTATACGAAATCAAAGAATTTTTCGCTGCACTAATTCACCCCCCCCCCCCTCCCCCCCTCTTAGTGCCGCTTTTGATCCTAACAATTAGTATCAGAGCAAGGTTCACTCGAGATGAACTTTAAACAAATCTCCTTGAGCTTCTCCTTACATTCTTATAAAAGTTTTTAAAGTTCAACATCTTTCAGAAACGATTTAAATCGAGATGAACTTTATACGAAATCGAAGAATTTTCTACTGCACTAATTCACACCCCCCCCCCCCCCTCTTAGTGCCACTCTTGATCCTAACAATTGGTATCATAGCAAGGTTCACTCTCATTTGGTTTGAAACCCAAGAGAGATAGTATTTGCCGATAACTAAGAGGGTCATTCAATCTCACGTCCGCCCATGGTCAATGGGATGAATTACATGTTAGTTTGGCAAGTCCCACATAGTCCCACATCGGAAAAATCAAGCTTGTTATCTCCTATTGCAACTATAAATAAGGGCCTAGGTTTTGAAGCCAGGTGCACTACAAAAAAAACCTAATTGTTTGCTTAGGCTTTTCTTGTTTAGTAGTTTCAGGTGTTTTATGGCCTAGGAACATTTTCATAAGGCATTTGTAATTATCCATTTTATAGTAGAGTTTTGCTCCTATGTCCGTGGACGTAGGTTAATTGACCGAATCACGTAAATCTGGTATCCTTTTCTCTTTTATTTTTCTACTTTATTGTCTTTACTGGGTTGCCAAATTACCCTTTGGTAAATTTTCTAGGACTAGCTCTAACAAACTAGTATTAGAGCTTTGTTTCGGGATCTTTTGGCAATGATGACAATAACAAAGATCGTTGTCGAGAAATTCAACAGAAATGTCAACTTCAGCATGTGGCAGCTCAAGATGGAGGTCATTCTAGTTCAAGACGGAGTTGATTTGGCACTATAGGGAGCTAAGAACATTCCAGATGATATATCAAAGGAAGATCTTGCGGGTATGGATAAGAAGGCCCGATCAAGCATTATTCTAAATGTCTCTGATGAGGTTTTATGGGAGGTAGCTATAGAGACTACGGCTAAGAGCATGTGGGACAAGCTTAAAGCCTTGTATATGAATAGGATAGTGGAGAATTGTCTCTACTTAAAGCAGAGTTTGTATATGCTTCGGATGATTGAAGGTATATCTATACTCTCACATCTTAATAAATTTGATTCCTTAGTTATGGATTTGGAGAATATAGATGCGAAAATTGATGATGAGGATAAGGCCCTATTACTTTTGTTTTCTCTTCCCCAATCCTTTAAGTATTTCCGTGATAATATGATTTATGAAAAAGAAACAATTTCATATCAGGAAATTATATCTGCACTAAAATCTAAGGAGCAGATAGAGAAGGATATCACTAGGGAAAGTAGAGGGAATTAGGCTGAGGGTCTGATTGTCAAGGGTAGAATGGATAAAAGGAAATTTGACAATAGTAGATCTAAATCTAGATCTAAATCCAGACATAGAAATTTGGAGTGCATATATTGTCATAAAATGGGGCACATTAAGGCTGATTACTTTAAATTAAAAAATAAATTAAAACAAAAGGAAAAAATTATTGAGAAAACTACTGAGTCCACTAAAGCTAGTGTAGCAGCTGATGAGAATGTTGGAAATATTTTCTTTGCTACTGATGAAAGGACGAGGTCTAAAAATAAATGGATTTTAGATTTGAGTTATTCTTATCACATGTGTCCCAATAGAGATTTGTTTTCTACATATAAATCTTGTAATGGTGGAATTGTTTTGATGGGCAATAATGCCGCGTGTGATGTTGTTGGTAGAGGCATAATCCGAATTAAAATGCATGATGGTATTGTGAGGATGCTCACTAATGTTAGACATGTTCCTGATTTAAAAAAGAATATCATCTCTTTAAGCACTCTAGAGGCTCTTGGGTATAAATACGTAGCTGAAGGTGGAGTTATGAAAGTTTCTAGAAGTGCCCTTGTTGTTATGAAAGCTTGTAGGTCTGGTAGCTTGTATATTTTGTAGGGAACTACTGTCACAGGCTCGGTTGCAGTCTCGTCATCATCATTGTTTGATTCTAACATCACCAAATTATGGCATATGCATTTGGGTCATATAAGCAAAAAATGTTTAAGCATATTGAGCAAAAGGAGTCTTCTTTGTGGACAGAGTACTGGGCCACTGGATTTCTGTGAACACTACATTTTTGGAAAGCAGAAAAGAGTCAGCTTCAATTCTTTGGCAGTTCACAAAATGAAAGGTACTCTTGACTATATTCATTCAGACCTTTAAGGTCTAGCTCGTGTTCAGTCTAAGGGTAGTGCTAGGTATATATTGACTTTCATTGACGATTATTCTAGAAAAGTTTGGGTTTATTTTCTGAAGCATAAAAAAGATATTTTTCTAACCTTTAAACAATGGAAGGCTTTGATTGAGAAGCAAACAGGTAAATAGATTAAGCAGCTTCGAACAGATAATGGCATGAAATTTTGTGAAGCTGACTTCGATGAATTATACAAAAATGAAGGAATTGTTCGGCATCGTACTGTTAGGATGGCGCCTTAGCAAAATGGTGTGGTCGAATGTATAAACAGAACACTCTTAGAGAGAGCAAGGTGTATGATCTCAAATGCAGGGTTGACAAAGGACTTTTGGGCAGAGACGATTAATATGGCATGTTACGTTATCAACCGCACTCCTTCTGCAGCACTTAATTTTAGAACTCCGAAGGAAGTTTGATTAGGTACTCCTACTGATTACTCTGATTTAAAAATTTTTGGACGTCCAGCATACATGTTTGTAAATGAAGGAAAATTAGAGCCTTGAGCTAAAAAGTGCATTTTCCTTGGGTATGCTTCTGGAGTGAAAGGATACAAATTATGGTGTTCTGATCCAAAATCCCCAAAATTTGTAATCAGTAGAGATGTTACTTTTGATGAATTGTCTATGTTATATTCCAAAGAGGAATCTACTAGTTGTATAAATGATAGTGCGCAGAAGTAGGTGGAGCTTGAGATTGGTAGTTCTGATTCTTTTCAATCGAACTCTTCTACTCAAAGAATGCAAGTAAATGGTCTTGAGTCTACCGACGAAGATGATCCAGAGGAAGAGCAATATTACATAGCCAAGGATAGACAACAGAGATATATTCGACCACTACAAAGATATGCAAATTTGATTGCATATGCTTTGTCTGTTGCAGAAGAAACAAGTGAAGTTGGGGAGCCTACTACCTACTTAGATGCAGTTTCTTGTGTTAATTATACTAAGTGGTTGATTGCGATGAAGAAATTTAATCTCTCCATCAAAATAGAACTTAGGATCTTGTGAAGCCGCTTTCGGGTAAGAAAATTATTGGATGCAAATGGGTCTTCAAAAAGAAGGAAGGTATTCTAGGGGTTGAAGATGCAAGGTACAAATCACGATTAGTTGCAAAGGGCTATAGTCAGGTACATGGTGTTGATTTTAATGATATATTTTCACCTATTGTTAAACATAGCTCTATTCATGTTTTGCTTGCTTTAGTTGCTATGTATGATTTGGAATTGGAGTAACTTGATGTCAAGATAGCTTTCTTACATGGTGAACTTGAAGAACAAATTTACATGGAGCAACCTCATGGATTTGAAGTTGACGGTACGGAAGACCATGTTTGCTTGTTAAAGAAATCCTTGTACGGATTGAAGCAGTCTCCAAGACAATGGTATAAGAGGTTTGATTCTTTTATGTTGAGTCACGATTATATAAGGAGCATGTATGATAGCTGTATCTACTTCCGGAAGTTAACTGATGGCTCTTTTGTGTATTTATTGTTTTATATTGATGACATGCTTATTGCAACTAAGAATTTGTCAAAAATTCACACTTTGAAAATGTAGCTGAATGGTGAATTTGAAATGAAAGATTTTGGAGCAGCTAAGAAAATTCTTGGCATGAAGATCAAAAGAGAACGAGGAGTTGAAAAATTATTTCTGACCCAGAAAAATTACCTCGAGAAAGTCTTGGAGAGGTTTGGCTTGAAAAATGCTAAGCCAATGAGTACTCCTCTTGCTAGCCATTTTCGGCTATCTGCTGCTCAATCACCACAATCAGTTAAAGAGAAAGAATATATGGTGCAAGTTTCATATTCCAGTGCCTTCGATAGTATTATGTATGTAATGGTTTGTACTCGTCCAGATATTTCACAAGCAGTCAGTGTGGTTATTAGATATATGTCTCGCCCAAGTAAAACACATTGGTAGGCTGTGAAGTAGATTATTAGATACTTGCAAGGGACTTTAGATACTTATTTGGAGTTTGGAAAAAATCATGACACTTTGGTTGGTTTCGTCGACTCTAATTATGCTATAGATCTTGATAAACGAAGATCTTTGACAGGCTATGTTTTTTGCGTTAGCGGTTGTACAGTTAGTTAGAAAGCTTCCTTACAACCTGTCATGGCTTTATCTACTACATAGGCAGAATATATGGTAGTGACAGAGGCAATCAAAAGAAGTTTTATGGTTAAAAGGTTTGTTCGATGAATTATGTCTGCATCAAGGTGTTACTATAATTTACTGTGATAGTTAAAGTGTTATTCATTTGACTAAAGACCAGATGTATCATGAGAGGATAAAACACATTGATGTGAAGTTTCATTTTATTCGGGATACCACTACTGAGGGAAAGGTCCTTGTTCAGAAAATTCATATGAAGGACAATCTAGCTTATATGCTTACGAAGCCTCTTCCAGTTTACAAGTTCAAGCAATGCTTGGACTTGGTTGGTGTTTATTGTTGGTGATTGCCCATTGGAACTTTTGTGAAGAAGGTGGAGCAAGTTTTGTTAATTATCAATGTTGGGACATGCCAAGGTGGAGATTTGTTAGTTTGGCACGTCCCACATAGTCCCACATCAGGAAAATCAAGCTTGTTATCTCCTATTGCAACTATAAATAAGGGCCTAGGCTTTGAAGCCAGATGTATCACAAGAAAAACCTAATTGTTTGCTTTAGGCTTTTATTGTTTAGTAGTTTCAAGTGTTTTATGGCCTAGGAACATTTTCCTAAGGCATTTGTAATTGTCCCTTTTATAATAGAATTTTGCTCCTCCTCCGTCCGTGGACGTAGGTCAATTGACCGAACCACGTAAATATGGTGTCCTTATCTCTTTTATTTTTTTGCTTTATTGTCTTTATTGAGTTGCCAAATTACCCTTTGGTAAATTTCCTAGGGCTAGTTCTAACATTACACATATTGGAAGACTAGAATGAGGATCTTCCTAGTTTCAATGGATTTCAAATTATGAAATATTGTAGAAAATGGGTTTTAAAAGTCTTCTCTTTCAATGAATGATTGGAATGAGTTGGAGAAGAAGACTTTCACTTTAGACGCCAAGGCTATGAATGCCTTGTTTTGTGCTTTAAATAAAAATGAATTCAATCGAGTATCTATTTGTGAAATGACGTTTGATATATGGCACACACTCAAAGTGACTCCTGAAGGCACTAATAGAGTGAATGAGTCAAAAATTAATTCTTTAGTGCACACTTATGAGTTGTTACAGATAAAACCGAGTGAGACCATTGGAGATATGTATACCCGATTTATAGATGTTGTCAATGGTCTAAAAGAACTTAGTAAAGGTTTCTCAGATTTTGAACTTATTAATAAAATTTTAAGATCCCTTCCAAAGCCATTTAAGAGGCCAAAGATTTAAATAACTTTCATCTTAAAGAACTAATCAGGTCACTAATGACCTATGAGATGACTTATAATGCTCATGAAAAGCTTGAAAACAACCTTCCAAAGAACAGAAAGGATATGACACTAAGAACTCAAGAAGACCACTTGAAAGAAAATTCAAGTGATGAGGACTTTGATGAAGACTTAGCACTCTTGACAAGAAAGTTTAAAAAATTTATAAAAAGAAATAAATTTAAAAATGATACTAAAAATAAAATTGAACCCAAGAAAGAACAAGTAATATTCTATGAATGCGAGAAGCTAGGACACTTCAAGAGTGAATGTCCCCGAGTAAAGAGGAAGCAACCAAAGAAGAAGAAGCTCTTAAAGCAACATGGGATGACTCAAGTGCATCCGAAGAAGAGGAGTGAACCAACACCGAGCAAGTTGCTCACTACGCACTAATGACTATTAGAGATGAGATAACAAGTTCATTAGACGCAAATTTATCTTTCGATGAGCTTTTAAGTGCTTTTCATGAATTATTTGATTAATTTAGAACCTTGAGTTAAAAGTATAACTCTTTGAAAAAGGAACATGCTTCTCTTGTTAGCAATTTTGATAGACTAAAAATTGAACATGATGATAGTTTAGCTCCCTACACAAAATGCCATGAAATAGAAACACTTAAAAAGGATAAATTGCTACTCAAAGAAACCTTAGAAAGGTTTGAGGTTGGTAGCAAGTCCTTAAACATGATCCTTGTTGAATCTCGGATTTTGATGATAAAATCAATTGATGGGTTAATTGATCTAATCCATATTATTGAGCTAAGTATGCAGGATTAACTACGATAACCAGAAAACACAAAGCAAGTATACCGGAGTCAAGTTCGATGGACGTTTAAGAGTCCGAAGAATCGTCGGAGATGCTGCCGGAACCAACCGAGAAGAAATCGGGAACCTATCGGAATTTTTGGAAGTTCGCCGAAGAGATCGTCGGAGGTTCACGGAGATCACCGAGAAGGCTCGGCTACTCGTTAAAGTCATCATAAGATCGGGAGCTTGCAGGGAGTCCGTCGGAAGAAGTTCGTCGGAAAGCTCGCCGGAACAAGACTCGACGTTCGCGGTTGAAAACTTGCTTAGGATGATTTTTTTTGTTATGTAGTTCACTTGTAATTAGGATTAGGATTAAGAGATAATTCTATATCCTGGTTAGGGGCCAACTGGGCCCAAAGTCAGATTTGGTTTGGGCTAAAATTAAGCCAAACCAGTGAATCGGAGAGCCAGGCGGTGGCACCGCCTGGTTGGGCGGTAGCACCGCTCAGCACCCGAGAGCTGGGCGGTGGCACCGCTTGGGCTAGGCGGTGGTACCGCCCAGCACCTGAGAGCTGGGCGGTGACACCTCCTGGGTTGGGCGGTTGCACCGTCCAGCACCCGTGCGATGGGCGTTGGCACCGCTTGGTTGGGCGGTGGCACCGCCAGCATCGGGAACATAAGAGAATTCAAATTTTTTGGAGCCCAAATTTGAATCCTCTTGAGGCCTATAAATACCCCTCAAGTCTCAGCTGAGAATACAACTTTTGAGAAGCAATTGATTGAGAGAAAAGTCTTAGAAAGTCTTAGCAAGTCTTGTTTTCAATTTGCTAGAGAGTTCTCCTCCTTCTTTCTTGTTGAAAATTTGTAAGAGGTTGAACTGCTTGTAAAAGGTTGTAAGAGGGGTATTTGCCCTTCCATTTCAAGAGATTTGCTAGTGGAAGGTGGGAGCCTCATCGAAGAGGGGCCTCGCAAGTGGATGTAGGTCATTTGACCGAACCACTCAAAAATCGGCGTGATCTCTGGTTTGCATTTCATTATTGCTATTTACATTACTGCAAACCTTCTTACATGCTTTAGTTCCTTATTACCTTTGCTGCGTAACTTTAAGAATACGCTTTCAAGTTAAGCTTTTCAAGTTCCGTTCTTATCGTACGAAAGATTTGTCGAAACCAACGTTTTAATCCATTGCACTAATTCACCCCCCCCTCTTAGTGCCGCTCCGATCCTAGCAAGTCCTTAAACATGATCCTTGCTAACAAGGGTCATATTCATAGAAAAGGTAGAATCGGATTTGTGAGTAGCTCTCACCAAAATCTAACCAGCTTTGTCAAAGGCCCTACTTTACATGTTTTACTCAAAGACAAATGTAACTTTTGTTACAAATTTAGGTATGTAACTTATCATTGTCCATTTAAGAAATGTAGTCCACATAAACTGATTTGGGTTCCTAAAGGAACCGTAAAGAACTCGATGCAAAATGATAAGTTAAGCCGATCGATTTTTGAGGCACCCAAGGTCAAATGGGTACCTAAAAATCATACTTTGTTGTCGAAACGGTTACCATCACAAGCTAGGAGCAAGAGATGGTACCTTTATAGTGGATGCTCAAGGCATATAACCGGAGATCCATCTCAATTCTCTAAGCTCACTAGCCTAGACGAAAGATATATCACATTCGGAGACGACAACAAGGGTAAAAGCATTGGCAAATGAACCATAGGTAACACATCCAACTTTTTTTATTGAAGATGTGTTGTTAGTTGATTACTTAAAGCATAACCTCTTGAGCATTAGTCAAATGTGTGATAAAGGATGCATCATTCGATTTGAATCTAATATTTTCATTATTGAAAAACCACACAAAAACACATCTACAATTGCTCTAAAACAAAATAATGCATACATCATCGACATTGATGATCTTTGTAATGAAATGTGTTTTTTGGTTTTGAATGATGATGCTTGGCTTTGGCATAGGAGATTAGGTCATGCTAGTATAAAACTAATATCTCAAATCTCATCCAAAGAACTTGTAAGAGGGATTCCACACATTAAGTTTCTTAAAGACAATGTATGTGATGCATGTCAACTAGGAACATAGACTTGTTTGGACCAATTGCTACATCAAGTTTAGGAGGTAGCAAATATACCTTTATCATCGTAGATGATTATAGTAGATACACTTGGACTTACTTCTTGGCATACAAAAATGATTGCTTTAGATATTATTTTAAGTTTTGTATGTTAGGATCAAGAGCGTCACTAAGAGGGGGGAGGAGGGGGGGGGGGGGGGGGGGGGGGAATTAGTGCAGCGGAAAATTCTTTGATTTCGTAAAATATTTCGTAAGTTCAATGGAAATCGATTCGGAAAGATAATAACTTGAAACGTAAGAGAGCATAAGCATAGTGAAAGCAAGATGAGAAGGAGAAGCAGTTTGCTATGAAATGATTTACAGTTAAAGTAAATTGCTCAAAACGAAATGCAAACTAGAATTTACAACGGTTCGGTCAATGTGACCTACATCCACTTTCGGATTCCTCCTCTATCGAGATCACCAGTGTCCAATAAAGGTCTTCCTTCAATAAGTAAAGACCAATCATTTGTCGGGTTTAGGAGACAACCCTTACAAGTCTCACACCTCTCTTGAATAATCTCAAAACTTAGAAAGGGAGGAGGACTCTAGCACTTGTTTACAACACTTTTATACCCTAATAACTCAAGGTTATAATCACATTTCGGTACCTTTTCATGCCAAAAAGGGTGGGATATTTATAGGCCCCAATGACTTTAAAAAATAGAGCCAAAAAGTGTCTCATCTCAGATTTCTAGGGTACTAGTGGTACCACCGCCTGACACCTAATACTAGGTGATACTACCGCTCAATCTGGGCAGTACCACCACCTGACAGAGCTCGGAGACCGAGCTCTGGCGATACCACCGCCTGACAGGGACGGTACCACCGCTGGCATCAATAACTACTAGCGGTACCACCACCCAGACCACCTGGGGTGCTGCTTTCCAAGTGGTGCCACCACTGACTAGGAATTCAGCATCCTGGTTGCGCCTTAACTCCGGCCCAAACCAGCCCAACTCCGAGCCTAGTTGGCCCCTAACAGAGTTGATGGGATTACCTCCCAAATCAACTCTAATTATCATTCTAACTACGATTAACGTACACATGGTCCAGTATGTCGATTTTTCACTCGGCGAGTCTTCCGGCGAACTCCCTATTAACTATTGAATCTCGGATTTTGATGATGAAACTAATTGATTGTATTTAGATGTTTAACTATATTTTGAGTGATGCAGGTCTACTCGATCAGGATTAGACAATTGACGCATAAGGAATTGACGTTGCACCGGAGGAGATCACGTCAGGATATTGGACGGCAGAAGGCTTCGGACGTCGGGCATCGGGCCAAGGAGAGCGGAATTGCACCAAGGATATCGAAGTTGCGGAGGTCAACCACCAATTGGGCAATAAGCTACAAGAGAGGACAATGCGCTGAAGAATCGGACGAAGCGCCAACCAATGACGTGCCGGGCAATAGAATGTCGATTCGCGTTGTAATAATTGTCTAGATCGGAGTAGAGTTTTGGCTTGTGTGTGCAGGATTAACTATGATAACGATGAAGACATAAAGCGAAACAAAGTGTTAGAGTCAAGCGCGAAGCATTCATTGCGAGTTCGAGAGTTCGACGGAAGTCCGAAGGTTCGTCGGGAATGCTGCTGGAACTAGCCGAGAATGAGTAGGGAGCTTGCCGAAGGGTTTTTCGGAAGCTCGCCGAAAGGTTCGTTGGAAGTTCGCGGAGCGTGCTGAGAAAGATTGGAGCTTGCTGAAGAAGCTCATTGGAACTCGCCAAGATCAAATCATGAAGTCTAGGAGCTTGTCGGGAGTCCGCAGAATGGTTTCCGAGAGTTTATCGAAAGATCGTCGGAAGTTCGCTGGAAGCTCGCCGGAAGAAGTCTTGACTTGCAGACTTTGTAATAGCTTAGGAAATGTCTTTAAATTCATATTTAATATTTTAATTAGGGTTAGGATTATGTGTTAATCCTATAACCCAACTAGGGGCTAATTAGGCCCGAGTTCGGACTGGTTTGGGCCAAGTTTAAAGCCCAACCAGTGAGCTGAAATAGTGTAGGCGGTGGCACCGCCCAGAACCCGAGAACCGAGCGATGGCACCACCCAGCACCCGAGAGGTCCGGTGATGCCACCGCCGGACTGAGCGGTGGCATCGCTAGTAAACGATCAATATGATATTGACATGCAGTGGCACCGCCACCGACAGGCGGTGGCACCGCCAGCCTCGGAAACCCAAGAGAATTCAAAATTTGGAGGCCAAATTTGAATCCTCTTGGGGCCTATAAATATCCCTTAATTCTCAGCTGAGATGACAACCTTTGAGAAGTTAGAGATTAAGATAAAGCCTTAGCAAAGTCTTTAGCAAGTCTTGTTTTCAATAGTTTAAGTGTTCACCTCCCTCATTCTCTTTGAAAATCTGTAAGAGTGTGAACCACTTGTAAAAGGTTGTAAGAGGGGTATTTGTCCTTCCCCTTCAAAGTGATTTGCTAGCGGAAGTTGGGAGCCTCATCGAAGAAGGCTTCGCAAGTGGATGTAGGTCATTTGACCGAACCACTATAAAATTGGCGTGTTCTCAGGTTTGCATTTACTTATTGCTATTTACCTTACTGCAAACCTTCATACGTGCTTTACTTCCTCATTACTTTTGCTGCAAACCTTTACGAACATGCTTTCAAGTTAAGCACTTCCGAGTTCGATTTTTATCGTACAAAAGATTTTCCAAAACCGACGTTTTAATCTGCTGCACTAATTCACCCCCCCCCCCCCCCCCCCCCCCCTCCCTCTTAGTGCCACTCTAATCCTAACAATTAGTATCAGAGCATGGTATTTCTCATTTCGAATTTGCACTTGAGAGAAATGGCTCTTCATGGCTTTCAAGAAGGCTTATCGGTTGTTCGTCCACCGTTGTTTAATGGATTGGACTACACTTATTGGAAAACTCGAATGTGAGTTTTCTTGATTTCTATGAATTTGGATTTATGGAATATTATTGAAAATGGTTTTCAACTTCCCTCTAAACCGACGAACGAATGGTTGAATTTGGAGAAGAAGTATTTTTCTTTAAACACAAAGGCTATGAATGCCTTATTTTGCGCTTTGGACAAAAATGAGTTCAATCAGGTTTCTTTGTGCGAAATGGCTTTCGACATATGGCACACTCTTGAAATCACACACGAAGGCACTTCTAGAGTTAAAGATTCAAAAATCAACTTTTTAATGCATGATTTCGAGCTTTTTCGAATGAAGCCGAGCGAAACCATTGTTGACATGTACACCTGTTTTACGGATGTCGTCAATGGTTTAAAAGCTCTTGGCAAATGTTTCTTGAATTTTGAATTTGTTAGTAAAGTTTTACGATCACTTTCTAAAGCTTGGGAATCAAAAGTAACGGCAATACAAGAAACAAAAGATTTAAATATTTTTCCACTTGAAGAACTTATCGGCTCATTGATGGCATATGAAATGGTGTGCAATGCACATGATGAATACGATGAGCACTTGAACCACCTTCCAAAGAATAGGAAGGATTTGGAACTCTGGACAAATTAATACCACTTGAGCGATTACTCAAGTGATGAGGACAATGATGAACCTGAACTTCGAACACTAAATCTTAATAAGTTTATTAAACAAAAATCTAAAATAAACAATGAACTTGAATGGACGAAGAGGCCAAAGAAGAGGAAGGAAACCAAGGATGAATCAAGGACTTCCAAAGGTGAAACGACGAATTGGACTTTGACGGGCTTCGACTACAAGGTAAGTAACTCAACTCTCTTGAATTATTTTGAAATTACTTGATGTTTTTCATGATAAATTTTCTCTTTTCTTTTTTTTGAATAATTATTTTTCTTGAAAATTGTATGTTTTATGTTCATAGAATAAAATGTTAGATTTAAATGATCATATATATGTGCTTAAGAAGCAAGAATGTGTATTTTGATGATTTCCATATTGACTTTCAATGATGATGTATGGTTTTTATATGGAAGGCTTGATTTTTTTTATGAACCTTGTCTTTGGTTTTCAAACATGATGTATGTTTTTGACATAAGAACAAAACTTGAGCATGCTAATATAATGTCAATCACATAAATTAAAACTAAAGAAGTTTTAGTTATCTATAAGAATCATTCAAAATTATGTTCAATGAAACCATTGCATAATGATGTAATGAAAATATTAAACATTTTGAAACCATGTTTTAGTGTCATGCATAATGATCATGCTTAATAAATTTCAAAATTATGCATGATGAATCTTGTGATTTATGGATTATTGATTTTTACCATAATGAAAGTGTCTTATTAATCTTTGTTGTAATAAATCTTACACTTTCGGTTTTAAACATGATACATGTTTTTATTTGGTATAAGTAAAATAAAATCATATGAATTGAAACAACTAAAAAGAGGAAAATATTTTTTCCTTGAAAAATTATTTTTCTCTATCCTATTGATCTTGATGTTTATTATGATAAATCTATGTATACCATTTTGAATCTCTTGAAAGTAATGTTGAGATTTTGATGAATTTGATGATTTGAATTTGAATGAGTTTGTATTCAAATTATGATCTTGATTTCTTGGATTTATTACTTGATTTTCTTTTAAAACAAGATCTCTTCTTTGTACTCCTATGATTTTTCTTAATATTTTATTTAAAGAAGATATTTGATAAAATGAATCATGTCTTTTGTAATTCAAGAGGTCTTATCTTTCATGACATGATACCATTAGATTTATGGCTTGTATGCCTTGAAATAATTGAAATATTATGCACTATTTTGTTCTTCCCTTAATTCTTTCTTGTTTACAATGATAAAATGGGAAAAAGTTATGATCATGCATGGCAGGATGCAATTTGACATATTAATACCATGATGATTTGAAATGTTTATGATTTGGAATGATGCATATGTTTTTTATTATGATGATGTATGTGATGTATTGCATATGATGTGTATCATGAATGCTTTAAATGATAAATGTTTGGTACCAATAATCATGAAGTGATAAATACTTAAAAATATTGATTTAATGTTCGGTATCATGAATACTTTATTATCATACATGAAAATAGTGATAAATATTTTGAAAATAAATGTTTGTATCATGTTAGATGATTTTACATTTTGTGCATGATGAGTTATAGTGATGATTGAAATAATGATTGAAATAATATGAATGATGATTTGGAATCATGCATATAATGATGAGTTTATATGTTTTAAAAATATATATGATGATTTGGTATTATGTATGATAATGATGCACGCAATGATGAAATATTCATGATAAAATTATTATTTTGATATTCATGACTTGAATCTTCCTTTCCTTTTGCCAATGACAAAGGGGGAGAAAGAGTTGCTAATGTGCTATCTTGAATTGATGTAAAGGGTCATCTCAAAAAGAAATTAGCTAGCTTGCACAAGTCAAGAAAATACAAAAACTTGCTTACTTTCTTGCACATCTAAAGAGAAGATGCAAATGTAACACTTCCCAAATTGTTTGCTTGCCTCATGTAAAACATTGTCCCTTGTTAGGTTGGCATTTTACTAAGAAAGCAAAAATGACACTTCTCAAAAGAGAAGAAAGAGCTTGCTTGCTTGAACATCTTTAATTTGCTAGCTAGCATAATGTACAATTTACTATCTTGAACATTACAAAGAAATGCTATCATGCACATCGCAAAGAAAAGCAAATATGCTAACTTGCAAATCTTTAAATTTACTAGCTTGTATGTAGTAAAACTTGCATATCGTAAAAATTGCTAGCTTGTAGAGAAGCAAACAGTTGCTATCTCAAGAAAAGCAAAAATGCTAAACTTGCAAATCTTTAATTGCTATATTGCATGATGATAAAACTTGATATTATATTTTTTTCATACAATGTATTGAACTTTTTTATCTCTAAACACTTGATACTTGGAATATTTTAAAATGTGATCTTGATAAGAATGTTTCAAGTTGCTCTTTGTGCTATATCTTTTCAAATGAATCATGAGCCTTGATATCATATATTTCATAATATAGAAATAATAAGATTTCTTTGCCTTGTATGCCTTATGTGATGATTGTACATCAATTTGCTTTATTATGAATTATATGAATCTTGATCGTGAACTTGTTAAGAAGAATTTTAATGAACCATGAATCATATCTTTGGTATTCATGAATTGATCTTTATTGATATATTTCGTGAATTCTTTGCATATTTAGCTTGTTGAATGGTTGAAATTTTTAGTCATTGAGTCCTCCCTTTCTTTTTGACTTTGATAAAGGGGGAGAAGGTTTTGCTAGCTTGTTCATTGAAAATGAAAGTAAACTTCCTAGCATGCTAAGGAAGTAAAACTTGCAAGCTTGCACTTCTCAAAAAGAGAAGAAAGATCTTGCCTATCGAAAGAAGCAAAAAGTGCAAAACTTAGAAAACTTGCAACAAAATTGCTCTTGCCATGCTTTGTATCAAAAATAGGTTGATATCCTTAAAAGCATCACATTAAATTTTTTAGTATATCACAATGCATCACATGTATCGCAAATTGAAATTTTTGAGACTATTATCATATCATGTTTAACAATTGATATATTTCATTGATATGATAGATTATCATCTTATCGCATAATGATATCATGATTTGCGATTGTATCATGTGATCCTTGGTGAATTTTCACATTGATATCCTTTATGAAATAATTTCTTTGCATTATTGTCTTATATGCATCATGTAATGATTGAAATATTGATTGATGCAAAGTTGATGTAAAAGTCTAAATCATTGGTTCCTCTCCTTCTTTTTGACATTGACAAAGGGGGAGAAAGTTATTGCTAGCTTGCACACTTGAATGAAGAATTTGCTAGCTCGATCATTGTAATGAAGAAATTTGCTATATCAAACATCATAAATATTGTTACTTGCAAAGAAAAGCAAAGTGCAATCTTGCACAAAAATTCAAGTGTTGAATTGCCATGATTGAACTTAAGAATCTTGCTATGCTTTTGTGCTTATATGTTGTGATGAAAATCTAGTTTCATGTTGCAAAAACTTGCATATCTTTTAAAATAGCTAGAGCTACTTCTCCTTTTTGTTGATGACATAGGGGGAGAAGTATATTATGACTTCCTGTCTTGAATTGAATATTTTATATATTTGCATGATGGTTTAAATGTTTATCATAACATGTGATGAATGTTACTTGGATTTGGGATAATCCAAGTGTTCTATCAATGGCATATTGATAGGGGGAGTTTGGTGGGGAGTTAAGGTTAACTCCGTTAGTCATCAATTAGTTGTCATCATCAAAAAGGGAGAGATTATTGAATCTTGGATTTTGATGATGAAACTAATTGATTGTGTTTAGATGTTTAACTGCATTTTGAGTGATGCAGGTCTACTCGATCAGGATTAGACAGTTGACGCAGGAGGAATTGACGTTGCGCCGGAGGAGATCACATCAGGATATTAGACGGTAGAAGGCTTCGGACATCGGGCATCGGGCCAAGGAGAGCGAAATTGCGCTAAGGATATCGTGGTTGCAGAGGTCAACCGCCGATTGGGCAACAAGTAGCAAGAGAGGACGATGCGCTGAAGAATCGGACGAAGTGCCAACCAATGACGTGCCGGGCAACAGAATGTCAATTCGCGTTGTAATAATTGTCTAGATCGGAGTAGAGTTTTGGCTTGTGTGTGTAGGATTAACTACAATAACGACGAAGAAATAAAGCAAAACAAAGTGTCGGAGTCAAGCGCGAAGGATTCGTTGCGAGTTCGAGAGTTCGACGGAAGTCCGAAGGTTCGTCGGGAATGCTACCGGAACTAGCCGAGAATGAGTAGGGAGCTTGCCGAAGGGTTTTTCGGAAGCTCGCTGGAAGGTTCGTTGGAAGTTTGCGGAGCTTGCCGAGAAAGATCGGAGCTTGCCGAAGAAGCTCATTGGAACTCGCCAAGATCAAATCGTGAAGTCTAGGAGCTTGCCGGGAGTCCGCAGAATGGTTTCCAAGAGTTTATCGGAAGACCATCGGAAGTTCGCCGAAAGCTCGCCGGAAGAAGTCTTGACTTGTGGACTTTGTAATAGCTTAGGAAATATCTTTAAATTCATATTTAGCACATTAATTAGGGTTAGGATTAGGTGTTAATCCTATAACCCAAGTAGGGGCCAATTGGGCCCGAGTTCGGACTGGTTTGGGCCAAGTTTGAAGCCCAACCAGTGAGCTGAAATAGTGTAGGCGGTGGCACCGCCCAGAACCCGAGAACCGAGCGGTGGCACCGCTGGACTGAGCGGTGGCACCGCCCAGCACTCGAGAGGTCCGACGGTGGCACCGCCGGACTGAGCGATGGCACCGCTAGTAAAAGGTCAATATGATATTGACATGCAGTGGCACCGCCAGCCTCGGAAACCCAAGAGAATTCAAAATTTGGAGCCCAAATTTGAATCCTCTTAGGGCCTATAAATACCCCTCAATTCTCAGCTGAGATTACAACCTTTGGGAAGTTAGAGATTGAGATAAAGCCTTAGCAAAGTCTTTAGCAAGTCTTGTTTTCAATAGTTTAAGTGTTCACCTCCCTCATTCTCTTTGAAAATCTGTAAGAGTGTGAACCACTTGTAAAAGGTTGTAAGAGAGGTATTTGTCCTTCCCCTTCAAAGTGATTTGCTAGTGGAAGTTATGAGCCTCATCGAAGAAGGCTACACAAGTAGATGTAGGTCATTTGACCGAACCACTATAAAATTGGCGTGTTCTCTGGTTTGCATTTACTTATTGCTATTTACCTTACTGCAAACCTTCATACGTGCTTTACTTCCTCATTACTTTTGCTGCACACCTTTACGAACACGCTTTCAAGTTAAGCACTTCCGAGTTCGGTTTTTATCGTACAAAAGATTTTCCAACCACTCCGATCCTAACACTAACTCTCGTCTAGTCTTCCAGCATGCTTCCGGTGATCTTCCGATGCGCTTTCGACGAGTCTTCCAACGTGCTTCCGGTGATCTCACGATGAACTCTTGGTGAGCTCCCGGTATATCGTCCGAGTCTTCGACTGTAGCCTATCATTTGTTTTATGCCTTACTACTATCGTAGTTAATCTTGCACACTTATCTCAACACATGGATTAGATCAAATAATTTACCAATTGATTTCATCATCAAAATCTGAGATTAACAATCTCTCCCTTTTTGATGATGACAACCAATTGGTGATGGAGTTAATCTTTAACTCCCCCTATCTATATGTCATAATTAAGAAAAGATACTCTTGAATTCAACGCCTTTGAATTCAAGCATCAAATTGATAATTTAGACTTATTATCATCATGCACATCATGCTTTACCAAATCTAAAGATGATACAACGTATTCATCGATAGAAATGATGTCAAGACATGACATCCATTTTTGAGTCAAAATCACAAAAAATTTCAACATCAAAGTAAGCATGATATTGATAGAAATTTTCGGCATCAGGGTAAGCATGATATTGATAGAAATTTTTAAGCATCAAGGTAAGCATAATATAGACAGAAATTTTCAGCATCAAGATAAGCATGATATCATACTCATCATTTGAAGATATAATATGGAAATCAAAGCACAAAATTGTAATCATCAAAGTAAGTAGCATTTTAAGTTTATACATCAAGGTAAATGGTAATATCCCTCACTTTTAAAATTTATTAATAAAGATTTATTTGTAAATCAGACGACCTATATCTAAATATAGAAATTTTAAGGACTAAACTGTTAAGTTGTAAAAAAAAAACCGAAAATTTCAGTTTTATCCCACCGCCTCCCACGCTCTCTCTTTTGTGGGGGCGTGGGGAGAAGAAGAAGAGAAGTAGAGGGAGAAGAGAAGAAGAAGAAACGCAGGGAGAAGGAAGGAAAGAAGAAGAGGGAAAAGAGAGGGAAGAGGGAGAGGAGAGAGAGGTAGCTGTAGTAGCTAGGGCTGCAGCGGGAAACAGAGGAGAGGATGTGTGTGGCGTCGGGGAGGAGAAGGGAAGAAGAAGAAAAAGAAAGAAGAAGAGGGAGAAGAAAGGGAAGAAGAAGAAAAGAGGAAGGTGGCTGCGGCAAGGGCTGCAGTGAGGAGGTGTGAGGCGTCGAGGAGGAGAAGGAAAGAAAAGGAGAAGAAGAGAAGGAGAAGAGAAGAAAAGAAGAAGAAGAAGGAGAAGAAAGGGAAGAGGGAGATGAGAGAGAGGTAGCTGCAGCAGCTAGGGCTGCAGCACTTCTGTTTCCCGTAGGAGGAAAGAGAGGAGTGCATGTGTGGGGCGTCGGGGAGGAGAAGGGAAGAAGAAGAAGAAGAAGAAAAGAGGAGGGTGGCTACGGCAAGGGCTGCAGTGAGGAGCTGTGGGGCGTTGGGGAGGAGAAAGGAAGAAGAGGAGAAGAAGAGAAGAAGAAGAAGAAGAAGAGGAGAAGAAGAGAAGAAGAGAGAGGAGGGTGGCTGCGGCAAGGGCTGCTGTGAGGAGGTGTTGGGCGTCGGGGAGGAGAAGGGAAGAAGAGGAGAAGAAGAAGAAGAGGAAGAGAAGAAGGAGAAGTGGGAGAAGAGGTTGTGACACCTCTGTTTCCTACAGGAGGAAACAGAGGAGAGGGTGTGTGTGGCGCCGGGGAGGAGAAGGGAAGAAGAGGAGAAGAAGAGAAGGGAAAGAAGAGAAGGGAAAGAAGAAGGGGTTGCGGCTGCGGTGGTGGCAGCTGCAGCTAGAAGAGAAGGAGAAGAAGAAGAGCAGGGGAGGAAGAAGAGGCTGCGGCTGTGGCGGTGGCAGCTGCAGCTGAAAGAGAAGAACGAGAGGGAAGAAGAGGAAGAGGGGACGGTGGCTGCGGAAGCTGCGGCAGCGGTGGTGGCTGTAGCAGCTGCTTTTGGGAAAGAGAAAGAAAGGAATGGGAAGAAAAAGGGTCTACGGCCATTGCGGCAGCGGCAGCTTCATTTGCAGCAGCTGTGCCTGCGAAAGAAGAGGAGGAAGAAGGCAGTGCGATGGAAGGGGCTGCAACTATGGTAGTGGCAGCGGCGGTGGCTATGGCAGCTACATTTGGGGAAAGAAAAAAAGAAGGAACGAGAGTAAGGGAGAGCAGGTGAATGTGCCCCTATGTTCTGCACGAGCTACAGTTGTGGAGGAAGAAAGAAGATTGGTGCAGAAAACAAAAACAGGGAGAGGAGACAGAGGAAAAATAGAAAAAGGATTCAGGCGTACATCTTCTTCGGATCTTCGAATCAAAATCTTCGAAAGACAAGTGTTCTGATCCTTCCTATTGCAAGTGTCCCGATCATTTCTCTTGCAAGTGTTCCGATCTTTTCTCCTACAAGTGTTCTAATCTTTTTTATTGCAAGTATTATGATCTTTCCTCATGCAAGTGTTCTGATCCTTCCTAGTGTATGTGTTTCAATCTTTCTAATGCAATTCCATCTCTGCTTTTGCCTTGAATATGAAAACTTTGAATTGTTCTAGCTTTGCAATTGATACATCTCTTGTTTAGACGTAACGATTTGAATATGGAAAACTTCCGAGATTCTGACCCTTCCACCTTGTTTTAGCTATAAATCCGTACATAGAGTTCTGATTTCGATAAAACTAGTTTGATCTGAATATGGACTCGTAAACCATTCTTTGGATACTAAGTTTGATAAATTTGGAGTCTAATTGTTCATCCAGATTTCTATTTCATTTAACCATGTAGATTCTGTAAAACAGGGACCGTAATTTCTGACCTTTCGATACCGAGCTGCCTATAAGTCTTTGTTGGAAACTCTGATTTGTTCAAACTGATTTCATTGGAAACTAGACTCGTAGATCTTTCTTTTGATATATGGATTGAAAAATTTCGAGTCCAAACACCTGCCCAGTTATCTATTGAATCCGACCTTATGAATTCTGCCAAACAGAGATTTTATTCTCCGATCTTTGTTTACCAAATTATTTATAACTCTCTATTGGGAACTTCAATTCATATGAAGCTTATTTTATCTGAAAGTAGGTTGAAATATCTTTTCAATGATATATTTCCTAAGTAAATTGGAGCACAATTGATAGTTTTAATCATTTATTCAATGTGCCTCTCAAATTCTGTTAGAAATCGAGCTTTTGTCGATTTCGCCTATTCTTGTTTCATTCCCTTTGGAAATTGATTTCATTTAGCATTCTTTCTTCAAATAAGCTTTATATTACTGCTTTGAATTCTTGTATGCTCTTGTCCTTAAATTATTTACATTCTTGAAACCTATTATGGAAAGTTTATATTGTATCACATTGTTTCGTATGGCCACATGTATGTTTCGTTGTTCCACATGTGCATCTAATATATGCTAAAATCCTTATATGCTCTTGCCTTTGTTTCCTTTCAAGTTTGAATATATTTATGAAAGATTATGTTTGCAACGTATTGACTCATAAAGGCACATGTACATTTCGTTGTTCCGCATGTGCTTCCGATATGTGCTAATTTTATTGTTCACACTGTTCTTTCGTACTATGGTGTTTGTGGGATACTGTGAACCTTTGCTAGAAATGGTAAATGGGGTTATGCATAGAGCCTGCGATGCTCTGTCGGCTCCCTCTGACTTCACCTAGACGTGGGTGGATGGAGCTCCTAGACGTGGGAGACTTCTGTCTGGTGGTCATTCCAAAATGGATGAATCACATTTTGTCTGTGGTCCCACTGCATCTTCTGTATGTTTGATATGATATCTAGAGCTTTTGTTATGTGTTTCTATACATGCTTTGGATAAGAATGATATGAATGCAACGTCAAATACGACGTTTGAGCTTCTGTTTCGTATTGTTCTTTGATATGCTCCGAAATGGTTCATATGTTATTAATATACTTTGAAATATTTCATATGCTATTGATACATTCCGAAATACTCCCTATGCCTCTGAAATATTCATACACCATTAATACGCTTTGAAATATTTCAAATACAATTGATATGTTTCGAAATGTTTCATTTATTATTGATATGCTCCGAAACATTTCATACGCCACTAATAAGCTCCGAAATGATTTATTTGTTATTGATATGCTCTGAAATGTTTCATCTGCTATTGTTACGCTTCGAAATATTTCATATATCATTGATATGCTCCGGAACATTTCATACACTATTGATATGCTCCAATTACTCTATGCTCCATTTGTTTTGGAACCAAATATGTTTCGATTGAAATGACACATGTGATTTTCTATCTAATGAGATGATATCCTTGAGAATTCTGGTATTCTGCTTTGCATTATGATACTTTACTTGTTTGAAATCGTTCCTTTTATTCTAAATATGCTTTGTCACTTGCTGAGCTGTTTTTAGCTCACTCCGTTGTTATATAAATCTTTCAGGTCAACTTGTCACTCTTTGAGATGTTTGAATTGGGCTGAGACAGTGGAGAGCTATTCAGAATTATGGGTAAGTCTTGTTGGTTGTTATGTTATTGTTGTATAAGCATATTTTGTATGTAATGAAATGTTGTCGATGAACCGGAATAGATATATCATGTAAAAGTGTTAGAAGATCTCTCTTAAGTCTAATTTTCGAGAAACCGGAATGTTAAGTCTAGTTTACGATGATATGAATTTGTGGATGAAATGGTTGAAGTTCTAATTATATAAACTGTTTAGCTTATGAATTTATAACTGTTGTTCATGTTTGTTGAGTTGACTTGGGTTTCCATAAAGGTGAATTTTCGAGTGATGTGATATATGATTATAAACTGCATAGGTTTTATTGATGTGAATTTGACTGAATGTTTCTCAGTGTCCTCAAATATTAGTTTGAATCCTGGACTGATTTGTGATGAAAATTTTTAATATTATTGATATTTTGAGGGGCATGATATAAACAACATAGGATTACAACATCAAAGTAAGCAGAATAAAAGAAGAGGATTTCATCTATTTCTCCACCTTTGTCATCAACAAAAAGTCATAATTAATTATTCAAGTGGTGGTCAGTCAAAATGTCTAAACAAGGTATTGAGTTATTAATGAATCTACTGCAGCTCAATCAAAATTTGATCTTGGCGTTGTTCAAGTCGATCTTGATGTTGTTCAAATCGATCCATCCGAGTCCCTATGTCATCCATAGATGAGGAAGGTGCTTACTCTACTAGAGATGATTCCTTAAAGGACTAGTTGGAGGAGATAGATTACCCCTAAAAATTGATGTTTTAGGAGGTTCTGGTTCATTTTGGACGGGATCAGTCCTTCTAGGCAGTCTAGTACATATACCATTTATGAATATACATCTCATCTGTTGAAGTAGATTTATATTTATGATACTAAATCTATCTAGTTTTATAACTTTTTCGTCGGGTGGAATGACACTATCATAGGTATAGAGTAGTCTTGTGATTAAGCCACCATATGGAAGCATCATGTCCTTTTTTGATAGTTCAATCATGTTTTTTTGGATTACGTAACAAAAACAATTGTTGTCCCTTCATAATCCAATACATGGTACCTAGTTCCATTTGGCTTACTTCATCATGATGATATTGCTTTGGGAGAATGATACTTATTAGGATGTGATGAAGTATTTTGGTGCTTAAAAGTAGTAAATATTCGTAACTTTTTGGAAGAATCGTTAAGTTAGGATTGCCAAAAATTGTTCCTAAGGCATCAACGTAAATAGTCTCAATTGTTTCATCATCCCATTGTCATCTAAAATAACACCCTCTTTCTTTTACCAGAATTCCTATGATATTGCAAATTGATCTATCTGTAATGGGTATATGATGTCCTAATAGATAGGTAGATACACTTTCATCTTCATCTACATGTAAATTATTGTAAAATAGCCTAATAAGTCTATGGTAGATAGGTTCCAAATCACTTAATTCGTCTAAATCAACATATTTACCCTTATAAACATGTCTAGGCTCTATTGATGGAAATTTTAGGACATGTTGATTAGAATAAAAAAGTAGGGAGTCATAATTTTCATCTAATCTCCTCTTCCCTTTATCCCTAGAGGATCTTCTAGAAGCCATGAGATTAAACACATAAATGTAGATTGAAATAATGATTAGAATATTGATGTAATTATAAATGATGATTTGGTATTATGCATAAAACACTCTTGATATTATTTTGATGCATACAAATAAAAAGTTATGAACATGCATGGTAGGATATAATTTGACAAAATTGATACCATCATGATATGAAACATTTATGATTTGCAATGATGCATGTAATATTTGTGCCTTTTAATTATGATGTGATGTATTACATATGATGTGAATCATGATTTAAAATACTATGAATTGTTGCTAAAATGATGTATCATAAATGTTAATTTAATGTTTTGTATCATAAATACTCTAAATGATGAATGTTTGGTATCATGATCAAAATGTTAAAAAATAGTTAAAAATTTTAATATCATGTATGATATGCTCATAATGTTGATTGATTTATTTAATATCGTGCATGAATGAAATATAAGGTTTTTGAAATAGTGCATGTTTTAATTTGAAAATATAATGATGCACAAATAAGATTGATACTTACCTTTGTCATAATTGATGTAAAGGGTCTTTCCTTTTTTTGACAATGACAAAGGGGGAGATAGCTAGCTTGCACAAGACAAGAGAAGCAAAAAATTACAAATGTACACATCGCAAAAAGGGGCAAAACTTATTAGCTTGCTCATCTCAAAAGCAAGAAATGCTATCTTGTAATCTCAAGCAAATGTGCTATCTTGCCTATCTCAAGAAGCAAAACTTGCAACTTGCACATTGCAATAGGAAGCAAGAATCATGAGCTTACATAAGAAAGCTATCTTGCATTTGCTTTCAAAATTTTTACTAGCTTGTATGTAGTAAAACTTGCATATCGTAAAAATTGCTAGCTTTTAGTTTAAAGAGAAGCAAACAGTTGCTATCTAAAGATGCTAAACATACTAAACTTGCACTTTGCAACGGAAGCAAAATTGCAAACTCAAACATTGCAAAGGAAGCAAAATTTGATAGCTTGCAACTTGTATATTTGAAGCAAGAGTTGCTTTTTGAACATCTCAAAACTGCTAGCTTGCATTTATAAAATGTTGTAAAATGTTGTGAAGTAGGACTTGCTATCTTACTATCTTGCATATCTAAAACTTGATAGCTTGTATATTCTAATGTGATATAGTACTTGCTAAATTTTTGCTAGCTTACATGATGTAGCATTTGCTAAATTTTTAAGCTTACAAATTGCATGATGATAAGTTGAATTCTAATGTGATAATATCAAAATACTTGATATTATGTTTTTCATGCAATAAGTTGAATTCATATCTCTCAAACACATAGAAAGTGACACTTCTCCTTTTTGTTGATGACAAAGGGGGAGAAGTATGATCATGTCATGCATGATGACGTATTACAAATATTCATGATGAATATTTGCAATGACTTGAATTCGACTTGAATTCAAGGTTCTATCAATATGACATATTGATAGGGGGAGTTTGTTCAAACTCCGGGAGTTAAGGTTAACTCCGTCATCAAGTGGTTGTCATCATCAAAAAGGGGGAGATTGTTGAATCTCGTATTTTGATGATGAAACCACTTGATATGTGTTTATGATTTAATCTATGTTTTGAGTGATGCAGGATACTTCGATCAAGATGAGATAATTAACGTAGGAAAATCATGATACGCTAGAGGAATATGTTAGAAGATTGGACGTCGGGCCGGTGGATCGGTCGACGTATCGACAGAAGACTTCGGGCCGTGGATCCGGGCATCGAGCCAAGAAGAGCAGGTATTGCATCAAGGATATCGGAGTTACGGAGTCAACTGGCCGATTGGGCAATAGGCCGCAAGAGAGGACGATGCGTCGAAGAATTAGACGAAGCGTCGAGGGACCAATGACATACCAGACAACTTGATTGCTTAGGAGTAATTATTGCTAGTCATAGGTGCCCAGTAAGCCAATCACGTGAGTGATGGTACGTGTGACTTGATACATAATCTTTTTGCTTATTATATTTTAGCGTGTATCACTTTATAACTATTGCATAAATGCATATATATATTATGATGTCCTTGGATTTTTGCAATGGGAATCGGATCGTGATGAGATCACGATAATGAGATCGATTCACCTTTAAACACATATCCTAAATAATCCCGGTCATAGGTTACTCGAGAGGGACATCGTGATAACCGGACAGACTGATGTGATGTATACCCGTCCATATGATGGATGCAGTTGGTCTCATAGCTGCTCGTGTAGGGACACTAGGGATATAGTACAAGTGCTCATTGGAGAATGAGTTCACTAATTGATCCACCTACGGAATGCTGGATGGTTGATGATGCCTTATTGTCAGACAGCGATTCCGTAGTCCTAGTGGTGTATTTGGTCCTTAGATTTGAGACACCAAGGATGTCCTGTATGAGTGCTCCACTCTTTGATACCAGACTTATAGGTTTGGCTGTCCCAGATCTAGTACAGCTGGTCATTGGGAGTGGTAGTCGACCTTACGAGGGCTATTGAGTGTCGATAGAGGATCATCCACTCTCGCCGTCATGAGAGGAATATCCCATGTGTTCTTGCTCAGACAAATCCTTGACTAGGGTCATTCGGGTTGAGAGAGAAAGAGTACTCCGGGAGAATCCGATTAGAGCGAGACTCGAGTAGAAACTATATGGGTCTGACAGCACCATGCTCGATATACGGTCTCTGGGATATTAGATGGATGAGGGACTATAGGTACACGGTAACTGAGGACAGACAGGTCTAATGGATTGGATTCCCCTGTATCGTCTAGGGACTACGGCGTAGTGGCCTAGTACATCCGTAGTCGATGAGTCGAGTGAATTATTACAGAGATAATAATTCACTGAGTTAGAAGGAGTTCTAACAGGTATGACTCACGGCCAGCTCGATATTGGGCCTAGAGGGTCACACACATATGGTAGGCATTGCGATGAGTAGAGGTTCGGATATTAGATATTCGACGGAGCCTTTGTCTTATTGGATGCAGATCCAATACCCACTAGGGGAGGACCCATTAGGGTTTGATAGGGGACCTCTATAAATAGGAGGGATTCAGAGCCTCATAGGCTAGAGTCTTTGCTTGCCTTTCCTATTCTCCTCTCCCTCTCCACCTCAAAGCAGGCTTGGAGTTTTGAGGAGCGTCGTCGCAACCCTGCTGTGTGGATCACCGCTAGAGAGGAGGACGTTTGACCTCCTTCACCCTCTCCTAAGGATCTGCAAGGAAACAGGGATATACGATCTCCCTAGGTAACACAATCTACTCTATACGCAGTATTAAGTTTCGCGGATTTTGCGCACCAATCTTCGCACGACGACGAACATCTTTTTGGGAATCGGGGATTTTATTTTCTTGTATTCCCGCTGCGCATATGATGTCGTCCCCAAGATTTCCCAACACTGGTATCAGAGCCAGGTTGTTCGTGCGAATGATTGGTTTTGAACTGCGTGTGTTGTGTTTAGGAAGAATTTTGACGTCAAAATCGTTGACGCAAAAACAAAGAAGGGTAGCAACAATTGCTGCCCTCGATCTACGTGCGTGCAGCGCAGCCGAAGGCAGGCAGCACAGGGGCTGCGTCTGCAGCAACCGGCCGACGGCTTGCTTGCAGCGGGCTTGCGTCCGGCGGGACTGGCAGCCCGCGGGCAGAGGTGCCTGCGGCCTCTTCTCCCATGGGGTGAGGAGCGGTAGGGCAGCGTCGCCTGCCGCCGCTGCTCCCGCGGGCGAAACCCCCCCGTAGGGGCGGCCGCCCGTCGGGACAGCACCGCCTGCGGGCGATGCCCCGCAGGCAGAACCGTCCGCAGAGGCGGCGGCGCCCGTAGGGGCGCCAACCTGCAGGGGCAGCACTGCTGGCAGAATCGCCCGCAGGGGCGCCCACCTGCAGCGGCAGCGCCGCCAGCGGGCGGCACGCCTACATGCGAGGGCAACGCCCTGCCCCGCCGCACAGGCCGCCGCCAGCAGGGTGGCGGCGGCAGGAGTAGTAAGAGGGAATTAGGGTTTTCTGGGCAAAAGATAGTTTTGCCCCTAGGAATTTGAGAAATTTCTGTTTCTGTCTGTTGTCCAAATTACGAAAATACCCCTATAAATTCAGAAATTCCTTTCATGTCCCTGATTTCATAAAATATTAATTAATTAAAAGGTTTAGTTGATTATTATTTTTATTATTATCTAGTAGTCTTACATGATGATGATTATTTATACATGTGATGTATGATGTGTGGACGGATGATCATGGACCGTGTGATGTGTGTACTTGTGATTATTATTATTGAGGTCTGCAAGCCTCCATTATATTTCTCGTTTATTGTTGGGCCTGCATGCCTATGATTAAGTTATAATCACATGAGGAGGCGCAGCGGGAGCGTGGATGCGATAGCAGGACCCACAAGATGGACGATCGTGATGCATGAAGATGCATCAAGATGTCGACAGAACCGACGAGGACGAGATGGACGATCACAGGGCATGGAGATGCACCGTTGCACACATAGATCTTGATGTGAGTGATTAGGCCTACTGGCTCGGGCCTAATCATATTAGGTTGTGGTCCATGATAATCTAGTGTGATTGCTTATACACATACTAGATATGTATATATATTTGCATGCGATGTAGATATATATTAAATATGTATATGTGTGATATGTCATATTAGGAGACCAAATCATAGAAACATCTCTCGATAATATTAAGTCGGTAAACGTGAGGCAATTAGATTGACCCACGTGACCTTCCATCGTTATAAGTAGGAACCGATTCCCGGTGTAGGTTGAGTTGGTCGAGTCCCTCGAGACTCACCTATATCGCGATTCGCTATCTTGCTTACGACATAGAGATGTCACCGGTGACCTGAGGGCATGGTATGCTTGGTCGAGTCCCTCGAGGGTATATCATCAAATCAGACTCATCTTGTAACGAATGTGTTGACTTAACCGAGCATCATGGTTGGTCGAGTCCCTCGAGGCCATGGTGATTCGGAGGCCGAACAGGACGGGAATCACAAGGAGTTGTGATCGGCAAGAGTTGCCTACCTTTTAGGCTTAGTGTGATTGGTCGAGTCCCTCGAGGTTACACTAAGACGCTGATTGGATCCTGATCCCCACTAGAAGTCTGCCGGAGACTTCCGTTTCATGTGCTGAGGGTGTCGCGTGACTCGTTAGTAAAATAGTGGGAGCATATTAAGATAGAAGTCCATATCTTGATAGTTTATTTCTTGCAAAATCTGCATGTTATTCATTTCTGTTGCATCTTTATTTTCAAAAAATGTCGCTTTCAAATCCCTTACGTGGCATACTTGATGTCAACCGCCTCACTGGTCCAAATTATACGGATTGGCTCCGTAACTTGAGAATTGTTCTCACAGCGGAGAAAATCGTGTACGTCCTTGATACAGTGATGCCTACGCCCGAAGAAGGGGCAAACGAGGATGAGATCGCTCGATACGTGAAGTACATTGATGACTCCACTCTTGCTTAGTGCTATATGTTGGGCTCTATGACTCTTGAGTTACAGAGACAACATAAAAAGATGGATGCCAGATCCATTTTCCTACATGTCCGTAAATTGTTTGAGGAATAGGGAAGGACTCAGCGATATGAGATATCCAAGAGCCTCTTCTGCGCTAGGATGACTGAGGGGACACCGGTTCAGAACCATGTCCTAAAGATGATTGAGTGGATAGAGAAACTCATGTTAGGATCGGAGCGGCACTAAGAGGGGGGGGTGAATTAGTGCAGCGGATTAAAACTTCGATTTTAACAAAATCTTTCGTACGATAAGAACGGAACTTGAAAAGTTTAACTTGAAAGCGTATTCTTAAAGTTGCGCAGCAAGGGTAATAAGGAACTAAAGCAGTAAGAAGATTTGCAGTAATGTAAATGACAATAATAAAATGCAAACCAGAGATTACGCCGATTTTTAGAGTGGTTCGGTCAAATGACCTACTCCACTTGCGATGCCCCTCTTCGATGAGGCTCCCACCTTCCACTAGCAAATCTCTTGAAATGGAAGGGTAAACACCCCTCTTACAACCTTTTACAAGCAGCTCAACCTCTTACAAATTTTCAATAAGAAAGGAGGAGGAGAACTCTCTAGCAAATTGAAAACAAGACTTGCTAAGACTTTCTAAGACTTTTCTCTCAATCAAAATGCTTCTCAAAAGTTGTAACCTCAGTTGAGATTTGAGGGGTATTTATAGGCCTCAAGAAGATTCAAATTTTGGGCTCCAAAATTTGAATTCTCTTAGGGTTCCCGGTGCTGGAGGTGCCACCGCCCAGCCAGGCGGTGCCACCGCCCAGCGCTCGGGTGTTGGACGGTGCAACCGCCCAGCCAAGGAGGTGTCACTGCCCAGCTCTCGGGTGCTGGGCGGTGCCACCGCCTGGCACTCCGATTTCACTGGTTTGGCTTAATTTAAGCCCAAACCATATCTGACTTTGGGCCCAGTTGGCCCCTAACCAGGATATAGGATTATCTCTTAATCCTAATCCTAATTACAAGTGAACTACATAACAAAAACACATCCTAAGCAAGCTTTCGACCGCGAACGTCAAGTCTTGTTTCGGCGAGCTTTCCAACGAGCTTCTTCCGACGAACTCCCATCAAGCTCCCGATCTTGTGATGACTTTAACGAGTAGCCGAGCCTTCTCGGTGATCTCCGTGAACCTCTGACGATCTCTTCGGCGAACTTCCGAAAATTCCGATAGGTTCCCGATTTCTTCTCGGTTGGTTCCGGCAGCATCTCCGACGATTCTTCGGACTCTTAAACGTCCATCGATCTTGACTCCGGTATTCTTGCTTTGTGTTTTCTGGTTATCGTAGTTAATCCTGCACACTTAACTCAATAATATGGATTAGATCAATTAACCCATCAATTGATTTCATCATCAAAATCCGAGATTCAACAATCTCCCCCTTTTTTATGATGACAATCAATTGATGACGGAGTTAAACATAACTCCCCCTATCTATATGCCATATTATGAGAAGATGAAAACACTTGAATTTCATCCATTGAATTCAAGCATAAACCGATAAGTTCTAACCGTAGAGCTTATCGTTATTCTCATTAAGCAATAGTAAATACGAAACTTCGATGAAAATCATAAGTCAAATGATATGGGACAATTTTTACTACGATAGGAGATAAAGATTTTCAACATGAATTTCATGATATCGATGTAAGGCATGCTTTCAATATGATCAATCAATCTTGTGATATTCTCAAGGATTTTGCAATGCATATAAGACATTCATATCACACAAGCTTTTGCAATTCATATAAGTCATGCTATTAAAATGATACAAGTCATCACTTTTCTCCCCCTTTGTCATCAACAAAAAGGGAATGAGACTTGAAGCACATAATTTATCATACAAAGATTTTATCATTGATCATACATCACTCATCTATATTATCATTGATCATACAAAGATTTTATCATTGATCATACATCACTCATCTATATTATCATTGATCATACAAAGATTTTATCATTCAAAATTAAGTATGCTAAAATATTTACGCAGAGTTCATCTTAAAGGAAAATTTAGCATTCATCCATATTATCAAATCTCTTCTTTTTATAAATAACAAAAATTGTAGATGTACAAAGAAGAGATTGGGATAAGAAAAAAAAAAAAAAAATTTAAGTAGTAACTCCAATAAGTCAAGATCATAATTCGAAAACAAATCCATTCAAATTCAATTCGTCAACTTGAAACTCATAATCAAGCCATCAAAATCAATTTCGAGATTCAAAATATCATAAAATCATTAATCTTGATCAGATGGAAGCGGTGTTTGACTCAAGATAGGATAAGATAATTTAACAAGTCACCGAGGAACGAAGAGAGAATGAAAAACTTTACGGAAAATCCATTCAAACAAGTTTATTCTTAGGGACAATTTAACATACCTAATTCCCTTCTAATGAATTCAAATTGGTCTTCATTCAAAGCTTTTGTAAATATATCTGCTAATTGATGCTTTGTGTCAATGAATTCTAGAACAACATCATTGTTAAGGACATGATCGCGTATGAAATGATGCCTAACGTCGATGTGCTTAGTTCTAGAGTGCTGAATTGGATTTTTAGTAAGACATATGGCACTAGTATTATCACATTTTATGGGAATGTTTTTAAAGTGAATTCCATAGTCTTCTAATGTATTTTTCATCCAAATGACTTGTGCACAACATGCACTTGCAGCAATGTATTCGGCTTCCGCCGTAGATAGTGCAACTGAATTTTGTTTCTTGGAAGTCCAAGAAACAAGTGCATGTCCTAAAAATTGGCATGTTCCGGATGTACTTTTTCTATCTATCCTGCATCCGCCAAAATCGGCATCTGCATAAGCTATTAGATCGAATTTTTCAGATTTTGGATACCACAATCCTAAATTTAGAGTTCCTTTAAGATACCTAAATATTCTTTTAACACTCTTTAGATGAGATAATTTATGATTAGATTGAAACCTAGCGCAAAGTCCTACACTAAACATAATATCTGGTCTAGTCGCGGTGAGGTAGAGTAGACTACCTATCATTCCCCTATATGTTTTTTGATCGAAATTGTCACTATTTTCATCCATATCTAACTTAGTCGCAGTACTCATAGGGGTGTTTATTGCTTTTGAATTATCCATGTTAAATCGTTTTAACAATTCTAATGTATATTTGGATTGGTTAAGAAATATACCATCATTAAGTTGTTTGATTTGTAATCCTAAAAAGAAAGTCAATTCACCCATTAAACTCATTTCAAATTCATGACTCATACATTTGGCAAATGATTCACATAGTGATTCATCCGAAGAGCCAAAAATAATATCGTCAACATAAATTTACACAATAAGAAAATTATTTTTGAAATGTTTAATAAACAATGTAGTATCAACCTTGCCTTTGGTAAAATTATTTAAAGTAAGAAAGGAACTAAGCCTTTCATACCAAGTTCTAGGAGCTTGTTTCAAGCCATAGAGAGCTTTAGTAAATTTGAATACATGATTAGGAAGAAGAGAATTTTCAAATCCGGGAGGTTGTTCGACATATACTTCTTCGGAAATAAAACCATTCAAGAAAGCACTTTTAACATCCATTTGAAATAGTTTAAAATTATTACTACTAGCATAGGCAAGGAGCATCCTTATGGCTTCTAATCGAGCCACGGGAGCGAAGGTTTATTCGTAATCGATACCTTCTTCTTGGTTGAAACCTTTGGCCACTAATCTAGCCTTGTTTCTAACCACGATACCATTTTCGTCTTGCTTGTTTCTAAAGACCCACTTAGTACCTATGACTAAGTGGTCACTTGGTCTAGGAACAAGCTTCCATACCTCATTCCTCTCAAATTGGTTCAATTCTCCTTGCATTGCAATGACCCAAAAATCATCTTTTAAGGCTTCGTCAATGCATTTAGGTTCAATTTGAGAAAGGAAAGCGGCGTTAGCACAAAAATTCTTGAAAGAAGAACGAGTTTGAACCCCTTTTGTTGTATCTCCTATAATTAGCTCCTTTGGATGAGCATCTACATACTTCCATTCTTTGGGTAAAGAAATTTCGGAAGAAGATGCATTCAAATGGCTATTTTGAGGAGGGGGTTCGTTTAAATTCAAATTATCAAAACCAAGATCATCATCAAAATCATTTTTCTTTAAATCAGAAATTTCATTAAAAACTACATGAATAGACTCTTCTATTACTAAGGTCCTTTTGTTAAAGACACGAAAGGCCTTAGAAACGGAGGAGTAACCAAGAAAAATACCTTCATCGGATTTAGCATCAAATTTACCTAGGGCATCCTTTTCATTTAAAATGAAGCATTTACAACCGAAAACTTTAAAATAAGAAATATTTGGTTTTTTGTTATTCCATAATTCATAGGGAGTTTTTGATAGAGATGGTCTTATTAGGACCCTATTCATGATGTAACAAGCCGTATTTACGGCTTTGGCCCAAAAATATTTGGGTAAACTATGTTCATTTAACATAGTTCTTGCCATTTCTTGTAGGTTTCTATTTTTCCTTTCAACTACTCCATTTTGTTGAGGATTTCTTGGAGTTGAGAAGTTATGATTGTACCCATTTACTTCGTAAAAAATTTGAAAGTCACGATTTTGGAATTCACCACCGTGATCACTCCGAATTGATGAAATCATGAAGCCTTTTTCGTTTTGAGTGAGTTTACAAAACTTAGAGAAACACTTGAAGCAATCACTTTTGTGAGCTAAGAAATACGTCCAAGTGTATCTAGAGTAGTCATCCACAATCACAAAAGCATATTTGCTTCCACCTAGACTTGTTGTATCAATTGGTCCAAATAAGTCCAAATGGATCAATTGTAATGGTCTAGTGGTGCTAATTTGATTTTTTGGTTTGAAGCTTGTTTTTATTTGTTTGCCTAGTTGACATGCATCGCATACCTTATCCTTAATAAACTTCATATTCGGAATCCCTCGTACTAATTCTTGAGATGAGATTTTAGATATTGTTTTCATGCTTGCATGACCTAATCTCCTATGCCAAAGCCAAGCATCATTATTTACGGCGGAGAAACACATTTCATTACCTAGTTCATCAAGATTGATGGTATAGACATTATTTTATTTTAAAGCAATCATAGTCATGTTATGATTTGGTTTTTCAATAATGCACATATTTGATTCAAATCTAACGATATAACCTTTATCGCATAGTTGACTAATACATAAGAGATTGTGTTTCAATCCATCAACTAGTAAAACATCATCAATGGAAAAACTAAATTTGTTACCAATAGTTCCCTTGCCAATGATTTTGCCTTTGTTGTTGTCTCCGAAGGTGACGTACCCTTCTTCTTTGCTAGTGAGCATAGAGAAATGAGATGGATCTCCAGTCATATGTCTTGAGCATCCACTATCGAGATACTATCTCTTGCTCCTAGCTTGTGGGTTTGTCTACAAAAGAGGATGATTTTTAGGTACCCATTTGATTTTGGGTGCCTCAAAAATTGACCCACTAATTTTGTTATTTATTATTGAATCCTTTATAGTTCCTTTAGGAACCCATATTAATTTTCGTGAACTAATTTTCCTAAATGGACATTTGTAGGCAATATGTCCGGATTTGCAACAGAAGTTGCATTTCATATAAGAGGAAACATATAATGTAGGTCCTTTTATGAAAGTGGTAGGATTTTGATGTAATCCTTTTACAAATCCAATTCCATTTCTATTTGCGATGTGACCCTTGTGTGTAAGGATCATATCTAATCCTTTACTACCAACCTTAAACTTGTTTAAGGTTTCTTTAAGAAGCAAATTTTCATTTTTTATTGCTTCTAAATGCTCACACTTAGAGCATGGAGGAATTTGAAGATTCTCAAACTTATCTTGTAGCAAAGCATGCTCTTTCTTTAAGATACTTAACTTCTTGCTAACAATTCTACATTCATCAAATAATTCATGAAAAGCGATAGAGAGTTCTTCAAAAGATAAATCTTCATTAAATAAATCACATACCTCTTCTCCTAAAGCCATTAGCGCGTAATGAGCAACTTGCTCGATGTTGGACTCCTCTTCTTCGGACGCGCTTGAATCATCCCATGTTGCCTTGAGCGCCTTCTTCTTTGATGTTCTCTTTTTGGCTTGAGGACAATCGTTCTTGTAGTGTCCCGGTTTTTTGCATTCATAGCAAATCACTTAGTCCTTTTTTTGTTCAAATTTGTTTTTAAATTTGTTCTTTCTTAAGTATTTCTTAAATTTTTGAGTCAAAAGTGCAATGTCATTGTCACTGTCCTCATCACTTGATGTTCCTTTCAAGTGGTCTTCTTGTGATTTGAGTGCCATATCCTTCCTGTTCTTTGGAAGGGGGTTCTCGAGCTCGTCATGAGCTTGACATGTCATTTCGTAGGTCATTAGAGACCCAATGAGTTCTTCAAGAGGGAATGCTTTAAGGTCTTTGGCCTCTTGAATGGCCGTAACTTTTGGATCCCAACTTTTAGGGAGGGATCTTAAGATTTTAGTTAATAGTTCAAAGTTAGTAAAATCTTTACCAAGAGCTTTGAGTCCATTGATGACATCCGTAAACCGGGTGTACATGTCTCCGATGGACTCACTTGGTTTCATTCGGAAAAGTTCGTAAGAGTGCACAAGGATGTTGATTTTGGACTCTTTCACTCGGCTAGTGCCTTCATGAGTGACCTCAAGAGTTCTCCAAATATCAAAAGCCGAATCACACATTGAAACACGATTAAATTCGTTTTTGTCTAATGCACAAAACAAGGCATTCATAGCCTTTGCATTTAAAGCAAAAACCTTCTTCTCCGATTCATTCCATTCGCTCATCGGAAGAGAAGATTTTTGAAATCCATTCTCAACAATAGACCAAAGCTCAAAGTCCATAGAAATGAGGAAGATCCTCATGTGAGTCTTCCAATATGTGTAATCCGACCCATTAAACAAAGGTGGTTGTGCAATAGAGTGGCCCTCTTGCATGCCGGAGTAAGCCATCTCTCTTGGGTATTAAACCAAATATGAGAGATAACCTCGCTCTGATACCACTTGTTAGGATCGGAGCGGCACTAAGAGGGGGGGGTGAATTAGTGCAGCGGATTAAAACTTCGATTTTAACAAAATCTTTCGTACGATAAGAACGGAACTTGAAAAGTTTAACTTGAAAGCGTATTCTTAAAGTTGCGCAGCAAGGGTAATAAGGAACTAAAGAAGTAAGAAGATTTGCAGTAATGTAAATGACAATAATAAAATGCAAACCAGAGATTACGCTGATTTTTAGAGTGGTTCGGTCAAATGACCTACTCCACTTGCGATGCCCCTCTTCGATGAGGCTCCCACCTTCCACTAGCAAATCTCTTGAAATGGAAGGGTAAACACCCCTCTTACAACCTTTTACAAGCAGCTCAACCTCTTACAAATTTTCAATAAGAAAGGAGGAGGAGAACTCTCTAGCAAATTGAAAACAAGACTTGCTAAGACTTTCTAAGACTTTTCTCTCAATCAAAATGCTTCTCAAAAGTTGTAACCTCAGCTGAGATTTGAGGGGTATTTATAGGCCTCAAGAGGATTCAAATTTTGGGCTCCAAAATTTGAATTCTCTTAGGGTTCCCGGTACTGGAGGTGCCACCGCCCAGCCAGGCGGTGCCACCGCCCAGCGCTCGGGTGCTGGACGGTGCAACCGCCCAGCTCTCGGGTGCTGGGCGGTGCCACCGCACCGCCTGGCACTCTGATTTCACTGGTTTGGCTTAATTTAAGCCCAAACCATATCTGACTTTGGGCCCAGTTGGCCCCTAACCAGGATATAGGATTATCTCTTAATCCTAATCCTAATTACAAGTGAACTACATAACAAAAACACATCCTAAGCAAGCTTTCAACCGCGAACGTCAAGTCTTGTTTCGGCGAGCTTTCCGACGAGCTTCTTCCGACGGACTCCCATCAAGCTCCCGATCTTGTGATGACTTTAACGAGTAGCCGAGCCTTCTCGGTGATCTCCGTGAACCTCCGACGATCTCTTCGGCGAACTTCCGAAAATTCCGATAGGTTCCCGATTTCTTCTCGGTTGGTTCCGGCAGCATCTCCGACGATTCTTCGGACTCTTAAACGTCCATCGATCTTGACTCCGGTATTCTTGCTTTGTGTTTTCTGGTTATCGTAGTTAATCCTGCACACTTAACTCAATAATATGGATTAGATCAATTAACCCATCAATTGATTTCATCATCAAAATCCGAGATTCAACAACTCATAGGTCTAGGAATGGTCCTAGAGGATAACTTGTGTGTGGACATTGTGCTTCAGTCCCTACCAGATTCCTTTTCATAGTTCATAATGAATTTTAATATGAACAAGCTTGAGGTGACTCTCCCAGAGCTCCTCAATATGTTGAGGGAGGCAGAGAGTACTATTAAGAAAGAGAAGCCAGTTCTCTACACTGGTGAGACCAAAAAGAAAAGGAAAGCAAAAGGTCCCTTAAGAAGGGAAAGGGCAAGGGCAAACCAGGTAAAGCAAAGGTTGCTAAGAAAGACCCAACAAAGGACAAAGGCCAGTGCTTCCACTGTGGTAAAGATGGGCACTGGAAGAGAAACTGCAAAGAGTACCTTGTAGAAAGGGCGAAATAGAAGGTTGGAGAAGCTTCAGGTACATTCATGATCAATCTCCAATTGTCAGATTTTTATGATAGTGCATTGGTATTAGATACCAGTATTGCTTATCACATCTACAATTTATTGTAAATTTTAGCAAAGCCGAGGGGAGATTGGCGAGAGGAATATTGCATAAAGGTTTGTTTATGCAAGACACTACTCCGCATATCATGAATGTAAGTGTCTAAGAGGAAACGAGATGAGATGAACATTGCATATCTGTGGCATTGTAGGCTAGGTCACATCCATGAAAGAAGGATTCAAAAGTTGCTAAATGATGGATATCTAGATCCATTCGACTATGTGTCATATGCAACTTGCGAGCCTTGCCTTCGTGAAAAACTGACCAACTCTCCATTTAGTGGAAATAGGAGAGAGAGCCACTGAGTTGTTGGAACTCATACATAGTGATATATGTGGACCCATGTCAACTCATGCCATTGGAGGTTACTCCTACTTCATTACATTTACTGATGATTTCTCAAGGTATGGATATGTGTACTTAATGAAGTACAAGTCCGAGGCCTTTGAGAAATTCAGAGAGTATAAGAATGAGGTGGAGAACCAGACTGGAAAGAGTATCAAAACTCTTCGATCAGATCGAGGAGGTGAGTACTTAAGTACAGAGTTTACTCAGTTCCTCAAGGACCATGGGATATTATCCCAATGGACACCTCCTTATACACCTCAACTCAATGGTGTCTCTGAAAGGAGAAATCGTATGCTATTAGATATGGTATGGTCCATGATGAGTTTCACTAACCTACCCATCTCATTCTAGGGATATGCCCTAGAGATCGCAGCTTACCTTCTGAACAGAGTTCCAACTAAGTCAGTAGTATCTACACCATATGAGATATGGAAAGGGAAGAACCTTGATATTAAGGTTGTTAAGATTTGGGACTGCCCTGCCCACGTTAAAAGACACAACCCCGATAAGTTAGAATCAAGGACAAAGCGATGCAAATTTGTGGGATACCCCAAGGAAACATGTGGGTATTATTTCTATCATCTCGAGGACCAAAAGGTCTTTGTAGCTAAGAGAGCAATGTTCCTTGAGAAGGAACACATTCTTGGCGGAGACAGTGGGAGAATGATAGAGTTGAGCGAGGTTGGAGAACCAAGCTCAAGCACCACTCTACAGCCCGAGTCTGTTCAGGTACCTAATACACAAGTTTCAACTTTACGTAGGTCTGATAGAGTATCCCATCCTCCTGAAGGATATGTGGGACATATTAGAGGAGAGAATGTTGAGGATATTGATCCTCAGACCTACGAGGAGGCTATTATGAGTATAGACTCTGGGAAGTGGCAAGAAGCCATGAATTCTGAGATGGATTCTATGTACTCCAATAAGGTTTGGAACCTAGTTGATGCGCCCGAAGGTATTGTACCCATCGGTTGCAAGTGGATCTTTAAGAAAAAGATCGGAGTAGATGGAAAGGTAGAGACCTATAAAGAAAGGCTAGTGACTAAGGGGTATTGTTAAAGGTAAGGTGTTGACTATGACGAAACCTTCTCACCCGTAGCAATGCTAAAATCCATTAGAATTCTATTAGCTATTGCAGCACACTATGATTATGAGATCTGGCAGATGGATGTGAAAATCGCATTCCTCAATGGGAACCTCGAGGAGGAGGTGTATATGATGCAACCTGAGGGATTCGTGTCTAAAAACTACCCAGATAAGGTGTGTAGGTTGCTTAGATCCATTTATGGACTAAAGCAAGCTTCCCGAAGTTGGAACATAAGATTTGATGAGGCAATCAGATCTTATGACTTCGTTAAGAACGAAGATGAGCCTTGTGTGTACAGGAAGGTAAGTGGGAGCGCTATCACCTTTTTGGTGTTATATGTGGATGACATCCTCATCATTGGGAACGACGTAGGAATGCTATCCACAGTAAAGGCTTGGTTATTTAGACACTTCTCCATGAAGGACTTAGGGGAAGCATCCTATATCTTGGGGATTAGAATCTATAAAGATAGATCCAAGAGGATGCTTGGCTTGTCCCAGTCCAGGTACATAGAAACCATTGTCAAAAGGTTTGGCATGGAAAATTCCAAGAGAGGTTTCATACCGATGAGACATAGGATATGGCTTTCTACGAGTATGTCCCCAAAGACTCCAGAAGAAAGGGCGAACATGAATATGATACCTTATGCCTCAGCAATAGGGTCTATCATGTTTGCCATGCTATGTACTAGGCCTGATATAGCGCATGCTCTAAGTGTCACGAGCAAGTATCAGGCGGATCCAGGCTTGGAGCACTGGAAAGCAGTAAAGTGTATCCTTAAGTACTTGAGAAGGACTAAGGATCTTTTACTAGTATATGGAGGTAATAGCCTTAAGGTTGAAGGCTACACTGACTCAAGTTTTCAGTCTGATGTCGATGATAGCAAGTCGAATTCAGGGTATGTGTACACCTTGAATGGAGGAGCAGTGTGCTGGAAGAGTTCCAAACAAGATACCACTACTGACTCGACCACAGAGGTGGAGTACATTGCTGCATCAAATGCAGCAAAGGAGGGAGTATGGGTGAAGAAGTTCATCACAGATTTGGGAGTCGTGCTAAGTAGCGAGGAGCCGACTTCCTTATATTGCGATAATTATGGGGCGATTACTCAAATAAGGGAACTCGGGTCTCATCAGAAGTGTTCTGAGGAGGTTCCAGCTTATATCAAAGGGATCGTAACCCGAGAAGATGTAGCAGTGGAAAGAGTTTCATCCGAAGGTAACATTGCAGATCCACTGACAAAGCCGTTGTCTCAGATTGTCTTTGAGCATCACAGGGGTCTGATGGGGATCAGACACATAGGTGATTGGCTTTAGGTCAAGTGGGAGATTGCTAGTCATAGGTGCCCAGCAAGCCAATCACGTGAGTGATGGCACGTGTGACTTGATACATAATCTTTTTGCTTATTATATTTTAGCGTGTATCACTTTATAACTATTGCATAAATGCATATATATATTGTGATGTCCTTGGATTTGTTCAATGGGAATCGGATCGTGATGAGATCACGATAATGAGATCAATACACCTTTAAATACGTATCCTAAATAATCCCGGTCATAGGTTACTCGAGAGGGACATCGTGATAACCGGACAGACTGGTGTGTTGTATACCCGTCCATATGATGGATGCAGTTGATCTCAAAGCTGCTCGTGTAGGGACACTAGGGATACAATACAGGTGCTTATTAGAGAATGAGTTCACTGATTGATCCGCTTACGGAATGCTGGATGGTTGATGATGCCTTATTGTCAGACAGCGATTCCGTAGTCCTAGTGGTGTATCTGGTCCTTAGACTTGAGACACCAAGGATGTCCTGTATGAGTGCTCCACTCTTTGATACCAGACTTATAGGTTTGGCTGTCCCAGATCTAGTACAGCTGGTCATTGGGAGTGGTAGTCGACCTTACGAGGGCTATTGAGTGTCGATAGAGGATCATCCACTCTCAGCGTCATGAGAGGAATATCCCATGTGTTCTTGCTCAAACAAATCCCTGGCCAGGGTCATTTGGGTTGAGAGAGAAAGAGTTCTCTGGGAGAATCCGATTAGAGCGAGACTCGAGTAGAAACCGTATGGGTCTGATAGCACCATGCTCGATATACGATCTCTGGGATACTAGATGGATGAGGGACTATAGGTACACGGTAACTGAGGACAGACAGGTCCAATGGATTGGATTCCCCTGTATCGTTTGGGGACTACGGCGTAGTGGCCTAGTACGTCCGTAGTCGATGAGTCGAGTGAATTATTACAGAGATAATAATTCACTGAGTTAGAAGGAGTTCTGACAGGTATGACTCACGGCCAGCTCGATATTGGGCCTAGAGGGTCACACACATATGGTAGGCATTGCGATGAGTAGAGGTTCGGATATGAGATATCCGACGGAGCCTTTGTCTTATTAGATGCAGATCCAATACCCACTAGGGGAGGACCCATTAGGGTTTGACAGGGGACCTCTATAAATAGGAGGGATTCAGAGCATCATAGGCTAGAGTCTTTGCTTGCCTTTCCTATTCTCCTCTCCCTCTCCACCTTAGAGCAGGCCTGGAGTTTTGAGGAGCATCGTCGCAACCCTACTGTGTGGATCACCGCTAGAGAGGAGGACGCTTGACCTCCTTCACCCTCTCCTAAGGATCTGCAAAGAAACAGGGATATATGATCTCCCTAGGTAACACAATCTACTCTATACGTAGTTTTAAGTTTCGCGGATTTTGCGTAGCAATCTTCGCACGACGACGAACATCTTTTTGGGAATCGGGGATTTTGTTTTCTTGTATTTCCGCTACGCATATGATGTCGCCCCCAAGATTTCCCAACAATTATCTAGATCGAAGTTTTGCTTTACTTATGCAGGATTAACTATGATAGCTTGAAGACATAAAGCAAGTCTACCGGAGTCAAGTTCGATGGGTGTTCGAGAGTCTGCCGAGAATCCGAAAATTCGTCGGAAGTGTTGCCGGAACCAACCAAGAAGGAATCGGGGACTTACCGAAGTTTTCGGAAGTCCGCCGGAGATATCATCAGAGGTTCGCAGAGATCACCGAGAAGGTTCGGCTACTTGCCAAAGACTCGCTGAACTCGCCACAAGACCGGGAGCTTGCTAGGAGTCCGTTGGAAGAAATCCGAGAGTGTATCGGAAGTCCGCCGGAAGTTTGCCGGAAAGCTCATCGGAAGGAAATTCGACGTTGCCTGTTAAAACTTGCTTAGGACTATGTCTTAATTTCATAGTTTGTATGTAATTAGGGTTATGATTAAGGGTTAATCCTATAACCCGGTTAGGGGCCAATTGGGCCCAAGTTCGGACTGGTTTGGGCCAAGTTTGGAGCCCAACCAATGAGCTAAAATAGTCTAGGCAGTGGCACCGCCAAACTAGGTGGTGGCACTGCTTAGAACCCGAGAGTTCCGATGGTGGCACCGCCAGCAAACTACTGGACTAGGCGATGGCACCGCCAGTACACTGTTAGTGTCAGACACTGACAAGCGGTGGCACCGCTAGCACCGGGAAACCCAAAAGCAATTTAAATTTGTAGTCCAAATTTGAATCCTCTTAGGGCTTATAAATACCCCTCAATTCTCAGCAGAGAACACAACCTTTGAGCAGTTAGAGAATGAGATAAAGCCTTAGCAAAATCTTTAGCAAGTCTTGTTTTCAATAGCTTAAGTGTTCACCTCCCTCTTTCTCTTTGAATATCTGTAAGAGTGTGAACCACTTGTAAAAGGTTATAAAAGAGGTATTTGTCCTTTCCCTTCAAGGTGATTTGCTAGGGAAAGTTGGGAGCCTCATCGAAGAAGGCTTCATAAGTGGATGTAGGTCATTTTGACCGAACCACTTTAAATTGGTGTGTTCCTTGAATGTGTGAGTGTTTACCTTTCTTAAACCGTTATTTACATAGTAGCAAGCTTTCGATTTTTATCTTCTCACTTTACTCGAGCTACTTTCACCAAGTCATTCATTGTCGAATCGAAATCTCTATGCATTTACGAAATCGTTTTCAAACTTACGAGTTTTAATCCGCTACACTAATTCACCCCCCCCTTAATGCCGCTCCAATCCTAACAATGTTATCTTCTCGCAACATCCGATCTTTTTTGCGCAATGTCCGATCTTCTTGGCGCGATACCTGAATTCACGGCACGAAACCTTATGCCAATACGTAGATCGTTCCTCCGGCCCGATGTCCAATCTTCTAATATGTTTGCTCCGGCCCAACATCCGATTTCTTCTACGTCAATCAATTTACCTTTTTTGATTGACGTTAGTCCTGCGTCACTTAAATATACATTAGATCACAAATACTATCAATTGGTTTTATCATCAAAATTTAAGATTCAACACTTACTTATTGTGAAAGATATGAATAAAATTTAAAAAATTTAAAATTCAACACTTTCACTTATATATTATGAAAGACATGAATAAAATATGAGATTCAACACTTATATATTGTGAAAGACGTGATCGATTAGGAGAATGGTGACACCATTGGCGACCATCACCAAAGGCATCATGATCATTATCTTTTTCGCTTCTTTTTCACTTTATAGATTGTTTATTTTGAAATAGCTAATACGTCTAAGTAAAACTACTCATATTCCTTTTTGAATATCTGTCACACAATCTCCTGTTTTCAACTTTAGTTTCAAATTAATTTATGATGGTGAGGAATAATAGTGAATGAATACAACAGCGATCTCGATCATGATTGGATTAAAATAATTATAGTGATAAGACAAACTCAAACGATACTATCGACCATCAGGTGGATGAATGATCTCCATATAAATATATATATATATATATATATATATATATATATATATATATATATATATATATATATATATATATATATATATATGTGTGTGCGCGTGTTAAATTAGTACCCAGTAATGAAATTCATTTGGGTTATAAAACCATTTAAACATAAAATGAGACACATTTGTACAATAATTGACCATCAAAATAGCGCATCACTTATCATCACTCCCAAGCTTTCATCTATCAACATTCAATACCAACCAACTCCAACCCTGGAGCACTTCTTTATGCACTAGGAACTAAGCTTCTCTCCAGCCCCAATGGCTGCTTTTTGTCCCTTCTTCCCTTAATGAAGCCAGAAGAATAAAAATGCGTGACACGAGATGAAACCACACGGAACAAAGACCATAACGTACGTGTCACATGACGTTCTTTGTTCGTCTGGTTCGCGCATCACCAGAGCGTGGACCCCCACAACACCTCGGCCAGCGCGGTGGCCGCCTCAGCCTCCGAGGCGGCGGCCTCCCTCACCCTTGCCACCACCTCCCTCTTTATCTCCCGCTTCTCCCGCTGCCGCAGTCCCTCCCCGACCTCCACCTGCACCGCCCACCGCGACACGCAGCTCGCGAACGGCCGCGCCTCCAGGAATTGCCGCTCCTCCTCCCCCACTCCCCGCCCCCGCCGCAGCTGGCCAACCGGTACCGCTCCTCGGCCACCGCCATCCATCTCGATGAGGGCGTCGCCCAGGTCTGATCTCTGTAGCGCCGTCAGCCGTTTGATTAGCCCCTCCGCAATCATTGCGTCGATGGCCTCTTTCCGGCCGAAGTAGCCGATCTCTAGCGCCCAGTCCAGTGCTAGAATCCGCACCTCGACGGCGACGCTTCCGCCAAGGAGGCCAACGAGCCGGGGGATCTGTCCTCGGGCGTGGAGCTCGTCCACCAGCGGACTCCGAATGGCCCTGATTAGCCCGTTGAGCGCACGGAGCGCGGTGGCCGACGCGGAGGCGGAGGACATGGAGACAAGGGCGCCCACCGTGGGGCCCATGAGGACTGGGCCCACGAAGACGGCCTTGTTAAAGCGGACGAGGGCGAGCACGGCCGTGGCCGCGCACTCGCGGACCCGCTTCGGCGCTGCCACGTCGGCGAGGGCAGACTCCACGGCGGCGAAGGCCCCGGAGCGGAGGAGCACGTCCTGCAGGCCGCGGTCGAAGCCCTGTGAGATGCGCGCCTGTAGGGCGCGCACCAGCGCCTCCCCCTCCTCCTCCTCCTCCTCCTCCACTTCCTCGCCACGGGCGACAAAGGGGGAGATAGAACGGAGGGCAGAGACGAGGCGGTCGGCGCTCTCCCGGTCGATCCACGACTGGATCTCGGCGCCTATCGACCCGGCCACGCGCGAGATCTCGTGGCTGTGGCTAGATCTCAGCCATCGGATCGATCCAAGTATCCCACCGTTACCACCACAACTTCGCCCACACTCGCCGTCGTCGCGGCACGAGGGGGAGCGGATCGAAGACGCGAGACATCTGAGGCGGTTGAGGAGATCAGACAGGTTGGTGAGTTGGGGGTCGCCGGACAGGAGGTCACACGAGCCGCTCTGGAGTTGGAGGAGGGCCTTCATTGAAGGGGAATCACATCCGTCGTCGCCCTTCTCGGCGGCGCCAACGGGGTTAGCCTCGATCTCCTTGGAGGCCTTCTTGAGGGCCTCAAGGGCCTTCAGCAACTCACACTTCTGCCTTCCCCCCTCCATTCCAGGAACAGAGGAGGAAGCTCACACAGCACTCCCCGTCTCTCAATGTCAATTTCTGGACCTCTTAGGATTATTTGTTTACTTATTTCAGAACTACCAGTCTTTGACCAACCACAATAACACGCGATACGATAAGCGATGACGTCATTTGTGAATGACCACCTACAGGTACAAATGAGTAAATAAATAGAGCATATAGAATCAATATGAATATACATGAGAATGACGAGGGTATTAAATTTGATACGAGGTACATCCATCATAGTAGCCACTACTTTAATTGAATCGAGTCTAATATGTGAATAGGTTCGACTCGTGTGCTTGGAACGGCAGAAAAATGTGGGGAAAAAATATATAACAAGTGGGTTCACAGTCATGGCTCAACGTGGGACCAAGTGCAAGGGGCGAATGACAGGCAGCATTATTAGGGTAAGAGATGGAGGACCAGGTCGGAGGCGGGGACGCTTTAAGCGACACGTGGATTGATTGGATATGCTACTCGGACTTGGCTTTCTCGTCTCACTTACCTGCCCGGTGATTGGAGATGCCACCTGTGGGTTCCATTGATGCACTCCGTTCCCCTGCAGGTTGGCGAAGAAAACATTTGTCTTTTATCTCGTCAAAATGGTACAGTTTCCAGAAAAGAGATGGACTCGGCTATCACAAGTAGTGATTCCTAAGATATTACTTAATCCAATCTTGATCAATCTTTAAAAAAAAATTAATTAATTTAAATTAAATTTTATTCATGTGGCTTTGGTATTATGTTGGAAATTTAATCATGATAAATTTTAGTTAAACGCAATCAACATTAACATATATTAAGACATGTACTAATTCAATTCAAAATTTTAAATTTTTATGTTATGAACTTGACCTAATAAATATAGCATGACTTCTTTAACTCTTACTGATATGAGATTATCGTTTTAATCTATTCCTCTTTATCTTAGGCACATAAATATTTTAAGCTTTTTGAGGTTTTAGAGACAAACACTGTTAGCAACGCTGGCAGCAACAAGTTGTGCTTGGTCCACACAGTCGTCCTGCTTCACTCTCAACCGTAGCTACAATCTTATGTAGGTAATGAGCCCAAAAAGAACTCATGAGTCAAAAGTTATATAGACTTCACATTCAATGGATAATAAAATAAATCTAGGTTTATTTTTTATTAGTATCTATTTTTAGAGAATGAGTTCGTTTGATAATAAGAAATTAACAAGAATATTTAAAATTAAAGATGGATTTCTTTATATACAACCCTATGTATCTGAAGGTTTCTGATTCATGGAAAGAGAAAATTAATTAGATATTATTTTCTTCTCATATATCTACAGTTATTTTGAAAGAGATTTTCAGTAGACCAGAGTTAAATCAGCATAGAGTATGGCTGTATTTTATTTTTTATTACATAATGAAAATTTGGGTTTTCTTCATGGGCAAATAATATGAAACTATTTTATGTGCATTTTTTTTTTGGATACGTACATATTGTAAATGATTATCTTGATTTTTTTTTTGGTACAGAGCATATTACTTATAATTAATGAGACCCACAAACTTAATGCTATGTATTGATGAGTCTGAGTTAATATTCGGATGATAACAATTTAATTTAAAGACCTAAGGGTTCAAAAATCTATAGTGATATAAAATTATTCTTTTCGTCCATCTCTTTTATCTTACACATATAATATTTTTAACTTTAAATATTTTGATACAAATTTAGTTGGTCCGATAAATATGAAATTTTCCTATAAGTAGATATGTAAATATCACAGAACATCACAAGAGGCCCAATCAACCATGATAGAAAAGATTCATTGGCCAACTAATCTCAATCTAGATTAGAATGGGAAGAAGATGCCAGCAGTCATAGTAACTCCCAGTTTGCCGAAAAATCAGGAGAAATCTTTGAATGCTCAAGACACAGATTATGGCTCGGTGCAGAGCCCAGTTTTATGGAGTGTGGAATCACATGGAAAGTTAAAGAAGATAAAAGACCGAACAAACAGAGAAACACACATTCCCTCTCACTTCCGCATCAATCTGTTTTTTGTTACTATCTATCGTTAGAGGATTACCTCGTAAATACTTTTTATTTCCCCCTCAGCTTTGACGGTGGTGATTTTCTTAGGATGAAGAAACTACTTTAAAATTAAAAAAAAACATCCTTGATATCAAGGATTAAAGAACAAATGAGAAAGTCTACACAAGATTACCTGGCTAATCCTTGTTTACATTCACCGAAAAAAAAATTCATATCTTCATTATATTAAAAAAAACAAATATAAGAAATACCTCTCTTGAGTTAATCATCTCTAGATTAGGAGTAACCAAGACCTTGAAATATATAATATTTTATAAAATAAACTAATCATAATTCACTATCTACATTTTTTTGCATTTAAATTTTTATAATTTTAACTAGTTTTAATTTAATTGCGACTCACAAAAATACTTACCTATTCTCATAATTTTGAACGTCAGTAGAAGATCCTATTCTGTTGAGATTGCCTATGAGCAAGGAGGATAAAACCACCTACTAAAGAGTGCATCACGTAAGTACGAAAGTAACTTTTATGACCTCAACCTTGTCCTCGAAAGAGAACCTTCTTATAACACTAGGATAAATTCTCAAAATATTTACTATAAAAAAGTTGAAATTTCTTTTACATTGTTGCACACAGAAAAAAGCTCTAGGCCAGTCCATTATATATCTACGACGACCATGTCGTTTTGAGAGAATCAATAGATAGTCTTACTTACGCAAGGCTCAAGGACGCAATATACGTTAGTCACTGATTTGTTTGAACATGCAACACAACTTGTAAGTCACTGATTTGTCGCTTGAGAAGTGTTCGCTATATTCACTCACGAAGATCCAGTTTGCACCCAACCCATCACTTGTGTTTCTTTTGATGTCCACTTGATATTAAGGGAACAAAAAATAGGTTAAAAAAAAAACGAGATGAAGGTTTCTACTTTTTTTTTTCAAATCATGGCTCATCTCCTGAGCTACCATCTATCATGTTCTTTAAGATTTTTGGCCAGTTGTATTCATGTGATTCTCTGTAGTATTCGAAAGCTATAGACTTCAAGCATTCAACCTGAAATAAACTTCCCGTCCTTCTTTCAAGTGATTCCAACAACACAAATTAGTGAGAAAGAAGGACATGGAGCTTACCTTACGAAAAGATGAAGAACATGATGAGGTATCATACTTATTCTTTTAGTTACTATGATATCGTATAAAATTGAACTTATGGGAAGTTTTGATATGCTGGTCCTTTTGGGGATAATAAAATCATGATGGACGAGTGTTCTTTGAGGAAACGGTATTAGAGTTTTATATTTAACGATTTCCATACATTTATTTCTCCAAAAGAAATGAAAGGAAAAATACAGCAAAAAAGGTCCATGATAGGAAATTATAATTAATAATAAATAAATTGAAAAAATAGAATAGAATAAAAAGAATAAGGTTAAAGAAATAAAAAACGTAAATAATAATTAAATATATATAAATAAAAAAGAGAAAAGAGATAAAGAGAAAAAGAAAAATATAAGATATCATGAAAGCAATATATATATATATATATATATATATATATATATATATATATATATATATATATATATAGTAGTATAAAATATTTTAAAGGGAAACAAAGATCTACATACAAAAAGGAAATTGTAATAATAATGAGGGATACGTATAAAATAATAATAATAATGCATAAAAATATAATATTTAAAAGGAAGAAGAAGAAGAACTAGAGGCTCCTTTCTTATTTTAGAATTAAATCATTGCAATGACTAAAACATTAAGTTGCCTCAGAGCTCATTATGTTTGATCCTCACAATCCCCTTATCTTTCTGGACCTCACATTTATGACATATACAACTAATGGAATTAAAGAGCATCTCATATAGACTAACCAAGAAAATATACCATTAGTTAAAAATTACGTTATGGGTTTGATAGGTAAGGATGTTGATGATATAATAAATAATTCTTGATAAATATTATATGCTGGTTAGCTAAATCTAATGTATAAAGTTTACACAAACTTGTATAAGGTTGAACCTATAATCTCACATTCATTACTTGATACAGAAGAAATGACATGATCGATATGTCAGCCCCACATATTGTCATGTCACGTCAATATATCATGTGGATATGTACTTGGACACAATTGTTTTGAATAGTCAATATGTCGGCTCCACTTGGTCAACACATAAGAAGAATCTTGCTGATGAGTTAGACTCCACTTAATTAGGATTCTAGCTAGGAGAATCCTAATTAAGAGAGATATTTATATAAAATCTATCTAAGTCGCCCCTTATTAACGAGGTGAAGATACTAGCTAAGGTTATGAGGTTGTTTCTTAGAGAAGAATTAAAAGTTATAAAGGAATAGGAGTCTTCAGTATAAGTCCTATTAGGAGTTAGGGTTTAGAAGCCCTATAAATAATCATGTATTCCTCATCTTTTCATAAGCAATAGATGAATATTTTCTACAGCCTTTGAGCAGCAACTTGGAGGGAGGAACCCTTATAGAGTTTCAAGGAGGTCGATCCCCTAAAGAGATCAACCCCAAGTTTAGAATCTGTAAGGGTTCTAACACCTGGTATCAGAGCAACATTCTTGGCATCTCGCTACCCTTCCACAGCCATCCATCAGCTCTCCACAGCCGCCCAACGCAATTTCCACAATTGCTAAAAGATTGTCACCAAATTCCGCCGTCATCTCCACCACCGCGAATCATCATTTGATCTCCCTTTGAATTGCAATAGGTTATGGTTTCCTGCCTTACTACTGCTGCAATTTAGTTATCCTTATTCAAAAATCTAAAAAAAAAATTATTCCAAAATTGATGTATAAACTTTTGATCGTAAAGTTTTCATCTCTACGACGAAAGATACATTGCAAAATTCCAACCGCATATTATAGATTGTTTGATCTTGCTACTACGTTTTTTCTATCCAAATATCTACGAAATTTTTATGATAGCTTTGATATTTCATAACAGCAGATTTCCCTTTGGTTTTGTTAAAAAATTCTTAATATAAACTATTGATCTTTTATGTCTAAGCTGTTATACTTGAAAATCTGTATTGTAAAATTTTAATCGCATAATACAGTTTGTTTGATCTTGCTACTACGTTTTTTCTGTCCAAATCTCTACAAAATTTTTATGATAGTTTTGACACTTCCTAACAGTAGATTTTCCTTTAGTTTTGTCGAAAAATTCTCAATATAAACCACTGATCTTTTACGTCCAATATGCTATACTTAAAAATCTATAGAAAATTTCAGCCACATATTATTGCCTTAACCGATCTATTTACAATCCTTTTTAAACGAAATTTCTTATACACTTCATAGATCATCTTGGCTTCTATTTAAGATTAATTTATTAAGGAATTTAACTCTAAAAATGATTTTGTATTACTGTAAATTTTTATCGCAAACCATTAAATTTTTCAACGAGAATTCTGCTATCGCAACTTGCACCAATTTCCTTACTGTTATAGTACCGAAATTTTCTTGATTAAATTGGACATCCTTACTGTCATATAAACTGAGATTTTACTATCAATTCTCTCCTCAAATCTCTCAAGTTTATGATAGAAATTTCATCGAGAAACCATTATTTCTTCGACGATAATTATGCTATTACAAGATAACACAATTCTACAGTAAACTTCTACTGATTTCTATCAAACCTTTGCTGCCATCTACCACAGATCTAAAACTTTTATCTGCAGCCCTAAAACTCCACCAAACCATACTCTCAAACTGCACCCAAAGCAGCCACAAAGCAAGCTTAAACCGTAACCTACATCTACCAATCCACCAACCCTTTCAACCATCACTTCTCTCAACCTATACATATCTTTAACCCGACAACAAAAGAGAGATTTTAACATCACAGATTTGGAGGCATATACTATGGCATCTAAGGAGGTAATTAATGTTAAATTCAAAGCTTTCGAGGCACGAATGGAGGATAAGATTCAGCTCTCTTTACCAAACTCAGTTTGGGTCGACCACCAAGCCCAAAGAAAACACATCAAGGAGAGAGCTCTAACCAATCGTACTAAGCGCGAAGAGATGACTTCCAAGAGAAGAGAGGCTCTATGACCAACCCCAAGTATCCACACATGCGAGTGGACTTTCCTAGATGGGAAGAAGGAGACCCGATTGGTTGGATCTCGCACGTGGAGCGATATTTTCGGTACTACAAAATCGCGGACGCATCTATGGTGAAAATTGTAGCTATATATCTTGAAGGGGATACCATACAGTGGTTTGACTGATTTGAATACACTCATGGAGTCCTCTCATGATAATAATTTAAAGAAGGACTGCTGATCCACTTCGGACCAACCAATTACGAGAACATTGACGGACAACTAGTAAAGATCCAACAAACCTCAACCATTCAGGAGTATCAAACCAGGTTTGAAAGGTTATCTAATCAAACTTGTGATTGGTTTTAAAAAAAGCTATTGGGAACCTTCATTGAGGGCTTAAAGCCAGAGATCCGGGGAGAAGTTAAAGTGCGACAACCGTACACGCTTATGGCAGCCATCTCTTTCGCACGACATCAAGAGGAGCAATTAAACCATGAAGCTCAGAGGACTAGGGTCACTTCTCGACCAGCAATACTGAAGCCCTCAACCTCCCCTACTGTCGACCAAGTCCCTATACTAAAAAGGTTGACAAGAGAAGAGTTTTAGGAGCGATATGCGAAGGGGTTATGTTGGCACTGTGACGAGCCATGGAGCCGTGAGCATTATTGTAGTAAAGGGAGACTTCTTATGATTGAACCAGTAGAAGAAGAGGTCATTGAACATCTAGAAGAGAGCCTTGAACATGAAGAAGAAGATGCGAAAGAAGAGCCACAACCGATTGATGTTATGGTACACGCACTACCTGGCTACTCAAACCCGCAAACGATGAAAGTCTGAGGCCTTCTCAAACAACACCCAATCACTGTTCTCATCGACACGGGTAGTACTAATAACTTCCTAAATACTAAGGTTGTAGCTCGAATGGTACTTCACATCGAAGGTTGCAACAAGTCTAATGTAAAGGTCACCGACGGCAGAACCCTAAAGTGCAACCAAAGATGCCCACGAGCGAAACTGTTGCTGCAAGACCAAGAGATAATTGCATATTTCTTCCTCCTCCCTCTTGATGATCATGAGACCATGCTCAGAATTGAATGGTTGATGACATGAGGTAATGTTTCCTAGAAATTTATGAAACTAATTATGAAATTTTATAGTAAGGGCAAACAGGTGATACTGCACGGGAAATATGGGGGCGACGTAACGATGATTTGCACACAACAAATGGAGAAAGTTTTGCATAAAACATGTAGTAGCTTTTTGGTATAACTTGAGCAGCAAACTAAGGGAGAGCCAACAGAATTTGAAGATCCAAATCTACTTCCTTTGCTTGCTGAATTTATATATATATTTGACGAACCGCGCAACCTACCTCTTACCCGTCGGTAAGATCATTGTATAATGATTCTTCTAGGCAAACCTCCAGCAAATACTCAGCCATATCAGTATCCACATCTCTAGAAGGATGAAATAGAAAGGACTGTAAAAAAAATACTTGAAATAGGAGTTATTCGGTCAAGTTGCAGCCCCTACTCTTCACCGGTGCTTCTGTTATGAAAGAAGGACGAAATATGGCGATTGTGTGTTGATTACCGAGCTCTCAATGGCATAACTGTCAAGGACAAATATCCTATTCCAATAGTAGATGAATTGCTAGATGAAAAGGAGCATAAATCTTTATAAAGCTGGACCTTTGATCCGGGTATCATCAAATACGAGTGTTAGAAGAAGACATACCGAAAATCGCCTTTCAAACACATAAGGACCACTACAAAGTTTTGCTTTCTTCAACAAAAGGTATAATATCTTGGGCATATCATATCAGAGGAAGGTGTGATAGTGGACCCCCCAAAATAAAAGCAATGTAGAACTAGCCAACCCCGTGGAACATAAAATTGCTACATGGCTTTCTCGGTTTAATAGGCTACAACCGCAAGTTCATGAAAAACTATGGATAGATCAGTGCACTACTCACTTCTCTACTGAAAAATGATACCTTCTAATGGTTGGACAAAGCCTCCATTGCCTTCGACAAACTTAAGGTAGCCATGACGACGATGCTAGTGCTAGCGCTACCATATTTCAGCCGACCCTTCATCATTAAGGCCGATGCATCTGGAGTCAGAATTAGAGACATTCTCATGTAAGATGGTCGACCACTCATATACACTAGCAAGACATTATCTCCCTCCCATCAAAACATGTCAATATATGATAAGGAGTTGCTCACCATTGTGCACGCAGCAATGAGGTGGAGATTGTACTTGATCGGGCGATGCTTTCAAATCAAGACTGACCATAAAATCCTAAATTATTTATTGGAATGGAAGATATCTTCCCCCGAGCAGCAAAAATGGGTAACAAAGCTTCTTGGATATGATTATGAAATAACTTATAAAAAGGGGAAAGATAATGTTGTTGCAGATATGCTTTCACGGCTACCTAAGCAAACTGAATTTTTGGCCATTTCACTTTCGACTAGTGACTTCCTTAAGGATATTAAGAGGGAATGGCAGGAAGATTCGGAGACCAGTAAGATCATAAAAAAATTGGAGGAAGCACCAAGCTCTATGGTTCATTACAATTGGGACTCAAAAGAATTATGCTATAAGGGACGCATTATGCTTGTGACAAATTCTACTTGCATCTTCACGAGCAGATTTTGAACAAAGTTATTCCATATGCAAGGTACTAAATTAAAAAAGAGTATGACATATCTGTTAGGATCGAAGCGGCACTAAGAGGGGGGGTGAATTAGTGCAGCGGTAAAGTACGATAAACTTTTGATGATTTAAACACTTTCGAAAACTTCGTACGATAAAAGCAGCGTTTCGTTTGAAACCGTTTCGATTGTGTTTTAACTTGAAGGGATACGTAAGAAGGAGACAAAGAAGTAGAGCATCAAAGTGAAGATGGTTTGCAGTAATATAAATGACAAAAAGATAAACGTAAACTGATTTATAGTGGTTTGATCATGCGACCTACATCCACTTGCGAAGCCTTCTTCGATGAGGCTCCCAACTTCCACTAGCAAATCACTTTGAAGGGGAAGGACAAATACCCCTCTTACAACCTTTTACAAGTGAGTCACTCTCTTACAAATTTTCAAAGAGAAAGAAGGAGGTGAACACTCAAGCAATTGAAAACAAAAACTTGCTAAAGACTTTGCTAAGACTTTTATCTCAATCTCTTGCTTCTCAAAGGTTCTAATCTTAGCTGAGAATTGAGGGGTATTTATAAGCCTCAAGAGGATTCAAATTTGGGCTCCAAAATTTGAATTCTCTTTGGTTCTTGATGTTGGCGGTGCCACTGCCTGTCAATGTCTGACACTGATAGTGTACTGGCGGTGCCACCGCCCAGTCCGGCGGTGCCACCGCCGGACCTCTCGGGTGCTAGGCGGTGCCACCGCCTACACTATTTCAGCTCACTGGTTGGGCTCCAAACTTGGCCCAAACCAATCCGAACTCGGGCCCAATTGGCCCCTACTTGAGTTATATGATTAACACCTAATCCTAACCCTAATTAACATGCTAACTATGAATTTAAAGACATTTTCTAAGCTATTACAAAGTCTGCAAGTCAAGACTTTTTTCCGGCGAGCTTCCGGCGAACTTCCGACGAACTCTCGGAAACCATTCTATGGACTCCCGGCAAGCTCCTAGACTTCACGATTTGATTTTGGCGAGTTCCAATGAGCTTCTTCGGCAAGCTCCGCGAACTTCCAATGAACCTTCCGGCGAGCTTCCGAAAAACCCTTCGGCAAGCTCCCTACTCATTCTCGGCTAGTTCCGGCAGCATTCCCGACGAACCTTCGGACTTTCGTCGAACTCTCGAACTCACAACAAATCCTTCGCGCTTGACTTTGACACTTTGTTTCGCTTTATGTCTTCATTGTTATCATAGTTAATCCTGCACACACAAGCCAAAACTCTACTCCGATCTAGACAATTATTACAACGCGAATTGACATTCTGTTGCCCGGCACGTCATTGGTTGGCGCTTCGTCCGATTCTTCAGTGCATCGTCCTCTCTTGCGGCTTGTTGCCCAATCGGCGGTTGACCTCCGCAACCCCAATATCCTTGGCGCAATTCCGCTCTTGGCCCGATGCCCGACGTCCGAAGCCTTCTGCCATCCAATATCCTAACGTGATCTCCTCTGGCGCAACGTCAATTCCTCCTGCGTTAACTGTCTAATCCTGATCGAGTAGACCTGCATCACTCAAAATGCAGTTAAACATCTAAACACAATCAATTAGTTTCATCATCAAAATCTGAGATTCAACAATATCACCCATAAACTGACGGCCATACGGAAGTTATAAATAGGTGCTTGGAGATAGCCCAAAGCCACCCACCAAATATGACTACCCAAGGAGAACTCCAGACCTAACAAGTGCCATTATTGATCGACGGATCATGACTCGACGACGACGATCCACTACTAAAGTGCTAATATAGCGGGTGAACCTACCAACAGAAGATGCCACTTGGGAGAACTATGACAACTTGAAGATCAAATTCCTAGAATTCATGAATCGTTAGCCTCGAGGACAAGACTGATTTGAAGAGGGTGGGTCTGTTAGGACTCTAATTAGGAGAGTCCTAACTGAGAGAGACATTCATATAAAATCTACCTAAGCCGACCCCTATTAAAGAGGTGAAGAGGCCGGTTAGGGTTAGAAGGTTGTTTCTTAGAGAAAAATTAGGAGTTGTAAAGAAATAGGAGTCTTGAGTAGGAGTCCTATTATGAGTTAGGGTTTAGAAGCCCTATAAATAGCCATGTATTTCTCCTCTTTTCATAAGCAATAGATGAATATTTTCTATAGCCTTTGAGCAACAACTTGGAGGGAGGAACCCCTATAGAGTTCCAAGGAGGCCGATCCCCTAAAGAGATCAACCCCAAGTTTAGAATCTGCAAGGGTTCTAACAAACAGTTTCACATAGAATACACACTAGTTTTATATGATTGATCAACTTATCCCCCATGATTGACATGATAGGGGTAATCGATTGACTGCCTACTGCTACCTTAGCTCTAGGGCCTCTCAACAAGTAAGGCTAGCTAGTTGTCCAATAAATGTCAAAGTGGAGAGAATCACACAATCCTAGGTCTAGCACAAGATAACAACAGTCATGGCCGAATGCCATACCCCCATTACTACATGAATTATGTAATAGGTGAGCATAACAATCCCAAACGACTACTATAAAAGAGACGACATAAGTACATCCCAACACACAACATCTCTTTAAGTTTGATTAATCTATCCTCTTCGACTATATCATTGACTTAAGCATCGAAAGGACATTTATCAGGATCACTCTCAACATAGTTCTTGTAGGGCTTGAGCATCCGACATGGGGAGTTTTCACTTGAGCGACTCGGGCTGAAACCAAGTTGGATCCATTTCAGCTTTCAAGTCAAATAATCATAATATGTTCTAATGGATCGGTGCTAGAAAGAGGGCTAGCATGTCTTAGGAAAACTTTACGGTCTTATCTCAACGAAATCTTGAGGACCCAAATGCTCTTTTCCCAAAACCCTTGATCTAAATGATCTTGAACCAACTAGGGGTGTTGATTGGACCAAACCCACCTCTTTAGGAACTAGAGCCTAACCTCTTTTGCAAATTATTCCAAGGCTCGAATTTTCTCCAACCAACTCGCCAACACCCGACACAACTATCAATAACTATTCTCGTCAAGACTTTTCACACTTTAGGTCAATAAGTGCAAGTTCTTATCTAGACTATTGTGCCCTACTCGCCCAACAAGCACCATAGACTCCATTCACTTTGCCATTTCCCTCTCTCGTTCCACCACCAATCTCTACCCCAAGCCTGGCTACTCATTGTCGACCAACCCAAGCTCTAGTGCCATAAGTAGTGCACTCTCGCCCACCAAATCTTCTTGTCCCGCCACCATAATCAAAAGCCCCTATCAAGTCAGTCCCTAATTGAGAGACCCTTGAAAGACATCAGGAAAGAGATAAAAGTAAGGAAATCTGTTAGAACCCTTATAGATTCTAAACTTAGAGTTGATCTCTTTAGGGGATCGGCCTCCTTGGAACTCTATAGGGGTTCCTCCCTCCAAGTTGCTGCTCAAAGGCTGCAGAAAAGATTCATCTATTGCCTATGAAAAGAGAAGGAAAAATGGCTATTTATAGGGCTTCTAAACCCTAACTCCTAATAGGACTCATACTTAAGACTCTTACTTCTAACCAACTCCTAGTAGGACTCCTAGTCAAGACTCCTATTCCCTTACAACTCCTAATTCTTCTCTAAGAAAACACCTCCTACATGAATGCCCCTCTCAATTAGGACTCTCCTAGCTAGAGTCCTAACAGTTTTACATGAATGCCCCTCTCAATTAGGACTCTCCAAGCTAGAGTCCTAACACACCCGCCCTCTTCAAATCAGCCTTGTCCTCGAGGCTGATGATTCGTGAATTCTGGGAATTTGATCTTCAAGTCGTCATAGTTCTCCCAAGTGGCATCTTCTATTGGTAGGTTCGCCCACTGTATTAGCACTTCATTAGTGGGTCATCGTCGTCGAGTCACAATCCGTCGATCAATAATGGCACTTGGCTGGGTCTGGAGTTCTCTTTGGGTAGTCATATTTGGTGGGTGGCTTTGGGCTGTCTCCAAGCACCTATTTAAAACTTTCGTCTGGCTGTCGGTTTGTGGGTGATATATCATACTCCTTTTCAATTTAGTACCCTGCATATGGAATAACTTTGTCCAAAATCTGCTTGTGAAGATGCAAGTAGAATTTATCGTAAGCACAATGCGTCCCTTATAGTATAATTCTTTTGAGTCCCAATTGTAATGAGCCATGGGGCTTGGTGCTTCCTCCAATTTTTTTATAATCTTACTAGTCTCTGAATCTTCCTGCCATACCATCTTAATATCCTTAAGAAAGACACTGGTCGGAAGTGAAACGGTCGAAACGTCAACTTGCTCGGGTAGCTGCGAAAGCGCATCTGCAAGAATATTCTCTTTCCCCTTTTTGTAAGTTATTTGATAATCAAATCCAAGAAGTTTTATTACCCTTTTTTTCTGCTCAAGGGATGATATTTTTTACTCCAAAAAGTACTTGAGGCTTTTATGGTCGGTTTTAATTTGAAATCGTCGGCCGATCAAGTAGGGTCTCCACCTCGTTGCTGCGCGCATAATGGCGAGCATCTCCTTATCATATGTTGACTTATTTTGATAGGAGGGAGATAATGCCTTGCTAGTGTATATGAGTGGTCGACCATCTTGCATGAGAATGGCTCTAATTCTGACTCCAGATGCGTTGGCCTCAATAATGAAGGGTCGGTTGAAATCTGGTAGTGTTAGCACCGGCGTCGTCGTCATGGCTGTCTTAAGTTTGTCGAAGGCAGCGAAGGCTCTGTCTGACTATTGGAAGACATCTTTTTTTAGTAAGGAAGTAAGTGGTGCACTGATCTCTCCATAGTTTTTCACGAACTTGCAGTAATAGCCTGTTAAACCCAGAAAGCCATGTAGCAATTTTATGTTCCTCGGGGTCCGCTAGTTTTGTATTGCTCCAATTTTGAAGGGGTCTACTGCCACACCTTCCTCTAATATGAAATGCCCAAGATATTCCACCTTATGAAGAAAGCAAAAATTCATAGTGGTTGTTGTGTGTTCAAAAGGTGGTTTTCGGTATGTCTTCTTCGCATACTCGTATTTGATGATACCCGGATCGAAGGTCCAGCTTTATGAAGATTTGTGCTCCCTTAGCAACTCATCTACTACTGGAATAGGATATTTATCCTTGATGGTTATGCCATTGAGAGCTCGGTAATCAACACATAATCGTCATATTCCATCCTTCTTTCGTATGAGGAGCACTGGTGAAGAGTAGGGGCTGCAACATGGCCGAATAACTCCTGTTTTGAGCATCTCTTTTACAATCCTTTCTATTTCATCCTTCTGGAGATGTGGATATTGATATGGCTGAGCATTTACTGAAGATTTGCCTGGAAGAATCATTATACAATGATCATGCCGACGGGTAAGAGGTAGGTTGCACAGTTCGTCAAATATATCTGAAAATTCAGCAAGCAAAGGAAGTAGATTTGGATCTTCAAATTTTGTTGGCTCTCCCTTAGTTTGTTGCTCAAGTTGTACCAAAAAGCCGCTGCATGCTTTATGCAAAACCTTCTCCATTTGTTGTGTGCAAATCATCGTTACGTCGCCCTCACATTTCCCGTGCAGTATCACATGTTTCTCCTTACTGTAAAATTTTATAATTAGTTGCATAAAATTCTAAGAAATATCACCTAATGTCATCAACCATTTAATTCTGAGTATGGCCTCATGATCATCAAGAGGGAGGAGGAAGAAATCTGCAATTATCTCTTGGTCCTGCAACAACAGTTTCACTTGCGGGCACCTATGATCACACTTCAAAATCCGTCCGTTGGCGACCTTAACGACAAATCTGCTGCAATTCTCAATAGGTAAGTTCATATAGACAGCAACCTTACTGTTTAGGAAGTTATTAGTGCTGCCCATGTCGATGAGAACAGTGATCGGTTGTTGTTTGAGAAGGCCTCCAACTTTCATCGTTTGTGGGATTGAGTAGCCAACTAGTGTATGTACCGTAACTTTGGTCGGTTGTGGCTCTTCTTCTGCATCTTCTTCTTCATGTTCAAGGCTCTCATTTGGATGTTCAATGACCTCTTCTTCTATCGGTTCAATCATAAAAAGTCCCCCTTTACTACAGCGATGCTCACGGCTCCACGGCTCGTCACAATGCCAACATAACCCCTTCGCATATCGCTCCCGAAGCTCTTCTCTTGTTAACCTCTTTGGTGTAGGGACTTGGTCAACAGTAGGGGGGGCTAAGGGCTTCAATATTACTGGTTGAGGAGCGACCCTAGTCCTCCGAGCTTCATGGTTCAATTGCTCCTCTTGATGTCATGCGAAAGAGATGGCTGCCATAAGCGTATACGGTTGTCGCGCTTTAACTTCTCCTCGGATCTCCAGCTTTAAGCCCTCAATGAAGGTTCTCAATAGCTGTTTTTGAGACCAATCATGAGTTTGATTAGATAACCTTTCAAACCTGGTTTGGTACTCCTGAATGGTAGAGGTTTGTCGGATCTTTGCTAGTTGTCCGTCAATATTCTCGTAATCGGTTGGTCTGAAGCGGATCAGTAGTCCTTCTTTGAATTGTCACCATGAAAGGACTCCATAAGTATGTTCAAACTAGTCAAACCACTGTATAGCATCCCCTTCAAGATATATAGCTCCAATTTTCACCATAGATGCATCCGCGATTTTATGGTACCGAAAATATCGCTCTGCGCGCGAGATCCAACCAATTGGGTCTCCTTCTTCCCATCTAGGGAAGTCCACTCTCATGCATGGATAGTTAGGGTTGGTCATAGAGCTTCTCCTCTCTTGGAAGTCATATCTTTGGGCTTGGTGTGATTGGGCAAAGCTCTCTCCTTGATATGATTTCTTCAGGCTTAGTGGTCGGCCCAATCTGAGTTCGGTAAAGAGCGTCCGAATCTTATCCTCCATTTGCGCCTCCAAGGCTTCGAATTTAGCATTGATTGCCTCTTTAGATGCCATAGTATATGCCTCCAAATCTATGATGTTAAGATCTCTCTTTTGTTGTTAGGTTAAAGGCATGTATAGGTTGAGACAAGTGATGGTCGAAAGGGTTGGTGGATCGGTGGATGTAGGCTACGATTTATGCTTGTTTTGTAGCAGTTTTTGGTGCAGTTTGAGGGTGTGGTTTAGTAGAGTTTTAGGGTTGTGGATGAAAGTTTTGGATCTGTGGTAGATGGCAGCAAAGGTTTGATTGAAATCAGTGGAAGTTGCAGCAAGTATGTGCTGTCTTGTAAGAGTAGAATTGTCGTCGAAGAAACAATGGTTTCTCAATGTAATTTCTACCAAAAACTTAAGAGAATTGAGGAGGGAATTGATAGAAAAAATATGACAGCAAGGATGTCTAATTTAATCAAGAGAATTTCAGCAGTATAACAGCAAGAAAATTGGTGCAAGTTGCGATAGTAGAATTGTCGACGAAAAATTTCAGCGGGTTACGATGAAAATTTGCAGCAACACAAAATTATTTTTAGAGATGAATTTCTTATTATATCAATCTTAGATAGAAGCCAAGATGATCTATGAAGTGTATAAGAAATTTCATTCAAAAGAGATTGCAAATAGATGGGTTAAGGCAACAATATGCTGTTGAAATTTTCTGCAGCACAGATTTTTAAGTATAGCAGATTGGACGTAAAAGATCAGTGGTTTATATTGAGAATTTTTTGATGAAACCAAAGGGAAATCCACTGTTAGGAAGTGTCAAAGCTATCATAAAAATTTCGTAGAGATTTGGATAGAAACAATATAGTATCAAGATCAAACAAACAGTGCTATGAGGCTGAAATTTTACAGTGCAGATTTTCAAGTATAGCAGATTAGACGTAAAAGATCAATGGTTTATATTGAGAATTTTTTGAAAAAACCAAAGGAAAATCTGCTGTTAGGAAGTGTCAAAGATGTCATAAAAGTTTCATAGAAATTTGGATAGAAAAAGCACAATAGCAAGATCAAACAAATGGTGCTATGCGGCTGGAATTCTGCAATGTATCTTTCGTCGTAGAGATGAAAACTTTGTGACGAAATGTTTATGCAGTAATATAGGAACAGTTTTTTTTTAGATTTTTGAATAAGGATAACTAAATTGTAGCAGCAGTAAGGTAGGAAACCAGAACCTGTTGCAATTCATGGGGAGATCAAAGGATGATCCACGGTGGTGGAGATGATGGCGGAATTCGGCGACGATCTTTTAAGCAATTGTGGGAATTGCTTTGGGAGGTTGTGGAGGGCTGATGGATGGCAATGGAAGGGCAGCGAGATGCCAAGAACGCTGCTCTGATACCAGGTGTTAGAGCCCTTGCAGATTCTAAACTTGGAGTTGATCTCTTTAGGGGATCGACCTCCTTGGAACTCTATAGGGGTTCCTCCCTCCAAGTTGCTGCTCAAAGGCTCCAGAAAAGATTCATCTATTGCCTATGAAAAGAGAAGGAATACATGGCTATTTATAGGGCTTCTAAACCCTAACTCCTAATAGGACTCATACTTAAGACTCTTACTTCTAACCAACTCCTAGTAGGACTCCTAGTCAAGACTCATATTCCCTTACAACTCCTAATTCTTCTCTAAGAAAACACTTTCTACATGAATGCCCCTCTCAATTAGGACTCTCCTAGCTAGAGTCCTAACAGTTTTACATGAATGTCCCTCTCAATTAGGACTATCCAAGCTAGAGTCCTAACAAAATCATACTTATCCTTTTTCATAAAGAGCATTAATGAGGAGCCAATTCCCCAAAGATTTTGACTTCTGATACTATTTATAAAAATTTTGACCCTTCAAAGCACAAGATTGGTTTGCTAAAATTTTGACTTCCGATACTATTTATAAAAATTTTGACTTTCGATACTATTTATAAAATTTTAATTCCCTCATATGTTGGACTTTTTCAATTACCTTAAGGAGGGTAGCACAAGAGTGGTTTGCTAATGAATCAATCTCCTTCTTTGGTAGCTCACCAAGAGTTTGAGCTCAATTTTATGAACTATCAACTCCTCGAGAAGCCCACCACTTCCCTCGTAACCATATGACAAGAGGAAAAGGAGTCTTTGGAGAACTATATTAGGAGGTTTGCTTGGTCACTAACGTAACTCCCTCCATTCTTATTGTTAGGATCAAGAGTGGTACTAAGAGAGAGGGTGAATTAGTGTAGGCGAGAAAATCGTTGGTTTGTAATATATTTCATTCGTAAAATATTGATTTCGGAAAGTGCTTGTCTTTAGAATGAAAGAACTAGTAGTTATCTAAGAAACTAATGTCAGTAATGAAAAGCAGAAGGGAAATGAGCACATCGAAATTTATAGTGGTTCGATCATTGTGACCTACATCCACTTCTGATTCCGCCTCCGTAAAGGTCACTAGTGTCCACTAATGGTCTTCCTTCAATAGGCGAAAACCAACCACCTCTTTACAGTGCTTTCTCCTTTTCACGGGCTTAGAAGATAATCCTTACAAGTCTCACACCTCTCTTGAATGATCTCAATACTTAGAAAGAGAGGAGGACTCTTTGCACTTTTACAATACTTTTAGCACCCCAATAATTCAAGATTATGTTCACACTTTTGTGTCCTTTCATGCAAGGGTGGGATATTTATAGGCCCCAATGACTTCAAAATTAAAACAAAAAAGTGTCACATCCCCGGATTTCGGGGTACTAGCGGTACCACCGCCATTATTGGGTGGTACTACCACCTGCAGACTGACACCAGGTGGTACCACCACCCAGTCTAAGCGGTATGACTGCTTGATAGAGCTCGTAGACCGAGCTCTAGTGATACCACCACCTGACAAGGGCGGTACCACCATCAAGAAGCATTAACTGCCAATGGTATCACCGCCCAGTCTGGGCGGTACCATCACTCAAACCACCTAGGAGACCGAGTCCCAGGTGGTGCCACCGCCAGTCATGACTTTAGGTGCTGAATGGGCTATTCACCCGGCCCAATTCAACCCTGTTAAGGGCCTAGTTGGCCCCTAACTGAGATATTGGGATTACCTCTTAATCCTAACTCAACTAATGTACTAACTACGATTAAGGCAAGCAATCTCTGTTCGGTATGTCGAGTTTTCTCTCGGCGATCCTCTGACCAACTTCTCAGCGAGTTTTTCGGTGAGCTTCTGGTGAACTCCCGACGAACCCTCAACGAACTCCCGACAAACTCTTAATGAGCTCTTAATACACTTCCGGTACATCATCCGAATCTTCGACTCCGGCTCATCATCTGCTTTATGCCTTACTGCTATCATAGTTACTCCTACACACTTATCTCAACACATATATTAGATCAAACAATTTATCAATTGATTTCATCATCAAAATCCGAGATTCAACAATCTCCCTCTTTTTGATGATGATAACCAATTGGTAACAGAGTTAACCTAAACTCCCCCTATCTATATGCCATACTTGAGAGAATACAAACTTGAATTTATAACCTTGAATTCAAGCTTTAATCGATTTTAATTAGAAATCACATGCATTGTGCATCATGATAGTTTCAAGTCATCAAGATATTAAATGCACAATTTTATTGCATGATAAAATACTTCGGGCATAGCATTACATTACTACTTGCATGAAGTATCATTATGATATATCTTGTATGACTATTGCATGGTAGCATTCAAAAGTTCACAATATTAAGAATATGATATTGCATCATTGTATGGTAACATTAAAAATGTTTAGTATTAAAGAGATCACAACATCAAAGTGAACACAAAATCAAAAGTTCTTAACATTAAAGGTTCTCAACATAAAAGAGATCACAACATCAAGGTGAATACAAGATCACAACATCAAAGTGAATACAACATCAAAAGTTCTCAACATAGAAGAGAGAGATTTCATCAACTTCTCCTCCTTTATCATCAGCAAAAAGATATATATTAGCTATTCAGGTGGTGGCAAGTCAAAATGTCTGAAAAAAGTATTAAGTTATTGATGAATCTGCTATAACTCAGTTATGATTTGATCTTGATGTTGTTCAAATCAATTCATTCGAGTACTTATGTCATCGGCAGATAAGGAGGGTGCTTGCTCTGTTAGAGGTATTACCTTAAAGGGACTAGTAGGAGGAGATTGATGTTTCCTAAATATTGGTGTTTCAGGTTCTGGATTAGGTGGGAGGGGGTCAGCCCTTCTAAGTAATCTAGTCCAAGTCCCATTTCTGACTATACATCTTAACCTTCTTAACAAGTTTCTATTTATGATGTTGAACCTATCTAGTTTCAAGATTTCTTTATTAAGTGGAATGACTATGTCATATGCATGGATTAGTCTAGTGATCAAGCCACCATATGGAAGCATCATGTCATTTTTTGATAGTTCAATAATGTTTTATTGTATTAGGTAACCAAAATAATTGTCATGTCCCTTCATAATCCAACACATCGTTCCTAATTCCATTTGGCTAACTTCATCATGATGATACTGTTTTGAGAGTATAATACTTATCAAAATGTGATGAAGTAATTTGGTATTGAAAGGTAGTAAGTATTCACATATTTTTGGAAGGATATACAAGTTTAAATTATCAAAAATTATACGTAAGGCATTAGAATAAGTGGTCCCAATCGATTCTTCATCCCATTGTCCTCTAAAGTAACAACCTCTCCTTTTCTCAGCAATTCCTATGAGGTTGCAAATTATACTATCCGTAATGGGTATATGATGTCCTAAGAGATAAGTAGAGACCCTATCGTGTTCATCCACATGCAAGTTATTGTAGAACAACCTAACAAGTTTAGGATAAATAGGTTCACTTATTTGAAGGATTGAGTGTTAGGATCAAGAGCACTAAGAGGGGGGGGGGGTGAATTAGTGCAGCGGAAAACCTTCTACGATAAAAATCACGTTCGTTCGATAAAAGTGATTTCGGTAGGAAAGCCGATTCGTAAATCACTTTAACTTTTGATTAAGCGAGATGCAGTAAAGATATAAGTGCAGTTTGCAGTTATGGTTCAAATCAGATAGTAGGCACAAACTGAAATATGATATTCGTATGAAAAAACCGATTTAAGTCAAAATGCTGATTTGTAAATCACTTGATTAAGCGAGATGTAGTTAAAGCAAGGATATAAAGGCAGTTTGCAGTTATGATAGAAATCAAAACGTAAATGCAAACTGAAATATGATGATCGTACGATAAAACTGATTTACGTCTAAACGCCGATTCGGAAAGTGCAAAGCTTGAAACCCGATCGTATATGCGTAGAAAGCAGGAAGCTTTTAAGGAGATTTGCAGTAAGGATAAGATGCTCAAAGTAAATGCAAACCGAGATTTAGAGTGGTTCGGTCAATCTTGACCTACTCCACTTTTGGCTTCCTCCACCGACGAGGTCACCGACGTCAACTAGAGGCCTTCCTTCAATAGGCGAAGGCCAACCACCCTTTTACAGTTTCACTCCTTTTGACGGGCTTAGGAGACAACCCTTACAGAATTTTCTCTCCTCTCTTTAAAGATCAGAACTTGGAAGAAAAGAGGGAGAAGAACTTTTGGTCTTTACAATAATTTTGAGCTCTAAGAATCACAGAATAAGATCAGGATTTCGGTGTATGTTTTTTTGCCTTTCAGTGCTGAATGAGTGGGGTATTTATATGCCCCAACCCAGTTTGAATTTGGAGATCAAAACTGTCAATTCCCGAAATTCCATGATCTGGCGGTTGCACCGCCTGACTGGGGCGGTTGCACCGCCTGGCAGAGCTCGAAGACTGAGCCTCTGGGCGGTGCCACCTCCTGTTAAGGGCGGTTGCACCTCCTGCCAGAGCTCGAAGATCGAGCTCAGGCGGTGCCACCTCCTGACTGAGGCGGTTGCACCGCTCAACCAGAGCTCGGAGACCGAGCCCAAGCGGTGCCACCTCTGTCAGGGGTGGTTGCACCTCCTGCCAGAGCTCGAAGACTGAGCTCAAGCGGTGCCACCGCCTGACTGAGGCGGTTGAACCGCCTGGTAGAAATCAGGGTCCGAATGGGTTGATCCATTCAGCCCAATTTGGGTTTTTTCAGGGGCCCAATTGCCCCAAGATTAAGTTAATGAGATCACCTCCCATTTCCAACTTAATCATTGTGCTAACTACGATTTTTCCTAAGATATTTACTGCAACTTGCTCTAGTGCGTCAATCGCTTCTTTCGGCGAGCTTCCGGCGAACTTCCGTCGATCATCCGATGAACCCTCGGTGATGCTTCTGCGGACTTCCGGCAAACTCCTGGACTTGCGATGATCCACTTGGCGAGTTCCGACGAGCTTCTTTGGCAAGCTCATGGATTTCTCAGATTTGTTCCCATAGAACCTCCGACGACTGTCCGAACTTCCGTCGAACTCTCGAACTCCCAACGTGATCATTGTCTTGACTCCGGCGCAACTCCTGTTGCATATCTTATTTTCATCATAGTTAATCTTGCACACTTATCTCAACATATAGATTAGATAACAAATGACAATTGACTTCATCATCAAAATCCGAGATTCTACATTGAGAGAATATCTAGGTTAGCAAACCATTAAATTGGTTCCAAATTGCTCAATTCATCTAAATCTATATATTTCCCCTTATGAACATTTCTAGTCTCTATGGTTGAAAATTTAAGGTCATGTTGAGGAGAATAAAAAGTATGGAGTCATAGGTTTCATCTAATCTCCTCTTCCCTTTGTCCCTTGAGGATCTTTTAGAAGTCATGGAGATTACATTTATTAAGAACAAATGAGAGGCAAGAACAAGTAATGCAAAGAAGGAAACGATTTGGTTTAGGGATTACCTTAGTAGTTTAACCTTCTTATGATCACCAAAAAGCGGGGTTTGAGATTGATCCTTGATTTAGTAGAGGATGAGGATTTTTTTGAGTTACTAGAGGGAGAGCAAGAGGAATTAGGGATTTGGGGCTCTTTGGAGAGGTGTAGAATGAGGTGGGGTCAGTTCTAACGCCGACCCTAACTTGGGTTTTTATAGTGCTGAGTTACAAGTGGTGCCACTGCCAGCTGGGCAATGCCACCGCCTACAGGCAGAGAGTACTTGCTGCATTGTGGTGTTGGTGCAACTTTTTGTGGTGTCAACATTGTGTGGTTCCAATGCACAAGATCTTTATCATTATGTAGTGCACACACTTATTTACATAAACATCATATAAGATTTTAAGTTTTACTTTCGTAAGAGGACAAAATTTGTATGGAAGAATTCATATGGCTCATACCATAAATTCATGCTTTAAATCTTATCTCAAGTGAAGAAATAATAGTGAATGATCTCGAAAAATAGAACTCAATTACGAAAATCTGAAGAAAAATTTAAAGAGGAACTCATGTATCAGAGAAATTTAGCATACCTAATTCTCTTCTTATAAAATCAAATTATTCCTTAATCAAGGGTTTTGTAAAAATGTCAGCTAATTGATTTTTTATATCAATAAATTCTAGAGATATGTCATGGTTATTAAAATGATTTCATATAAAGTGATCCTAATATCAATATGTTTAGTTCTAGAATGTTGAATATAATTTTTTGTTAAGCATATTGCACTAGTGTTATCACACTTTATAGGTATGTCTTTTAGGTAAATTTCATAATCCTTTAAAATATTTTTCATCCATATAACTTGAGCACAGCATACACTTGCTGCTATATACTCAGCTTCGGTTGTAGATAGTGCAACCGAGTTTTATTTCTTGGAAGACCAAAAGATAAGTGCATGTCCTAAAATTTGACATATTCTGGATGTGCTTTTTTTATCTATTTGGTAGCCAACAAAACCAGCATCCTAATAACCAAACAATTCAAAGTTTGTAGATTTTGGATACCATAATCCTAGTTTAGGAGTTTCTTTTAGGTATCTAAAAATCCTTTTAACAGTTTTTAAATGAGATTGCTTAGGGTTAGATTGAAACCTAGTACAAAGTCCTATACTAAATATGATTTCTGGTCTAGTTGTGGCGAGGTATAGTAAACTACTTATCATATCTCTATAAGTTTTTTTATCAAAGCTTTCTCCACCTTCGTCAATATCTAACTTAGTGGAGGTATTCATAGGAGTATTAATAGCCTTTGAACTATCCATTTTAAACTGTTTTAGCAAGTCTAATGCATATTTTGTTTGATTAAGAAAAATATAATCATTAAGTTGTTCAATTTATAAGCCTAAAAAGAAAGATAGTTCTCCCATTAAATTCATTTCAAACTCTAGGTTCATACCTTTGGCAAATGATTCATATAAAGATTCATTTGTAGAACCAAAAATAATATAATCAGCATAAATTTGAACAACAAGAAAATTATTCTCAAAATTTTTAATAAACAATGTAGTATCGACCTTGCCTTCAAAGAAATTATTTTGGATAAGAAATGAGCTAAGTCTCTCGTACCAAGCCCTTGGGGCTTGTTTTAATTCATAGAGAGCTTTAGTCAATTTAAACACATGACTCAAAAAATTATTATTCTAAAATCCGAGAGGTTGTTCAACATAAACTATTTCGGAAATAAAGCCATTAAGAAAAGCACTTTTAACATCCATTTGAAATAACTTAAAATTATTACTATTAGCATAGACAAGGAGCATCCTTATGACCTCTAATCTCACCACAAGAGCGAAGGTTTCTTCATAATCGATACCTTCTTCTTGGTTGAAACCCTTGGCTACTAATCTAACATTGTTTCTAACTTTCTAACTACGATACCAAATTTATGTTGCTTATTTTTAAAGAACCATTTAGTACCAATATCTAAATGGTCATTTAGCCTAGGAACAAACTTCCACACCTCATTTCTTTCAAATTGGTTCAACTCTTCTTACATTGTGATAACCCATGAATCATCTTTTAGGGTCTCATCAATGCATTTAGGTTCAATTTGAGAAAGAAAAGAGGTATTGACACAAAAAATTTTTAGAGAAGAATGAGTCTGAACCCCTTTTGATGTGTCTCATATGATTAGCTCCTTAGGATAAGCATCCACATACTTCCATTCCTTGGGTAAGGATGTTTCAGAAAAAGATATATCTAAGTTGCTAGTTGGAGGAGAGGGTTCATTTAAATTCAAAGCATCAAAATTAAGATCATCATCAAACTCATTTTTCTTAAATTTGAAAACTTTATTAAAGATGACATGAATAGATTCTTCTGTAACTAAAGTTCTTTTATTAAAGATACAAAAGACTTTAGAAATAGAAGAATAGTCAAGAAAAATCCCTTCATCGGATTTTACATTCAAGATAAAATATTTACAACTGAAAAATTTAAAATATGAGATGTTGGGTTTTTTATTATTCCACAATTCATAAGAAGTTTTGGAAAGTAGTGACCTTACTAGAACCCTATTCATAGCATAGCATGCCATATTAATGGCTTTGGCCCAAACATATTTGGGTGGGTTATGTTCGTTTAACATGGTTCTTGCCATTTCTTGTAAATTTCTATTTTTTCTTTCTACTATATTTTGTTGATGATTTCTCTGAGTAGAGAAATTATGGTTGTATCCATTTGATTCCCAAAAATTTTAGAAATCACAGTTTTGAAATTTGCCACCATGATCACTCGGAATTGATGAAATCATAAAGCCTTTTTTATTTTGAACAAGTTTGCAAAACTTAGAAAAATACCTAAAGCAATCACTTTTGTGTGTCAAGAAGTATGTCTAAGTATATCTACTATAATCGTCTACAATGACAAAGGGGTATTTGTTACCTCCTATGCTTGATGTATCAATTGGTCCAAATAAATCCATATGGATCAATTGCAATGGTCTAGAGATACTTATTTGATTCTTTGATTTGAAACTACCTTTTATTTATTTTTCTAGTTGATATGTATCACATACATTGTCTTTAACGAACTTAATGTTAGGAATACTCTTGTAATTTCTTTATATGAGATTTGAGAGATTAGTTTCATGCTAGCATGACCTAATCTCCTATGCCAAAGCCAAGCATCGTCATTCAAAACCGAAAAACATATTTCATTACAAAGATCATCAATGTCGATAGTGTATACATTATTTTGTTTTAGGGCAATCATAGATGTGATTTTGTGTGGTTTTTCAATAATGTAAGAATTGGATTCAAATCTAATGATCTATCCTTTACCACACAATTAACTAATGCTCAAAAGATTATGCTTTAAGCCATCAACCAACAATACATCTTTAATCAAAAAGTTGGATTTGTTACCTATGGTTCATTTGCCAATGATTTTACCCTTGTTGTTGTCTATGAAGGTGATATACCCTTCATATATGGTAGTGAGCTTAGAGAATTGAGATGGATCTCCGGTCATGTGCCTTGAGCATCCACTATCAATGTACCATCTCTTGTTCCTAGCTTGTGATGGTAAATATTTCTACAAAAAATGGGTGATTTTTAGGTACCCATTTGACATTGGGCACCTCAAAAATTGATCGACTTAATTTATAATTTTGCATGGAGTTCTTTACGGTTCCTTTAGAAAGCCAAATCAATTTGTGTGGACTACATCTTTTAAACGGATATTGATAAGAAATATGTCCAAATTTATAGTAAAAGTTATATTTATTTCAGGGTGAAACAGGTAAAGTTGGGCCTTTAACAAAGATGGTTGGATTCTTATGAGTGTTACTCACAAAGCCGATTCCATCTCTTCTATAAACATGATTATTACTTGCAAGAATCATGTTTAAGAATTTGCTACATATTTTAAAATTTTCTAAGGTTTCATGTAGTTGCAAATTCTCTTTTTTATGTGTTTCTAATTCATCACATTTTATGCAAGGAGCTAAACTATCATCATGATCAATTTTTAGTCTATTAAAATCATTAACAAGAGAAGCATGCTCCTTTTTTAACAGTTTATATTTTTTTACTAACTAATTTACATTCATCAAATTAGTCATAAAAAGTAATTAATAATTCATCAATAGATAAATTTACATCTAATGAATTGCTTACCTCATCTCCGATAGCCATTAGTGCGTAGTGAACAACTTGCTTTGTTTTGGTTGGCTTCTCTTATTTGGATGCACTTTATAGGACCCAAATGAATTTAAACTTGGAGCCAAAATTAGTCTCATTTGGGGTCTTCGGGTTACTGGCGGTACCACCGCTAGTACTAGGCAGTACCGCCACTAGTATTAGGCGATACTACCGCTTGACACTCTGACACTGAGCGGTACCACTGCCCAGTCTGGTGGTACCACCACTTGATAGAGCCTCAGAGATTGGGCTCTAGTGGTACCACCGCCTGGCAGCATTAACTGCCGATGGTAACATTGCCTAGTCTGGGCGGTACCACTGCCCATACCTCTTGGGAGGTTAAGCCTTAGGTGGTTCCACCGACTTTGGGTGGTGCTACCACTTGACGTGGCTTTATGTCACTAAATGGGCATTTCTCTTGGCCCAAAGAAACCCCTCTTTGGGCCCAATTGGCATGGTTACACCCGAAACCAACTCAATTAGCTCTCTAAACTATTTTGATATAAACAAATTATTACAAGCAAGAATACTAAGTTGTTCGACATATCATTAGTTCATCCGACGCTTCGTCTGAATCTTCGGTGCATCATCCTCTCTTGCGACGTATTGCCCAATCGACATGTTGACCTTCACAACACCAGATCTCCTTAACGCAATGTCCGATCCTTCTGGCCCAATGCCCGAATTCATGGTACGAAGCCTTCTGTTGACACATCGACCTTCTTCCGGTGTAACGTCCAATCTTCTAATATATTCCATTTCGGCCTAACTTCTAATTCTACTCCTTTAATCGATTTATTTTCCCTGATCGAAGCTAGTCTTGTGTCACTTAAACGCACATTAGATTATAACTTTATCAATTGATTTTATCATCAAAATCTTAGATTCAACATTAACAAGATATTACGATCCCTTCTAAAAACTTGGGATCCTAAAGTAACGGCAATACAAGAAGCAAATGACCTAAATAACTTACCACTTGAAGAACTTATTGGGTTTTTGATGACCTATGAAATAACGTGTATAACACATAATGAACTTGAGAACAACCTTTCAAATAATAGGAATGATATAGCACTTAGAATCAAAGAAGGCCACTTGGGTGAAAACTCAAGTGATGATGATGATGATGATGACTTGTCACTCCTTACAAGAAAGTTTAAAAAATTCTTAAAAAAGAACAAAACAAAACATGACATTAAGAACAAAAGTGAACTAAAAAAGGAGCAAATAATATGGTATGGATGCAAAAAGCCGAGGTACTTCAAAAATGAATGTCCCAAAACGAAGAAGAAACTACTAAAGAAAAAGAAGGCACTTAAGGTGACATGCGACAAATCAAGTATATCCAAAGATGAGGAGCAAACCAAAACAGTTAAGGTGGCGAACTATGCCTTGGTGGCTTTTGACAATGAGGTAAGTAACTCAACCAAAACCTCTTTATTTTATTATGAAATTACTTAATGCATTTCATGAGTTATTTTTAAATTAGTATATAAAATCTAAAAAAGGGGATCATGCTTCTCTTTCTAGTGATCTTGAAAAATAAAAAAAAAATTAAGCATGACAATTGCATGTTAACTCCTTATACTAAGTATGAAGAGTTAGATTCACTTAAAAAGATACATACATTACTATAACAAACAAAATGATTTTGATCGAAAATGCTTTATGTTTAATGAAATCATACTTGATGATTTAATAATGTATAATGATTTGAAGTAATGATGATTTTTGTGATTTATGACCTTGATGACTCTTGTGATAAATCTTGTTTTTTAGTTTTAAACGATGATACGTGTTTTTGTTTGGTATAAAAGATAAAGGCATACTTGTATGAAATAAATCACATAAATTGAAACATATAAAAAAGGGGAATGCATTATTCTTGAAAATGTCTCTATCCCTAAAATATTATCCAGTTTTCAATAAGAGATGAATGAATCTATTTATGTCATTTTGAATTTCTTGAAAGTGATTTTGATGATTTGATGATTTGAATTTGAATGGATTTTATCTATATCATGATCTTGAATTCTTGAAATTATAACTTGAGATTTTCTTTATATGAATCAAGACACCTTACTCTTTATTCTTGTATAATTATTACATTTTATTAAAGAGAATATTTATCCAAATGAATCATGATTTTTTTCTTGATTTCTCAAAATTCATGACTTAAAATGTCTTTTGAAGATCTTTTACTATTTGATCTTCTAAGATTTCTTTTTGATTATTTAAGAGGAGATTTCTCAAAATGAATCATGTCTTTTGGTATTCACATGATTTTAATATTATCTTTCATGACATAATATTTATTATGTATAATTTCTTTGTATTTATGGTTTTAAACCTTATGTTATAAGTAGAGCATTAATGTAAAAAAAAAAAAAATTATACCGTTGTATTCTTTCACTCTTCTTCTTTCTTGTTTACAATGACAAAGAGGAGAAAGAAAATTGGTAGCATATCAAGAGAACCAAAATTGCTAGCTTGAATGTCAAACTTAGGTATGTTAAATCTTTTAAATGCATAAATTATTCTTATACATTTTTCATATCATGATCTTGATTTCTTAATTTTGATGACTTGAGATTTCTTATGCGTGAATCAAGTTCTCTTATGTTTCTTTTTGCTATAGAGAAGTTTTTATCCCAATCATGATCTTGATTTCTCAATATTTGATACTTGAAATTTTTTTTTTGTGAATCAAGATATCTTATTTGATCTCTTATATTTCTCTTTGCCATTTACTAAAGAGGAAAATTATCCAAATGAATTATGATTGCTCTTTTGATTACAACTTGAAAGTTTTCTATGAATCAAGATTTTTCCTTTCACTAAAGAAGAGATGTATTCAAATTAACCATGATATGTCACTTGACTTCTTGATTTTTATGACTTGAATTTTATTATGTATAATTGTCTTGCATTTATGATTTGTATATCTCATGATATGATTGAATCATTGATGGAAAAAAAGGAGAAAAATTATATTATTGTATTCTTTCCTTCTCTTTGATAATAACAAAGGGGGAGAAAAGTCTTGCTAGCTTGCACATGACAAAAAAAAAAAAAAAAATTGCTAGCTTGCACATTGCAAAAAGAAGCAAAAATTGCTATGTTGCCCATCTCAAGAAGCAAAACTTGCAAACTTATCTCAAAAGAGAAGCAAGAATTGTTAACTTGTAATATCAAGAGAAGCAAAAGTGCTTTCTAAAGAGATGTGCTAAATTTGCACATCTATACAATGATGTAAAACTTGCACATCTCTAAAACTTGGTAGCTTGCATGCTCTAAAATGATGTAAAACTTGATATTTACTATCTTGCATTCTTTTTCAAAAACTTGCTAGCTTGAACATCACAAAGAAAAGCAAACATGATATCTTTTACATCTCAAGAGAAGCAAAAATTTTACTAATTTTTATATCTCAAAAACTTGCTAGCTTGCATGTTCAAAACTTGCTAGCTTGCATGTTCAAAACTTGCTATCTTACTAGTTTGCATATTTTAAAAATTTACTAGTTGCACTTTTCTCCTTTTCGTTGATGACAAAGGGGGAGAAGTTATGATGATGGTATGAAATTATGCATGAAATACTCATGACATTATGATGATACATACAATGAAAAGTTATGATGATCATGCATGATATAATAAAATTTTATTATGTATGATAGTTTAGATGTAATACTTGAACTTATAATGTAAGTAATGATATAATGTATTGCATATAATTCATGATTGAAATTATGGCAGGTTGATAGGGGGAGTTTAGTTTAAACTCCATCATCAATTAGATATCATCATAATAAAAGGGGAGATTATTGAATCTCAGATTTTGATGATGAAATCAATTGATGATTTTACGATCTAATCTACGTTTTAAGTGACATAGGACTAACTTCGATTAAAAAATATAAATCGATTAAAACAGGAAGAATCGGACATTGGGCCAAAGTGAACATTTCAAAAGATTGGACGTCAGCCAGAGGATCGGTCGACGTGCTGACAGAAGGACTTTATGCCTTGAGTTCGGGCATTGCGCCAAGGATCAAACATTGCGCCAAGGAGATCGAAAGTTGTGGGAGGTCAATATGCCGATTGAGCAATATGCTAAAGGAGAGGATGATGCACCGAAGGATCGGACGAAGCACTAGATGAACCAATGACATGTCGGACAACATAGAATTCTAGTCTTGTAATCGGTTGTGTCTTAATTGGTCGTAGTTAGGTCGTAATTGAGTTAGCTTTTTGGTGTAACAATGCTAACTCAATTAGAGGACCATTGGGCCTAAGTTGGGACTGTTTTGGGCTAAGTGGAAGGCCCATTCGGTGACCCAAGGTTAGGGGAAACCACCTATGAGCTGAAAAAGTCAAGAGCTCACTTTTCCAAGCTATTAGGCGGTCGTATCATTAGATTGGATGGTGGTACTGCCTAGACATAATCTCCTAGACAATGTCAAGCAATGGTACCACCAGACTGGGCGATGATGCCACCCAATATTAGTGTGTCAAGTAGTGGTACCACTAGTCTAGGTGGTGGTATTACCCATTATCAATGCTACAAGTGGTGGTACCACCCAACACAATCGATGGTACCACTAGGACCCGGAAAACCTAGGATGAGATTTATTTGGCTCCATTTTTTAAGCCATTTAGTGTCTATAAATATCCCATCATTTTTTGCTTAGAATAGCATAAAATTGAGTAGAAAAGGAGGAAAATATACTTAAGAAAAAAATATTATAATCTCTATAAAGTTAGTGAGTCTCTTCCTCCTAGAGTTAGAAGGTTTCTAAGGGAGGAGTGAGGTCTAAAAGAGAGAGGTGTAAAGGTTCTCTCCTAAGCTTATGAAAAGGAGAAAGGGTTGTAAGGGTAGTTGATCTTCGCCTATTGGAAAGAAGATCAGTAGTGAAAGCCGGTGGCCTCAAGTGAAGAGGAATCGGGAGTGGACATAGGTCGGGATGACCGAACCACTATAAAGACTGGTTTGTATTTACTTTATACTTTTTATTTATATTGTAAACTAATTTCTTACTCTTACTACGCTCATTACGCTTTTGTATATTTTTAAATTAAATATCTTTCTAATACGACTTTATTGAACGAAGTTTTCGAATCGACGTAAGTTTTACGAAAGCAATAATTCACTCCCTCCCCTCTTAGTGTTGATATGGTCCTAACATATATTAGCGAACTCCAGCCTTTATGATTTTTCTATAAAGTTATCATGCAACATCCAACAACTTTCCTAGAACTTTTGGAAGAGCCTAATCACCATATAGTGGCTGGGTCTATGATCGCTAGGAAAAGAAAGACTGAACTTAAGAAACTAACTAAGGAAGAAAAACCTCAACGTGAAACCCTTGCAGAACGATTGTGAATTGATAGATAAAGGAATGAACAAATTCCTCCCTAACAAAACTTTACCCCCTTAATGCTTCACATAGAGAAGTATTCATGCAAATTCTAGAAAAGAGGCTATTGTGGGCACCACACCCCTTGAGAATGCCATCTGCAAAGAGTAACATGGCAAAGTATTATTGCTTCCATTAGCATCCAAGCATGATACCAAGGACTGCTACACCGTAAAGGAGCAAATCAAGTAGTTAATCAAGATAAGCCATCTCCATGAGTTCCTGCCTAGGGTTCATGAAACATCACCAAGACTGAAAGGCCCCAGTGAACAATATGTTGATGTGATTGTAAGAGGGTCAGCGATTGGGGATAGCAGTTCACCTACCTAAAAATCATATGCAAGAGAACTGCAAGCCAAAAGAGTCCACCAAAATGGAGATCAATTCATTGTATTCAAGGAAGGTGAAGCCGAGTACCTAGACCTAGAGCATGATGACACGCTCATTATTTCCCTTAGGATCGCCAATGCCTTGGTAAAGAAGATATTGATTGACATTGGAAGCTCATTTGGTACAATGCCTTTTAGAAGAATGACTTATATTGAATCCCAGATTTTGATGTTGAATCCCTTGAGGATCTCAGATTGACTTATGTTGAATCCCAGACTTGGTAAATAAATTTTTTAATCCCATATTAATAAATTTAAGTATCTTTGACATACATGAATAGAAGATGAATGAAAAGAATCAATAGATTAATGAGTATATTTTGTATATCACATGTATACTCATAATAGTGTTAGGAACGAGTCGGCACCAAGAGAGTGGGTAAATTAGTGTAGTGGATAAAACACATCGGTTCGAAAAAAATTTTCATACGATAAAACCGATCTCCGATCTCGGAAAGATAACTTGAAATCTCGGTCATAAGTGTAGTGAAAGCAATAAGCAAGTAAGGCAGTTTGCAGTAAAGATAAATTACAAGAATGAAATGCAAACCGAGTTATAGTAGTTCGGTCGTCATGACCTACATCCACTCTACCGATTCCTCTTCCATTGAGGCCACCAAAATTCACTGATGATCTTCCTTCAATGGGCGAAGATCAAATACCCTTATAACTTGATTCTCCTTTTAATAGGTTCAAGAGAGAACCTTTATAACCCCCACAACCTCCTCTCTTAATCTTCTCTAACACTTAGAGTTTGAGAGGAGTTCACACAAGATTACAATAGCGTTTTCTTTCTTTTTCACTCTCAATTCTTATGTATGTTAACTAGGGATGAGAGGGGTATTTATAGGCCTCAATTTGAATTCAAACTTAGAACCTAAAAAGGTCTCATCCCTGGTTTCTTAGGTTTTGACGGTATCGCCATCTGTGATAGGTGGTACCACCGCCTACAACACTAACACTGGGCGGTACCACTGGCCAGACAGATGGTACCACCAGTTGACAGTCTTGGAGACTGAGCCTGGGCGATACCATCACCTAGGCCGATGGTACCACCGCCTGACACAGTCTCGGAGACTGTGCCACAACGGTTCTACTTGTTGGGTCACTGTTTGGGCATTTCACTTGGTCCAACACAACCTAGCCTTGGGCCCAATTGGCCCCTAATTGAGTTGGCCCAATTCCAACCTAATTATGTGCTAACTATCATATTTAAGGCATACACTAAGCTAAATAAGTCTGGTTTCTTCCGACAAGCTTCCGGTGATCTTCTGGTGAACTTCCGACGAACGTCCGGACTTTCCGACGAACTCTCGAACTCCCAATGAAGTCTCATTCTTGACTCCTACACACTTCATTTTGCTTTATGCCTTGATCGCTATTACAATTAATCCTATACACTTAAAACCTACTTCGATCTAAACAATTATTAAAAAGCTTGAATAAAATGTTGTCAGGCATGCCATTGGTTCATCGATGCTTCGTCCGATTCTTTAGTGCATCATCCTCTCTTGTGGCCTATTGCCTAATCGGTCAGTTGACCTCCACAACTTCGATCTCTTTAGCATAATTTTCACTCTTCTTAGCCCGATGCTCGAATCCATGACCCGAAGCCTTCTGCCGATACGTCGACCGATCCTCCGGCTCGACGTCCAACCTTCTGACATGTTCTACTCTAGCCCAACATGATTCTTCCTGCTTTAATTGTCTCTCCCTGATCGAAGTTTCCTACATCACTCAAAACATAGATCAAATCATAAACACTATCAATTGGTTTCATCATCAAAATATGAGATTCAATAATCTCTCCCTTTTTTATGATGACAACCAATTGATGACGGAGGTTACCTTAACTCCCGGAGTTTAAACAAACTCCCTCTATCAATATGTCATATTGATAGAACCTTGAATTTAAGTTGAATTTAAGTCAAATTAAATTTAATCAATAAATCATTATGAGTCCAAGCAACATAAAATCATGCATAATCAAATTTTCAATACATCATTCCATGCATGATCATCAACTTAACTTCTCCCCCTTTGTCATCAACAAAAAGGATAAGTGCATCTAGCAAATTTTTTTTGAGATATGATTTCAAATCATTGCAACATAATCTCAAGTTTTATCATCATACAAGTGAGTAATTTTCTTTCTTCTCTTCCGAGAAGTTCAAATTTTTTTGCTTCCTTTGCAAGTTAGCAAGTTATGCTTCTTGAGATAGCACTTTTGCTTCTCTTGAGATTGTAAGCTAGCAATTCTATCTCCCCCTTCGTCAAAAAGGGAATAATATAATTTTAAAAAAGAAGGGAAGAATATAATTTTGTAATTTTTTTTCTCTTTACAATAATTTTTAAATCATGAGAAAGGTAAAGTATCAATCTTATTTCAATATGTTTGTGCATCATTATAGTTTCAAATTAAAACAGGCACAATTTCAAAATCTTATATTTCATCATTACTTCATGCATGATAAAAAAATAAATCAATCATCATTATGGCATTTCATACATGATACTCAAGCAGTCATGATACATCATTTTAGTAACAAATCATAGTATTGCATACATCATTCCAAATCATAAATAATTTAAATCATAATGGTATCAAAATGTTAAATTACATTTCATCCTACCATGCATGATCATAACTTCTTAGTTGTATGCATCTACATAATATCATGAGTATTGCATTATATCATATCATCACATAAAGGATAACAAGAAAATTTTGGTGATGAGATATACTTCATGAATACAAAGAATTATAAAAATCATATCATGAAAGATAAGATCATGTGAATACCAAAAGATATGATTCATATAGAAAATCTCCTCTTTAGTGAATAGAAAAAAGAAACAAGGAGAAAATGATCTCAATTCATAAAAAGATTTCAAGTATCAAATATCGAGAAATCAAGATGATGATTCATATAAAAAATATCATAAGTTAAAATCAAGAGAAAAATCATCATTCATTTTCAACTCATTCAATTTGTTAAATTAACGTTACTTGAGTATGCATGATACTAAAATATGGTTTCAAGTCTTCAACATATAACATGCATAATTTCAAACCATTACAAACCATTATCAAGGTCATAATTTGTTTATACAAGTCTCTTCCTTAGTAACTGGTAAGAAGAAATCATCAAAGATAGAAAATATTTTGATTCTAATAAAAGATAGCTCTAGTAGAGAAATCAAAAGAAAGTTCATAATTCGGTTGAAAAAATTTCATTCAAATTCAAATCATCAAAATCACTTTTATAGTTCAAGAGATTTATAAAATAACTTAAATAGATTCATTAATCTCCTTTTTTAAACAATCAATAAAGTTGAGAAAAAAAAATCTTTCAAGGAGAAACCTTTCCTCTTTTTAGTGTTTCAATTCATATGATTGATTTTATTTAAGAATGCCCAAATTTTTATGTCAAATAAAAACATGCATCATGTTTAAAACCAAAAAAAGAACTTTCATTGCATCAAAGATCGATAATTCATAAATCACAAGAATCATCATGCATAATTTTAAAATATAAACTCATTAAATATGATATTAAACTTCTTAACATTTTCATTAAAACATCAAGCATGGTTTCATTGAACATGAGGCAACTTCAATCAAAATCGAGAAATAATACGAAAATCAATATGATTACATATTATTGCTTCTTAAAAACATACATAAGATTAATCTTATTAAACATACAATTATTAGATCTAATATTTTGTTCCTTTATCATAAAACATATAATTTTCATGATCATTTTCAAAATAGTTAGAAAAATGAGCATGATATATATTTTTTATTTACTAACTAATTTATAAACAACTCATGAAAAAGCATCAAGTAATTTCGAAATAAGGTAAAGGGGTTTTAGTTACCTCGTCGTCTAAAGTCGTTAAGGTGTAGTTTGTCACCTTGCCTTTGTTGGTTTGTTCTTCATCTTCGGATGAACTTGATTTATTCCAAGCCGCCTTGAGTGCTTTCTTCTTCTTTGGCAACTTCTTTTTAAGTTCATTTTATTCTTTAATTCTTGTTTAATGAACCTTTTAAATTTTATAGTGAGAAGTTCAAGTTCATCATTACTTGAGCTTTCGCTCGAGTGGTCTTCATTTGTTCTAAGTGTCAAATCCTTCCTAAACGTTAGAAGGTTATTCTCAAGCTCTTCATGAGCATTGCAAATCATCTCATAGGTCATTAACGACCCGATAAGTTCTTCGAAAGGAAAATTATTCAAATCCTTGGCCTCTTGAATGATAGTTATTTTAGGGTCCCAACTCTTTGAAAGGGATCTCAATATTTTATTAACGAGTTCAAAATTCAAAAAACATTTGTCAAGTGCTTTTAGACTATTGACGACATCTGTAAAATGGGTGTATATGTCTCCAATAATCTCGCTTGGCTTCATTCGAAATAGTTTAAAATCATGTATTAAAAGATTGACTTTAGACTCTTTAACTCTATTCATGCCTTCGTGAGTGATTTCGAGTGTATGCTAAATGTCAAAAGTCATTTCATAAGTAGAAACCCGATTGAATTTAGTTTTATCCAAAGCACAAAATAGAGCGTTCATAGCTCTAGCATTTAAAGAAAATGTTTTCTTCTCCAAATCATTCCATTCTTCAATTAGAGTAAAAGACTTTTGAAAACCATTTTCGATAATATTCCATAAATCGAGATTCAACGAAAACAAGAAAACTCTCATCCGAGTTTTCCAATAAATGTAGTCCGTCCCATTGAACATGAGAGGACGAATGATAGAAAAGCCCACTTGAAAGTCAAAAAGAGCCTTTTTTCTTGGGTGTTAAGCCAAATGAGAAAGAACGTGACTTTGATACTAACTGTTAGGAACGAGTCGACACTAAGAGAGGGGGGGTTGAATTAGTGTAGCGGATAAAACACGTCAGTTCAAAAAATTTCTTTATACGATAAAACCAATCTCGGAAAGATAACTTGAAATCTTGTTTGTAAGTGTAGTGAAAGCAGTAAGCAGGTAAGGCAGTTTGCAGTAAAGATAAATTGCAAGAATGAAATACAAACCGAGTTATAGTGGTTCGGTCGTCGTGACCTACATCCACTCTACTGATTCCTCTTCTGTTGAGGCAACCGGCATCCACTAACGATTTTCCTTTAATGGGCGAAGATCAACTACCCTTATAACTCGATTCTCCTTTTAACAGGTTTAGGAGAGAACCTTTACAACCCCCACAACCTCCTCTCTTAATCTTCTCTAACACTTAGAGTTTAAAAAGAGTTCACACAAGATTATAACAGCGTTTTCTTTCTTTTTCACTCTCAATTCTTGTGTTTGTTAATAAGGATGAGAGGGGTATTTATAGGCCTCAAATTGACTAAAACTTGAAGCCTAAAAAGGTCTCATCCTGGGTTTCCCGGGTCTTGGCGGTACCACCGCTTATGCTGGGTGGTACCACCGCCTGTAGCACTAACACTGGGTGGTACCATTGCTTGATAGTCTCAGAGACTGAGTCTGGGTGGTACCACCGCCTGACATAGCCTCAAAGACTGTGCCACGATGGCTCCACCTATTGGGTCATTGTTTGGGCCTTTCACTTGGCCTAACACAGCCTAACTTTGGGCCTAATTGGCCCCCTAATTGAGTTAGTCCAATTCGAATCAAATTATATACTAACTACAAAATTTATGACATACACTAAGCTAAATAAGTCCGGTTTCTTCCGGCGAGCTTCTGATGATCTTTCGGTGAACTTCCAATTAACGTCCGAACTTCCGACGAACTCTCGAACTCCCAACGAAGTCTCGTTCTTTACTCCGAGACTTTATTTTGCTTTATGTCTTGATCTCTATCGTAGTTTATCTTGTACACTTAAAACCTACTTCGATCTAGACAATTATTACTAAGCTTGAATCAAATGTTGTCCGGCATGCCATTGGTTCATCGACGCTTCGTCCGATTCTTCGATGCATCCTCCTCTCTTATGGCCTATTGCCCAATCAGCCAGTTGACCTCTACAACTCTGATTTCCTTGGTGTAATTTCCGCTCTTTTTGGACCGATGCCCGAACCTATGGCCCGAAGCCTTCTGCCGATATGTCGACCGGTCCTCCGGCTCGATGTCTAACCTTCTAACATGTTCTACTCCGGCCCAATATGATTTTTCCTACTTTAATTGTCTCTCCCTGATCGAAATTTTCTACATCACTCAAAACGTAGATCAAATCATAAACACTATCAATTGGTTTCATCATCAAAATCTGACATTCGACAAATAGATGATTCATAATGATTCATAATTAGCAGGTATTTATTTTGGTAAGTAAAAGATAATAAGCATGTATTTATTCACGATGCATACTTATTCATACATTTACTCTAATTATGTCATAAAATAATAATATTTTAATAAAGATCATAACATATTTAATGTATATCACATAACAATAATAAGAATAAAATCATATTTCACATGTCATACTTTCTCTTTTATTTTTCTTTTCTCATATCATATGTCATATCATATATTATATTTTTATTTATATAAAAAATAAAAATAATTATGAAACTGAGGCACATATTAAGCTCAAGGGAACCAATCCTACCCTATGGATAACATTGTTGATGGACTTGGGCATCAACTCACATGTCGAGTCATGAGCTTATCATACATTTCTTTTGAATGATAACACATCACTGTTTTTCATATAATATTTGTTAGACACAATCCATTTTAGCAAAAATGTTCGTTCTAATCACTAGTATCGAGTAAAACATATTATCTCATTGCCTTCATCTTGAGAGACTTAAATGCCATCCCTTCGATTGTCCAATGGTTTATCACCTTTGAAATTTATAGATGCGATATAAACCTATGATAAGAGAACTATCAAGAATCTAACTTGAAATTAAAGTTATATAATAAATATGGATGCTTAATCGCATGTCTCATATCAATATTGTAATATTAAATATCTTTAAGAAAACCAAAGCATGGTTTTTTATAATTAATCATAATGGATGCCACAACACACAAAATATAAACATTCATTATTTAAAGCATAACAATTATTTATGCAACAAAATATATGTTTAACCCCAGTGCTTAAAGGACTAAAGGTTTATATGCCACTCAAACTCAGGTTTCTATTTCAATTAGTCAAAACAGTCACGTGCAAACATGCATACTTGTTCATCAAAAGTTATATAACAGATCCATGTTAATTTGCGTTCGTGTAAACCACAAATTTTAATGTCATCCTATACTAGCAGTTAATGCATCCATAAAGAAATAGCATGTTTTAAGGCATACATTAGCCTACCCAAGAATATGAAGAACTCAAAGCTTTACACTTTAAGTTAAGCCAATTTATGGGAAAAGGTTTTTCCTTTTACCCTTCTTTTTTCCCACACGAATGTGATTGTCATTGCCAAAGAGAATTAAGGAGCATTTGAACATAGTCCACTAATTGTTATTTCATCTAGCACCTAATAGGAGTGGTCACAATCTAATACTGTCCTCTTCTTTGCTTATAATCGTGATGCCATAAGATATGCAATGGGTCCACCACTTAGATCCTATAAACTATTTGTATAATTATTTTTACTAATTCTCTAACTACAGCTCATGATGCTGTGGGTTACGAGCCTAACACTTGGATGCTTCCCATCTCAAACATAATAATGCAACATGACAACCCAAGAGTTTCTATCACAAAATGGTCAGTCACAACTTCTTATCCTACTGGTTAGTCTACCAGGCCTCCTTTTCGTTTACCATGCGATTCGAAAGCTTCTAAAACCCATAATTTCAACTATTTGAAGGGCTGTTACTTGCCATAATTTGGTTCTTTGCTAACCGACAGCAAATAGGCAGCATGCAGGTTTGGGTAAATATTCAACCTGATTCGGCACATTAACGTGAATGCAAACTGGCTAGATCTAGCACTATACTATGCGCCAGGTTTCAGCTTATGGGCTTGAGCTGAGTGGGAGCTTTCTTCTGATCCGGTCCCGCTCATTACAAGTAAGCTCTACGACTGATTTGCAAAGGATGATGTTGTCTACTACAACAAGCACAGGAATCATATCTACATATTTTTGTGATGATTTTTGACATGTGCAACATGGAACTTATTTATAAAATTTTAATTCACTTGTTAACTAAATAATTTTTAGATTTATAATTTAGACAATTTTACGATCTATCTCTAAGAAAGATAATAGAAGAGTATCTCTCGCTATTATCAAATCTTTAAGAATAAAATATATAAGTATACATGTGGCCAATAGATTATTAGGTTAGTTGTAAATGATTAATGTAAGTGTAAAAATGTAATTATGCTACTGTTGTATGAAAATCTTTAATGATAGAAATTAAAATCAAATAATAATATATCAAGTTTATGATATGTACTTTTCAATGTTATTCAGGAAGTCTTTATTTGATTTACAACTACACTATTGTTGGATCTGAAAGCTACAATCACATCGATTTGCAAGAAAAACTAAACTCGCATTCTTCTCTCTTTTTATCATATTCTTAAGACCATTATAAATGATGGATTATGGACTAAGAAAAATTAAGAATAAATCTATAATCTGAATAACTGGTGTTTTGTCCCTATGTTTTGTCCCTAGGAGATTATATCCTTTTATAGGTTAGAGAAAAGGGTTTAGGATGATAATTAAGAGAGCCTCTCTTATTAAAATCATTTCCTAATGAATTCTATCATAATTAAACATCCATTTTATTTGTCGATAACCATAATCAATCATAATCCAACCAGATCTATAATATATCTTACCTTATTAGATAAGGTCATATAATCTAATATTTTTTCACTTGACACATTAATTGATAAAATATAAAAAAATAATTAAAATATAAAAAATAAAAAAAATATTTAAAAATAATTTTGCCTAATTGATTTTAAAATTTTTTAAAAATATTTTATACATGGTCATACATTTTAAAATAAGCTAATAAATCTAATAAGTGCAATAATAGTACATTAAGTTCAACTACTAGTGTAAGTCATAGTGGTTGTCTATCATCAATGTCATATTCCATTCTATGTATTACAATATTATTAGTCTTTCCTTGTATAATCCATAATGACCCATGTAATTTGTCAAGATAATCATATTATCATATTCAACTATAATATGTATAAATATAAATTTAAATATGATAGTTGTTGAATCCCGGATTTTGATGATGAATCAATTGATGAGTTTTTGATCTATTCAACGTTTGAGAAAAGTGATGCAGTACTAACTTCAATCATGAAAAGGCAAAATAATTGAAGTAGAAGAATAAGATGTTGGGTCGGAGTCAGAGATTGGGCATCGGGTTGGAAGAATCAGACATTCAACTAAGATCGTATGTTGCGAGAGTCAACATGCCGATGGATCGGGCAATACATCGAAGATTTGGATGACACACCGGAAGTTCAGAAGAAGTTTGGATGAAATAATGATATTCTAGATGTTATGATTGAGTCGGCATTAAGAGGGGGGGTGAATTAGTGCAGCGAATAAAAACACGTCGAGTCAAAACTCTTGTTCGATAAAATTATTTCGACAAAATGAGTTTAACTTTAAAAGCATACGGAAGGGTGTGCAGCAAAATTAATGAGGAAGTAAAGCAGTTTGCAATAAAGATAAACAGTAAAACAGAAATGTTTATGAGACATCCACTCCATCGATTCCTCTTCCATTGAGGCCACCAACATCCACTAACGATCTTCTTTCAATGGACAAAGATAAACTACCCTTTTACACCCTTCTTATCCTTTTCACAGGTTTATGAGACAACCTTTACACCCCCACTTACTCCTCTCTTAAACTGCACTAACACATAGAACTTTCAAAGGAGTTCTCACAAGATTACAACAACGTTTTTCTTCTTTTTTACTCTTAATTCTTGTGTATTTTAACAAGGGATGAGAGGGGTATTTATAGGCCTCAAGTGAATTCAAACTTAGAGCCTAAAAGTGTCTCATCCCTAGTTTTCGGGGTACTGATTGATAGGGGTAAAAACAAATAGGACGGGACGCACCAGATTTGACGTAACACCGCCTGACGTCAACCACCCCCTGAGGGGGGCGACCATTAACGATGATGTAACATGCACCCTCGCTCACCGTACCCAGACGACCTCACCATCTGACCACGCGCGACCGGACGAGGCAGGGAAAGGCGACGACCAAGGCTCGCCATACCCTGCGGTGACTCGACCTTCCACGCAGCGCCCACGATGGCAGCGGACACGGTTAGGTGCACGGCCCTATCTCGGCGGGATGGCGCATCGGGTAGCATCGAGCTCACCTATAAATACCCTTGGGCTCCAAGCGAGCAAGGGAAGCAAAAAAAAGGCACGATTCCACTCTCAAACCCCTCTCCTCATCACTAACTTGATCGTCGGAGGGGTCGGGCCGAATCGCCGACCCGACCTGTGTGCAGGTACTCGATCGAGACCGACCCAATGTCGCGAAGCATCCCAAGCTGACTCTCTGCAAACGACCGCCTCAAGATCCCGGAGAGAGCCCCGCTTGATCCCGACCGTTCGGGCCCCTGAACCAGCCGCGTCGCCCCCAAGGTGACGGCTACAAAAGTTACTTACCGTAACAGATTGGCGCTAGAGGAAGGGCCTCCGAATGTTGAGCGATCAGCGAATCCACCTAGACGAGCCCTCGGCCATTGGGCTCCCCATCCCGGGGGAACACCCCCCCCCACGATGAAACCCGTGACGAGCGCCCCGCAGCGATGTCAGAACGCTACTGGCAGCTGTTCAATGATCCAGGCCTATCACCTCCCGATGGTGTACTTGTTGGTCCATCGCCCGTGTCCCCCGAGGCCTTCCACGACCTCGCTTATCAGGTCCGAGCCCTGACGAGCATGGTGCAGACCATCATCCCGATCGTCTCCCAGCAGACCCCTCCGCACACGGCTCGACCTTCGCAGCAACAGGAAGCCCTCGTCCACCCTCATGTACCCCTCCCCGAACTCCCAGGCACGCCCCGGAATCTGACAACCCGGCCCGGGAGCCGGGAGGCGGAAGACACGGCCAGCCGCCCCGAGCGCGGAGCTCCGTCCGCCGATTCCACAAATGCCCTACGAGCTCAGCTGCACCTCGTCAGTCAAAGACTCGACGAAGTACAACAGGAAGTTCGCAAGTCAAAAGGAGAGCCCGGGGTAGATGGACAGCAGGGATCCCCCTTTACCCCCGAGATCCAAGATCAGGCGATCCCGTCACACTTCCGCCTCCCCTCGCTGGACGCATACGACGGCGCCGCGGACCCGGCAGACCATGTGGCCGCTTTCCGCGCTCAGATGGCGCTGTACGGGACTTCCGATGCCTTGATGTGCAGAGCGTTCCCAACGACCCTGCGAGGCCCGGCCCGCGCGTGGTACAGCAGTCTGAAGGCCGGGACCGTCGCCTCCTTCGACCAACTCGCTAAGGATTTCGAGCTTAACTTCTTGGCTTATGCCCGACCGAAACCGTCCATGGCATTGCTCCTCGGGCTTAACCAGAAGGAGGACGAGCCCCTCTCCCATTTTGTGAACCGCTTTGCGACGCAAATCCGTGGATTATCGGACGCTCACCCATCTCTCTTGATGCAGGCATTCATGACGGGCCTGCGGCCCTCCAGGTTCTTCTGGTCGCTCGTGGAGCGGCCCCCCGCTGCGATCCCTGAAATGCTCCAGCGTGCCAGTCAGTTCATCGCCGCGGAGACCTGGATGGCCGGGAAGCGGGAGGAGAACAAAAAAGTCAAATCGGAGCCGCCCCGACAGCAGCAACCCGCCGCCTCCCGGCGAAGGTTGGACAGACTCGACCCGAGGTCTCCTCCTCCCGCCTTGAACTCGTCTTGAACTGAAATATTCCTGCACGAGAAGGGGAAGGGACTACTCAAGGACCCTCACCCGATGAGGAGCCCGCGGACCGCTCGAAGTACTGCCGGTTCCATCGGTAGCACGGGCACGACACCGAGCAGTGCCGCGAGCTGAAGAGGCAAATAGAGGAGCTCATCCTCAGAGGGCACCTCGGCCAGTACCTCCGGCTGAACAAAGAGCAGTCACCTCGCCCGGAGGGCCCCGTCGAGCGACACATCGATGTGATAGCCGGGGGTCCCACATCGGGGGGAGGCTCCACGTCGGGCAGAAAGGCGTACGCCCGAGCCGCTCCCGACGAAGACTCGGGACGCAATCCCGAGCCCGAGATCACCTTCCCAACTGGAGCCGCCGAGCGACCCGACCATGACGACGCCCTGGTGATATCGGCCAGGGTAGCCAACGCGCAGGTTAGAAGGATCATGGTCGACACGGGGAGCTCGGCCGATATACTTTACCTCGATGCCTTCCGGAAGCTGGGCTTGGCCAGGGAGAACCTGAGCCCGATGTGCTCAGCGCTCATCGGATTCACGGGAGATTCAATATCGCCCCTGGGGGCTATTACTCTACCCTTGACTCTGGGGACCCCACCGAGGTCGAAGACGGTGATGACCACCTTCCTGGTCGTCGACCTTCCCACTGCTTACAACGTCATACTCGGTCGGTCGACCCTCAATAAGGCCAGAGTCGTCGTCTCGACCTACTACCAAACCATGAAGTTCCCGACTCGTGCTGGAGTCGGAGAAGTTACGGGAAGCCACCGAGTATCCAGGCGGTGCTACCTGACCACCGTTTCTTTGCACAAAAGGGCTAGGACCGGGCCACCACTGGAAGACTCGCGGGAAGCGAAAAAGCTGGCCCCTCACCCCGAGCCGAGCGGATCCACCGTTGACATTCCTTTGCGAGAAGCTCGGCCAGACCAGACAGTCAAGATCGGGTCAGAACTACCCGAGAGGGAACAGGAGCAGCTCGTTGGTCTCCTATGGGAAAACGCCGATGTCTTCGCCTGGTCCCCATTGGACATGACGGGCATTGACCCAAAGGTCGCAGAACACCATCTCAACATCCCACCTGACACTCGCCCCGTGAAGCAAAAACCCAAGCGCCAGGCCCCTGACCGACAACGCGCCATACAAGAGGAGGTGGACCGACTCTTAGCAGCTGGCTTCATAGAAGAAGCCAAATATCCACAATGGTTGTCCAATGTAGTCCTCGTGAAAAAGCACAATGGAAGCTGGAGGATGTGCGTTGACTACACTGGTCTCAACGATGCGTGCCCCAAAGACTGCTACCCCCTCCCAAAAATCGACCAGGTAGTCGACGCCACAGCCGGGCACGCACGCCTCTCTTTCATGGATGCCTACTCGGGATACAACCAGATTAGGATGGCGCCCGAAGACAGAGAGCATATGGCCTTCCTCACTGACCAAGGGGTATACTTCTATAAAGTTATGCCATTCGGGCTGAAAAATGCCAGGGCCACATACCAAAGAACGGTGAACAAGATGTTCGCCCATCAGATCGGGAGGAACATGGAAGTCTACGTAGACGATATGATTGTGAAGAGCCAAAAGGCCGGAGCGCACCTTGCCGACCTAGCCGAGGCGTTCGCCACGCTACGCAGGTTCGGCATGCGGCTCAACCCCACAAAGTGCGCCTTCGGCGTCACCTTCGGCAAATTCCTTGGGTTCATCGTACACGAAAGAGGAATTGACGCCAATCCCGAGAAGGTTCAGGCAATAATCAACATGCAGTCCCCCCGGACGATCAAAGACCTGCAGCGACTTAACAGAAGGCTTGTCGCCCTGTCTCGCTTCCTCGCTCGATCGGGCGATCGCTGCCTCCCATTCTTCAAGGCGCTCAAAAACCCGAAGAACTTCCAATGGACATCAGAATGTGAGGAGGCTTTCAAGCAAGTAAAGCAGCGACTGGCCAGCCTCCCCCGGCTCGCCTCTATCTCTCCCGGCGAGAAGCTGGGCCTCTACTTGGCGGCCTCCCCGCATGCAGTCAGCTCTATCTTGATCAAGGAAAACTCCGGCCAACAACTCCCGGTCTACTACGTTAGCCACGTCCTGGGTGGACCCGAGGGGCGTTACCCACCGATAGAAAAACTCGCGCTCGCCTTGGTGCTCTCGGCTCGGAAGTTGCGCCCCTACTTCCAGGCATACACGGTGGAGGTCATTACCGACCAGCCTCTTCGACAGGTCTTAACCAAATTCGATGTTGCAGGATGGCTCCTCAAATGGGCGGTGGAGCTCGGCGAGCACGATATAAAATACGTGCCCAGGACCGCCATCAAGGCCCAGGCGGTAGCCGACTTCATCACGGAATTAACCCAGATAGAGGACGGAGACCTCAAGCAAACCCCCGAAGCTTGGACCCTACACGTGGACGGCTCGGCCAACTCAAGGGGTGCCGGCGCGGGACTGGTTCTCCTCGCCCCTGACGGACGCTCGTTCGAGCGTTCCCTCCGCTTCGGGTTCAGAGCCACCAACAACGAGGCGGAGTACGAGGCACTCCTAGCAGGACTGAGGCTGGCCCTCGAGATGCAAGTGGTCGCAATACACGTCCTCACCGACTCGCAGCTCGTAGCCGAGCAGCTCGGCGGAGGATACGAAGCTCGGGACGCGACCATGGCGAAGTACCTGGCACAAGTAAGGGACCTAACCGCCAAGTTCCCTTTATGTTATCTAATATTCCGAGGGAGAAAAACGAGCGAGCAGACGCGCTGGCTAAGTTGGTGTCCAAGCCGACCTCCGAAGCGTGGCCAGAGGTTGAGGAGCTTCCTGCTCGCTGTTGAAGTGGCAACTACGGCCCCAGGCAGTGCGCCGATCACGTGGGTGCAGGCGCTGCTGCGCTTCAAGCGGGATGGAACCCTCCCCCTTGACGAAGCCGCGGCTCGGCGCCTGCGTCGTACGTACGCATGGTACACCGAGGAGAGCGGGAGGCTTTACAGACAGTCCTTCACCTATCCCCTCCTGCGGTGCTTGGAGCCTGACGAAGCCCAGGCGGTCCTGGCCGAAACCCACGAGGGGGTTTGCGGTGAACACATTGGCGGGCGGACCTTGGCACACAAAATACTCCGCCAAGGCTATTACTGGCCGACCCTGTGCCGGGATGCGAAAGCTTACGTATAGCGGTGCGGTTCATGCCAGCAACACGCCCGCGCACCCTGACAGCCCGCGGTCCCGCTCAGCCCCATCGATTGCGCGTGGTCGTTCGCGCAGTGGGGCTTGGACCTGCTCGGTCCCTTCCCACTAGCCCCCGGGCAGCGGGAGTACATAATCGTAGGAGTGGACTACTTCACAAAGTGGGTTGAGGTCGAGCCGCTGGCGACGATCACAGAACGTCAGATGAAGAAGTTCGTGTGGAAAAACCTAGTCACCCGGTTCGAGTTGCCCAAGGCCATCATTACAGACAACGGACCTCAGTTCGCCGGCAGAAGATTCCGTGAGTTCTGTGCCGGTCACGGCATCCAGCTAAGGTTCAGTTCAGTGGCCCACCCTCAGACGAACGGGCTGGCAGAGGTAACCAACCGATCCATCTTGGACGGACTCAAAAGAAGAGTGTCTACGGCCCGATCGGCCTGGACGGACGAGCTCCCCAGCGTACTATGGTCGCTGCGCACCACGCCCAAGGCCGCGACCGGAGAGTCCCCGTACAACTTGATGTTTGGGACCGAAGCTGTCTTGCCACCCGAAATGACTATCGCCACCCTTCGGACAAGGAACTATGACGAGGAAGTCTCGAACGAGGGACTTCGTGCCAGCCTCAACGTGCTCGAAGAGCGACGCTCCGAAGCGCACCTAAAAGCCCTCTCTTACCAGAGAGCCGTCGCAAGGGTCTACAATAGAAAGGTACGACCCTGACCAATCAGGTTAGGCGATCTAGTCCTGCGAAAGGCCGAGGTCAGTGACCCGACCCGAGCGAGGGGGAAGCTAGCCCCCAAGTGGGAGGGACCTTATCGGGTCACCGAAATCGTCCGACCAGGTACTTATCGGCTCACGACAATGAGCGGCTCTCCCCTGCCGAGAACCTGGAATGTCTGGAACCTTAAGAAGTTCTTTGTCTGAAGTAAAGAAACTTTCCTCAGAGGAAGCGTCCCACCAGGATGGGAAGAAGGCAGTAGTCGAGAGAAGAAAGAGTTTCCTTTTGCATGGAAGGCAAGCCCACCTACAAGACTCGACTTACAAAAAATCAAGGAGTTTTTCGTCTGAAAAAAGAAGCCTTTTATCGAAGAGTCTGAAAAAAGAAGCCTTTTATTGAAGAAAGCAAGTCAACTTACAGAGCCCGACTTACAAAAACAGACCAGCAAAAACAAAGTACAAGGACCCCTCTTTCTCGCCAGGCAGCTCAGAGCTCCTCCACGCGATCGTCGAAGGGGACCTCCTCGGGCATGTCCACCCCTTGGTCCTCGGGGTGAGGGGCGAAGGGATTCTCCTCCACCTCGAGGCCAGGGTGGCGAGCGCGGAAGTGGGACGTGGCGATTCGGTATCCATATTCGAAGGATACCCGTCCCATCCGCGTCAGCCCGAGCTCGAACCCCTCCGACCTCTTGTATGCCTCGAGGAGCTCCTTATCTTTGGCGGGTCGAAGTCGAGCCTCCTCTGCCAACGCCTCCGAGGCCGTTCTGGCCTCAGCCTTCGTCTCCTCCAGCTTCTTGCTGAGGGTGCTCGCCTCTGCCTTCACTAGACGGAGCTCGGTCCGCTCCACCCTTATCATCTTCTGGAGCCCCTCGTTCGCCTTCTGGGAGGCCTCGAGCTCCGACCGAAGGCGCGCCGCCTCCGCTTCAAGATCCGCCGCCCGCTGCTCAGCAGCCGCCACGGCCTCCGGACCGGCCCCGGCCCGGACCTCCTCGACCTGGCGATGGAGCTCCGCGTTGCGGTTGATAAGGCCCCCAATGACGCGGCCGGCGTCGCGCACCCTGTCCATCAGGGCCGTAGCGTAATGAAGCACCTGCGATTAGAAAGAACGGGTTAAAAAGGGGGGGCAGCGCCAGGCAAACAAGACTAGCCAAAACAAAAACAGAAGTACTTACCCAGATCAAGAACTGGGCGGACTTGTTAAGCAACGCCTCCGAGGGCAGCACATATAAATCCCGAGCCATGTCAGGATGAAGCGCACCTCGGAGGAACGTCGCAGTAGGATCCCCTCCGGCCCACACCCTATCCCCTCGGGACAAACCGCCCTAGCGGGTGACTAGGGGGTCGCTGGGTCTCCCGGGTGGGGCCTCCCCCACCAGTCGAGTCAAGAACGGCTCCCCGTCCCCGGCTGGTAGCCGACACAAATCACGTACAGAGGACGGTCGCAGATCCTTCCCAGCAACACGCCGGCTGGGCCCAGCCTCGCCCCGCCGGAGACCTTCCTCAGCCCCCTTTGATGGCCCCACCTTCGCCTTCTTCCGAGGGCGCCCGACCTCGACCTCTGAAGGTGCGTCCTTCGTACCGAGCTGCGAGTCGGTCGGCAACGCTGGAAGGGAAGACTGCGAGTCGGCCGGAGGTGCCGAAGGAAGGGCCGGCGGCGCGTCGCTTCCGAGAAGTGACCGGAGGTTCAACATTTCTGCAAAGGGTGAGAAAAGCGTCAGCAGCAAGGAAGGGCCGCACGAACACCCGAACCAAACGACAACTAACGTACCCAGAGGCATCGGGCTGAGGCCCGCCTCGACCAGCCACTCCTCGGTCATGTTCCGGAGGGCCTGTGACTTGGGAAGAATCTCCCTGAGCCGCCCCAGGTCGAGACGCTCTGCTTCGCCCAAACTTGGGGTGGTATTGTCGATCGCCATCGCGGACCAACGAACTCCGAAACCCCAGTCCTACGCACAGCTGACGTAAAAGAACCTCCCCTTCCATCCTTTATTATTAGAAGGGGCGCCCCCGACTCGGAAACCTTTCCGGGCGGACAAAAAATAACCCCCCGAACCCTTGGTAAGGCGATAACAGGAGAGGAAAAGATGGAGGGTGGGGGCGATACCGGCATAGTGGCATTCACCCAAGAACACCACCAAGTAACGCCAGGAGTTTGGCGCCACTTGGGATGGTGAAATCCGCCAGAAAGACAAGCAAGCCACGATAGGGGGATGCAGGGGGAAGCGCAGACCCGCCTCCAGGGCATCTAGGGTTAGGGCGAAGCCCTTCGGGACCGGGTCATACGCCCGTTGTCCCGGCTCAGGAGCACCAAGAACGTAGTCCCCCGGGATGCCATAGCGCTCCCGGAGTCCAACCAGCGACGACTCACTCATAGAGGAGTCCTGATCATGCGGCCACATCAAGACCTCAAGGGCCCGTGCGACCTCCCCGTCAGAAGACTCAACAAGGGGCGGGAGAGGACTTCCCTCCCTAACTCCGGAGGAATGGACAGAAGAGGAAGAGGGAGAGGGCACCATCCTAACTGACCTTAACAGAGGAAGGTGCTACAGGAGAGTAGAGCAACGCTGGAGGCGAGGAGGACGACCGAAGGAGAGACGGCGAGACCAGAAGAAAAGAACTCAGCAGTGAGAGATGGAGGTGAAGCCAGGCGCCCGCTATTTGAAGGGGACATCCCGCCAGAACCAACGCCCCTTCACCTCCCGGGAGGTGGGCGGTAGCCCACTCGCGCGCGCACGTAACCGTCGCGCCGCATCGGAAAACACCCAAAAACGCCCCGCCTTAATGAGGGCCTGACGTGGCGACCACGCCAAAATGGCAGCGTCCAGACGCCTCGAGCCCAGCACCCTAAAGGCGTGCGGCGGAAGCAATCAGCTTCCCCATAGGAGGTGAATGCGCAGCTCATTGACCCCCTTCCCCGTTGAACTGGATAGCACGCCTCCCGAGACCACACCTGCGCGATAAACCCGCCTGCGTCGTGCTCCTCGGCCTTCGGCTGCACGCCTCCCGAGACCACACCCGCGCGGTAACCCGCCTGCGTCGTGCTCCTCGGCCTTCGGCTGCGCGCCTCTCGAGACCACACCTGCGCGGTAACCCGCTTGCGTCGTGCTCCTCGGCCTTCGAATGCACGCCTCCCGAGACCACACCTGCGCGATAACCCGCCTGCATCGTGCTCCTCGGCCTTCGGCTACACGCCTCCCGAGACCACACCCGCGCAGTAACCCACCTGCGTCGTGCTCCTCGGCCTTCGGCTGCACGCCTCCCGATACCACACCTGCGCGGTAACCCGCCTACGTCGTGCTCCTCGACCTTCAACTGCACGCCTCCTGAGACCACACCCGCGCGGTAACCCGCCTGCGTCGTGCTCTTCGACCTTCGGCTGCACGCCTCCCGAGACCACACCTACGCGGTAACCCGCCTGCGTCGTGCTCCTCGGCCTTCGGTTGCACACCTCCCGAGACCACACCTGCGCGGTAACCCGCCTACGTCGTGCTCCTCGGCCTTCAGCTGCACGCCTCCCGAGACCACACCCGCGCGGTAACCCGCCTGCATCATGCTCCTCGACCTTCGGTTGCACGCCTCCCGAGACCACACCTGCGTGGTAACCCGCCTGCGTCATGCTCCTCGACCTTCGGCTGCACGCCTCCCGAGACCACACCTGCGCGGTAACCCGCCTGCGTCGCGTTCCTCAGCCCTTGTCGGCTTTGTGACCACCGAGTTCGACTCCGCCCGACCGGCCCATCGACGACGCGCCCCTCGGACCCGCGCGGCCAATTCGCCAGAAGACGGCAGCCATGCATCGGACCCCCTACATGCAAAAACCGACGCATAGCTCCTTTCGGGGGGGAATATGATAGGGGTAAAAACAAATAGGACGGGACGCACCAGATTTGACGTAACACCACCTGACGTCAACCACCCCCAGACGACACACTGAGGGGGGCGAGCATTAACGACGACGTAACATGCACCCTCGCTCACCATACCCAGACGACCTCACCATCTGACCCCGCGCGACCGGACGAGGCAGGGAAGGGCGACGATCAAGGCTCGCCATACCCTGTGGCGACTCGACCTTCCATGCAACGCCCACGACGGCAGCGAACACGGTCAGGTGCACGGCCCTGTCTCGGCGGGATGGCGCATCGCCGACCCGACCTGTGTGCAGGTACTCTATCGAGACCGACCTGACGTCGCGAAGCATCCCAAGCTGACTCTCTGCAAACGACCGCCTCAAGATCCCGGAGAGAGCCCCGCCTGATCCCGGCCGTTCGGGCCCCTGAACCAGCTGCGTCGCCCCCAAGGTGACGGCTACAAAAGTTACTTACCGTAACACTGATAGTACTATTACCTGTGTTGGGCGATACCACCGCTTGTAGCACTAACATTGGGCGGTACCATAGCCCAGTCTGGTGGTACCACCGCTTGACACCCTACCACTGTGTGGTACCACTACACAATCTAGTAGTACTATCGCTTGATAGTCTCTCGGAGATTATGTCAGGGCGGTACCACCGCTTGACAGTCTCTCGGAGACTATGCCATGACGGTTCCACTTGTTTGGTTACTGTTTAGGCCTTTTCACTTGGCCCAACATAGCCTAAACTTGAGCCCAACTAGCCCCTAATTGAGTTAGCCCAATACCAACCCAATTATGCCTAAAACCTACTTCGATCTAGGCAATCATTACAAAGCTTAAATCAAATGTTATCCGGCATGTCATTGGTTCATCGATGCTTCGTCCGATTCTTCGGTGCATCATCCTCTCTTGCAGCCTATTTCCCAATAGGCTAGTTGACCTCCATAACTCTGATCTTCTGATATGTTCTACTCTGGTCCAACATGATTCTTCTTGCTTTAATTGTCTCTCCCTGATCAAAGTATCCTGGATCACTCAAAACATAAATCAGATAAATACTATCAATTTGTTTCATCATCAAAATCCGAGTTCAATACTAAACAATATAGAATTTTTATCTTGTAGTCATTTATGTCTTTATCATTATAGTTTAAGTCTAATTTGAGTTAGTTTTGGGTGTAACCATGCTAATTTAGGGGCCTATTAGGCTTGAGCCAGGGCTGATTTAGTCCTATTGGGAGGCCTATTCAATGATCCATAATTAGGTCAGGCAATGACACCACTAGACCAGGCGGTGGAACCGGCTATGAGCTGGAACATACGAAGTGTATGGTTTCTAGAAGACCCGATGATGGTACCACCCAAATTGGCCATAGTATCGCCAGTTCACAGTTTCCAATGTGCCAAGCGGTAGTACCACCCAGATTGGGCGATGGTACTGCTAGCAGTTAATGCTATAGGTGATGGCACCACCCAACACTAGTGATAACACCTCTAGGACCTCGAAAACCCAAGATGAGACTTTTTTTGGCTCCATTTTTGAAGCCATTTAAGGCATATAAATATCCCACTTATTCTTACGTGAGTTAGCAAAAAAAATAAATGAAAAGACTTATGATTCTGAGTTGTAAAGTCAACTTTAAAGTTTTGAGCTTATTTTAAGAGAGGTGTGAGACTTGTAAAGGCTCTCTCCTAAACTTGTGAAAATGAGAAAGAGTTGTAAAGAGGGTAGTTGGTCTTCGCCCATTGAAAGAAGATTGTTAGTAAATGCTGGTGGCCTTAATGAAGAGGAATCGGGAGTGGACATAGGTCATTATGACCGAACAACTATAAATTCGGTATGAATTTCCTTTATGCTTTTTATTACTATTACTTATTGATTTAATTGTCTACTACTCTCACTTTCTCTTTAGGTTTAAACCCATTTTCGATACGGTTTCATCGTTCGAAATTTTCAAAATCGTAATTTTATGAAAGCACTAATTAATCCTCATCTCTTAGTGCTGATACGGTCCTAATAGTTGGTAACAGAGCCAAGTTTCCCTCAATTAGTTTAACACTAAAGTGACATTAAATAATTTTTACCGGCAATCAAGAGGGTTACTCTATCACTCATCCTCCTATGTTCAATGGGACGAACTACATGTATTGGAAAACACGAATGAGAATTTTTCTAATTTCTATGGACTTTGATTTATGGAATATTGTAGAATGTGGTTTTCAAAAATCCTTTAGACCAGTGAATGAATGGAATGATCTAGAGAAAAAGTCATTTTATTTAAATGCGAAAGCTATGAATACTTTATTTTGTACTTTAGATAAAAATGAGTTTAACTGTATTTCTATATGCGAAACTATACATGATATTTAGCATACACTTGAAGTCACACATGAAGGCACGAGTAGAGTTAAAAGAGTCTAAAATTAATCTTTTAGTACATAGTTATGAATTATTTAGAATGAAGCCAATGAAACCATTGGTGATATATAAACTCGTTTTATGGATGTCGTCAATGGTTTGAAAGCTATTAGTAAAAGTTTTACTAATCTTGAACTTGTTAATAAAATTCTAAGATCTCTTCCAAAAAATTGGGATCCAAAAGTAACTACTATTCAAGAAGCAAAGGACTTGAATTATCTTCCTCTTGAAGAACTCATAGGGTCATAAATGACCTATGAAATGACTTGCAAGGCATATGATATGTTGAATCTCGAATTTTGATGATGAAATTAATTGATGAGTGTACGATCTAATCCATGTTTTGAGAAAAGTGATGAAGGACTAACCACAATCATGAAGGCAAAACAATTGAAGTAAGAAGAATTAGACATTAGGCTAGAGTTAAAAAAGGGGCATCGGGTCGAAAGAATCAGACGTTGCGCTAAGATCAGATGTTGTGAGAGTCAACTTGCTGATGGATCGGGTGATACACCGAAGGTTCAAACAATGCGTCGGAAGTTCGTCGAAAGTTTGTCGAAAGTTTACCGGGAGTTTGGATGAACAAATGATGTGCCAAACAACTTAGCTTTTTATTTTATGATTATTTAAGTCTTAATAATCATAGTTAGGTCTTAATTTCAGTAAGGTTTGGGTGTAACCCCATTAACTCAAACTAGGCTCGAATTAGGGCTAAATTGGACCTTCTGTTTAGCCTATTTAGTGACTCGGAGCCACATCAGGCAATGGCATCGCCAGGGTTGACGGTGGAATTGCTTGAGGCTCGGCCTCCTAGGTATTATCTCGGTGGTGGTACCGCCCAGACTAGGCGGTGGTACCTTCGGAAGTTATTGGTGTACCTTCGATAGTGGTACCGCTAGAGCCTAGTCTCCAAGGCTCTACCAAGTGGTCGTATCGCTCAGACTTGTGGTGGTAGTACCACTAGTTGTCAGGGGAGGAAGCGATGGTACCGCCCAATACTAGTGGTGGTACCGTCAGCACCCTAGAAACTCGGGATAAGATAATTTTTAGCATTATTTTTAAAGCCAATTGGGGCCTATAAATACCTCAATCTTTCCTACTTGCCAAAGCATGAAAAGTGAACAAAAGTCTTGAGATTTTGAGTTGTAAAAGTCTTGAAAAAGTGCTAAGTGTCCTCCTCCTCTTCCTTAAGATTTGTGATCATTCTAAGAGAGGTGTGAGACTTGTAAAGATTATCTCCAAAACCTGTGAAAAGAAGAAAGAGTTGTTAAAGGGTAGTTGATCTTTGTCCATTGAAAGGAGATTAATAGTAGAAGCCGATGGCCTCGACGGAGGAGAAATCCAGAGTGGACATAGGTCAGGACGATCAAACCATGACAAATCTAGTGTGCTCTTTTCTTTTGTTGTTTACCTTCACTTCCTTCTTATTTAACTATCTACTACTTTTGCATGTACTCTTAGAAACATTTTCAAGTTCAAGCATATTTTTATTATGGGCCTTATTAAACGTAGTTTCTCTAAAAATCGTTGAAAGTTTACGATAGCACTAATTCCCCCCCCCCCCCCCCCCCCCTTAGTGTCATTCATGATCCTAACAATTGGTATCAGAGCCACGTTTCTCTACATTTGGTTTAACACCTAAGAGAGATAGCTTTTGCTAGCAATATAGAGGGTCATTCTATCACTCATCCTCCTCTGTTTAATGGGATGGACTACACATATTGAAAAACTTGCATAAGGATTTTTTTGATTTATATGGATTTTAAGTTATGGAATATCATTGAAAGTGGTTTTCAAATGTCTTCTATACCAATGAATGAATGAAATGATTTGGAGAAGAAGACTTTCTCTTTAAATACTAAAGTGATGAACACTTTGTTTTGTGCTCTAGACAAAAATGGGTTTCTAGATGCGAAACTGCACATGATATTTGGCACACACTTGAAGTCACACATGAAGGCACAAGTAGAGTTAAAGAGTAAAAAAATAATCTCTTAGTATATAGTTATGAGTTATTTCGAATGAAACAAAGCGAGATCATTGGAGATATGTACACCCATTTTACGGATATCGTCAATAGTTTAAAAGCACTTAGTCAAAAATTTTCTAATTTTGAACTTGTAAATAAAATACTAAGATCCTTTCAAAAAAGTTAGGATCCAAAAGTAATGACAATACAAGAAGCAAATGACTTAAATAATTTTTCGCTTGAAGAACTTATTAGGTCTTTAATGATCTATGAAATGATATATATGGTGTTGGGAAATCTTGGGGGGCGACATCATATACGCAGTGGAAGAACAGAAAACAAAATCCCTTATTCCTAAAGAGATATTCGTCATCGTGCGAAGATTGGTGCACAAAATCCACGAAATAGAAAACTGTGTATAGTAAAGATTGTGTTACCTAGAGAGATCGTATATCCCTGAATCCTTGCAGATCTCTAGGAGAGGGTGAAGGAGGTCAAGCGCCCTCCTCTCTAGCAGTGATCCACACAACAGGGCTGCGACGACACTTCTCAAAACTCAAGACCTGCTCTAAGGTGGAGAGGGGGAGGATAATATAAGAGGCAAGCAAAAGCTCTAGCCTATGAACCACTGAATCTCTCCTATTTATATAGGTCCCTTATCAATCTTAACCCTAATGAATCCTCCCCTATTGGGTATTAGATCTTCATCCAACTACCCAAGCCTCTTAGATTAGTGGATCTCTATCAAATAATCTCTCATGGGCTTTTATTGGATCTCGTCCATAGGATCCAATAATTTATGGGCTTATTGGATATCCAATAAGATAGAGGCTCCGATGGATATCTCATATCCGAACTTCTACTCATCGCAACACCTACCATATATGTGTGACCCTCTAGGCCCAATATCGAGCTGATTGTAAGTCATACCTGTTAGAACTCCTTCTGGCTTAGTGAATTATTGTCTCCATAATAATTCACTCGACTCATCGATTGTGGACGTACTAGGCCACTACGCCGTAATCCCTAGACGATATAGGGGAATCCAATCCATTGGACCTGTTTATCCTCAGTTACCATGTACCTATAGTCTCTCATCCATCTAATATTCTAGAGACCATATACCGGGCATGGTGTTATCAAACCCATACGGTTTCTACTCGAGTCTTGCTCTTAATTGGATTCTCCCGGAGAACTCTTTCTCTCTCAATCTAAATGACCCTAGCTAGGGATTTGTTTGAGCAAGAACACATGAGATATTCCTATCATGACACCGAGAGTGGATGATCCTCTATCGATACTCTATAGCTATCGTAAGGTTAACTGCCACTCCCGATGACCGGTTGTACTAGAACTGAGACATCCAAACCTATAAGTCCGGTATCAAAGAATGAAGCACTCATATAGGACATCCTTGGTGTCTCAAGTCTAAGGACCAGGTACACCACTAGGACTATAGAATCATTATCTAATAATAAGGTATCATCAATCATCCAGCATTCCGTAAGCGGATCAATCAGTGAACTCATTCTCCAATAAGCACCTATACTGTATCCCTATTGTCCCCACATGAGTAGCTATGAGACCAACTGCATCCATCATATGGACGGGTATATAGCACACCAATCTATCCGGTTATCTCGATGTCCATCTCGAGTAACCTATGACCAGGATTATTTAGGATTTGTGTTTAAAGGTGAATCGGTATAATTATCGTGATCTCATCACGATCTGATTCTCATTGCATGGATTTGATATTATGTTTAGTGTTGGACTATGTGCTAGAGTTCAATCTAATCCCAATCAATCTCACTTAAAAGTTGTTAAGAGGATTTTTTAGATACCTAAAGGGAACACATAATCTAGGATTATGGTATCCAAAAACTAAAAATTTTGAATTGATTGTTATGCCGATTTTGTCGAATATAGAATAGATAGAAAAATCACATCTGGAACATGTCAACTCTTAGGTCATTCACTTGTTTCTTGGTCTTCTAAGAAATAAAATTTTGTTGTATTATCTATAGTTGAAGCTGAATATATAGCAGTAAGTGCATGTTGTGCACAAGTTATTTGGATAAAAAATATCTTAGAAGACTATGGAATTTATTTGAAAAACATCCATATAAAATATGATAACACTAGTACAATATGTTTAATAAAGAAACTCATTCAACACTTTAGAACTAAACATATTGATATTAGGCATCATTTTATTAGAGACCATGTTAATAACCATGATATATCTCGAGAATTTATTGATATAAAACATCAATTAGCAAATATTTTTACAAAACCATTGAACAAGGACCAATTTGATTTTATTAAAAGAGAAATAAGCATGTTAAATCTTCTAAGTGTATGAATGTTTCTTATATATTTTTGGATTATTATCTTAATTTCTTGATTTTCATGACTTAAGTTTTCTCTTCTTTTGATAAAAAGAAGATTTTCTTTCAAACGAATCATGATCCTTCTCTTGATTTCTCGATATTCTTGACTTGAGCTTTCTTTTGAATCAAGATTGCTTACTTTGATTTCTTCCTTAAGCTATTTACAAAAGAAGAGATTTGATTCATGGAATTTGGGTATTCATAACTTGATTTTTTATTTTTCATGTGGTGATCATTTCCTATGATTCCTTCCTCTGTCTCTTTACAAATGTAGAGCTTTGATTTATGGACTATCGTATTCATGACTTGATTTTTTTTTCGTTCATGTGATGGTTGAAATTTTTTTACACCATTGAATTCCTATGATTCTCTTCAGTTTTCATGACTTGAGTTTTTTTTACAGAAAGAAGACTTGTCAAAATGATTCATGATATTTCGGATTCATAACATGATATTTTGGATTCATGTGATGATTGAAAATTTTACTGTTAGGATCGGAGCGGCACTAAGAGGGGGGGGTGAATTAGTGCAGCGGATTAAAACTTCGATTTTAATCAAAATCTTTCGTACGTTAAGAACGAAACTTGAGAAATTTAACTTGAAGGTGTATTCTTAAAGTTGCGCAGCAAGAGTAATGAGGAACTAAAGTAGTAAGAAGATTTGCAGTAATGTAAATGACAATAATAAAAAGCAAACCAGAGATTACGCCGATTTTTAGAGTGGTTCGGTCAAATGACCTACTCCACTTGCGAGGCCCCTCTTCGATGAGGCTCCCACCTTCCACTAGCAAGTCTCTTGAAATGGAAGGGTAAACACCCCTCTTACAACCTTTTACAAGCAGCTCAACCTCTTACAAATTTTCAATAAAAAAGGAGGAGGAGAACTCTCTAGCAAATTGAAAACAAGACTTGCTCAGACTTTCTAAGACTTTTCTCTCAATCAAAAATGCTTCTCAAAAGTTATTCTCTCAACTGAGATTAGAGGGGTATTTATAGGCCTCAAGAGGATTCAAATTTTGGGCTCCAAAATTTGAATTTTCTTAGGGTTTCCGGTGCTGGAGGTGCCACCGCCCAACCAGGCGGTGCCACCGCCCAGCGCTCGGGTGCTGGACGGTGCAACCGCCCAGCCAAGGAGGTGTCACCGCCCAGCTCTCGGGTGCTGGGCGGTGCCACCGCCCAGCTAGGCGGTGCCACCGCCTACTGTGTTTTCAGCCCGACTACAGTGTTTTCAGCCACTAGTTGGGCTTCAATCTTGGCTCTCTAGTTCGCTGGTTTAGCTTAATTTTTAGCCTAAACCAACTCTGACTTTGGGCCCAGTTGGCCCCTAACCAGGATATAGGATTATCTCTTAATCCTAATCCTAATTACAAGTGAACTACATAACAAAAACACATCCTAAGCAAGCTTTCAACCGCGAACGTCGAGTCTTGTTTCGGCGAGCTTTCCGACGAACTTCTTCCGACGGACTCCCATCAAGCTCCCGATCTTGTGATGACTTTAACGAGTAGCCGAGCCTTCTCGGTGATCTCCGTGAACCTCCGACGATCTCTTCGGCGAACTTCCGATAGGTTCCCGATTTCTTCTCGGTTGGTTCCGGCAGCATCTCCGACGATTCTTCGGACTCTTAAACATCCATCGATCTTGACTCCGGTATTCTTGCTTTGTGTTTTCTGGTTATCGTAGTTAATCCTGCACACTTAACTCAATAATATGGATTAGATCAATTAACCCATCAATTGATTTCATCATCAAAATCCGAGATTCAACAATCTCCCCCTTTTTGATGATGACAATCAATTGATGACGGAGTTAAACATAACTCCCCTTATCTATATGCCATATTATGAGAAGATGAAAACACTTGAATTTCATCCATTGAATTCAAGCATAAACCGATAAGTTCTAACCGTAGAGCTTATCGTTATTCTCATTAAGCAATAGTAAATGCGAAACTTCGATGAAAATCATAAGTCAAATGATATGGGACAATTTTTACTACGATAGGAGATAAAGATTTTCAACATGAATTTCATGATATCGATGTAAGGCATGCTTTCAATATGATCAATCAATCTTGTGATATTCTCAAGGATTTTGCAAGGCATATTTTGTCATGCTATTAAGAATGATATAAGTCATCACTTTTCTCCCCCTTTGTCATCAACAAAAAGGAAAATGAGACTTGAAGCACATATTTTATCATACAACGATTTTATCATTGAAAATTAAGTATGCAAAAATATTTACGCAGAGTTCATTTTAGAGGAAAATTCAGCATGCATTCATATTATCTAATCTCTTCTTTCTATGAATAATAGAAATTGTAGATGTATAAGAGAGAGATTGGGATAAAAAAATTCAAGTAGTAATTTCACGAAGTCAAGATCATAATTCGAATACAAACTCATTCAAATCGTCAAATTCATAAAAATCTCAACATTACTTTTTAATCATCACATAAGGCATTTAAAGAATTTTTGAAACATAGGAGAATGATGAATTTAAGCATACAATGTTTCAATCAAATTCAAGTCATGAATGCCAATACTTTCATATTTGTAAGTATCAATTCATGAATGCCAAAAGATATTATTTGTGATTCCAATTTTGCAAGATCAAGATTATGATTTAGATAAAACTTATTTAAATCAAATCGCTAACTTGAAATTCATAATCAAGTCATCGAAGTCGATTTCGAGATTTCACAACATGTCATATGGAATTTGAAGGAGAATGAGAGATGGAAAGAAGATGAAAAACTTTACGGAAAATCCAATCAAACAAGTTTATTGTTTAGGAACAATTTAACATACCTAATTCCCTTCTAATGAATTCAAATTGGTCTTCATTCAAGGCTTTTGTGAATATATCTGCTAATTGATGCTTTGTGTCAATGAATTCTAGAACAACATTATTGTTAAGGACATGATCGCGTATGAAATGATGCCTAACGTCGATGTGCTTAGTTCTAGAATGCTGAATTAGATTTTTAGTAAGGCATATGGCACTAGTATTATCGCATTTTATGGGAATATTTTCAAGGTGAATTCCATAGTCTTCTAATGTATTTTTCATCCAAATTACTTGTGCACAACATGCACTTGCAGCAATGTATTCGGCTTCCGCCGTAGATAGTGCAACTGAATTTTGTTTCTTGGAAGTCTAAGAAACAAGTGCATGTCCTAAAAATTGGCATGTTCCGGATGTACTTTTTCTATCTATCCTGCATCCGCCAAAATCGGCATCTGCATAAGCTATTAGATCGAATTTTTTAGATTTTGGATACCACAATCCTAAATTTGGAGTTCCTTTAAGATACCTAAATATTCTTTTAACACTCTTAAGATGAGATAATTTAGGATTAGATTGAAACCTAGCGCAAAGTCCTACACTAAACATAATATCCGGTCTAGTCGCGGTGAGGTAGAGTAGACTACCTATCATTCCCCTATATGTTTTTTGATCGAAATTTTCACCACTTTCATCCATATCTAACTTAGTCGCAGTACTCATAGGGGTGTTTATTGCTTTTGAATTATCCATGTTAAATCGTTTTAACAATTCTAATGTATATTTAGATTGGTTAAGAAATATACCATCACTAAGTTGTTTGATTTGTAATCCCAAAAAGAAGGTTAATTCACCCATTAAACTCATTTCAAATTCAAGACTCATACATTTGGCAAATGATTCACATAGTGATTCATCCGAAGAGCCAAAAATAATATCGTCAACATAAATTTGCACAATAAGAAAATTATTTTCAAAATATTTAATAAACAATGTAGTATCAACCTTGCCTTTGGTAAAATTATTTAAAATAAGAAAGGAACTAAGCCTTTCATACCAAGCTCTAGGAGCTTGTTTTAAGCCATAGAGAGCTTTAGTCAATTTGAATACATGATTAGGAAGAAGAGAATTTTCAAATCGGGGAGGTTGTTCGACAAATACTTCTTCGGAAATAAAACCATTCAAGAAAGCACTTTTAACATCCATTTGAAATAGTTTAAAATTATTACTACTAGCATAGGCAAGGAGCATCCTTATGGCTTCTAATCGAGCCACGGGAGCGAAGGTTTCTTCGTAATCGATACCTTGTTCTTGGTTGAAACCTTTGGCCACTAATCTAGTCTTGTTTCTAACCACGATACCATTTTCATCTTGCTTGTTTCTAAAGACCCACTTAGTACCTATGACTAAGTGGTCACTTGGTCTAGGAACAAGCTTCCATACCTCATTCCTCTCAAATTGGTTCAATTCTTCTTGCATTGCAATGATCCAAAAATCATCTTTTAAGGCTTCGTCAATGCATTTAGGTTCAATTTGAGAAAGGAAAGCGGCGTTAGCACAGAAATTTTTGAAAGAAGAACGAGTTTGAACCCCTTTTGATGTATCTCCTATAATTTGCTCTTTTGGATGAGCATCTACATACTTCCATTCTTTTGGTAAAGAAATTTCGGAAGTAGATGCATTCAAATGGCTATTTTGAGGAGAGGGTTCATTTAAATTCAAATTATCAAAACCAAGATCATCATCAAAATCATTTTTCTTTAAATCAGAAATTTTATTAAAAACTACATGAATAGACTCTTCAATTACTAAAGTTCTTTTATTAAAAACCCGAAAAGCTTTAGAAACGGAAGAGTAACCAAGAAAGATGCCTTCATCGGATTTAGCATCAAATTTTCCTAAAGCATCCCTTTCATTTAAAATAAAGCATTTACAACCAAAAACTTTAAAATAGGAGATGTTTGGTTTTTTGTTATTCCATAATTCATATGGAGTTTTGGATAAGGATGGTCTTATTAGAACTCTATTCATGATGTAGCAAGCCGTATTTACGGCTTCGGCCCAAAAGTACTTAGGTAAACTATGTTCATTCAACATAGTTCTTGCCATTTCTTGTAGGTTTCTATTTTTCCTTTCAACTACTCCATTTTGTTGAGGATTTCTTGGAGTTGAGAAGTTGTGATTGTACCCATTACTTTCGTAAAATTTTGAAAGTCACGGTTTTGGAATTCACCACCGTGATCACTCCGAATTGATGAAATCATGAAGCCTTTTTCGTTTTGAGTGAGTTTACAAAATTTAGAGAAACACTTGAAGCAATCACTTTTGTGAGCTAAGAAATAGGTCCAAGTGTATCTAGAGTAGTCATCCATAATCACAAAAGCATATTTGCTTCCACCTAGACTTGTTGTATCAATTGGTCCAAATAAGTCCAAATGGATCAATTGTAATGGTCTAGTAGTGCTAATTTGATTTTTTGGTTTGAAGCTTGTTTTTATTTGTTTGCCTAGTTGACATGCATCACATACTTTGTCCTTAATAAACTTTATATTTGGAATTCCTCGTACTAATTCTTGAGATGAGATCTTAGATATTGTTTTCATGCTTGCATGGCCTAATCTCCTATGCCAAAGCCAAGCATCATCATTTACGACGGAGAAGCACATTTTATTACTTAGTTCATCAAGATTGATGGTATAGACATTATTTTGTTTTAAAGCAATTATAGTCATGTTATGATTTGGTTTTTCAATAATGCACATATTTGATTCAAATCTAACGATGTAACCTTTATTGCATAGTTGACTAATACTCAAGAGATTATGTTTCAATCCATCAACTAGTAAGACATCATCAATGGAAAAATTAAATTTGTTACCAATAGTTCCCTTGCCAATGATTTTGCCCTTGTTGTTGTCTCCGAAGGTAACGTACCCTTCTTCTTTGCTAGTGAGCATAGAGAAATGAGATGGATCTCCAGTCATATGTCTTGAGCATCCACTATCGAGATACCATCTCTTGCTCCTAGCTTGTGGGTTTGTCTACAAAAGAGGATGATTTTTAGGTACCCATTTGATTTTGGGTGCCTCAAAAATTGACCCACTAACATTGTTATTTATTATTGAATTCTTTATAGTTCCTTTAGGAACCCATATTAATTTTTGTGAACTAATTTTCCTAAATGGGCATTTGTAGGCAGTATGTCCGGATTTGCAACAAAAGTTGCATTTCATATAAGAGGAAACATGTAATGTAGGTCCTTTTATGAAAGTGGTAGGATTTTGATGTAATCCTTTTACAAATCCAATTCCATTTCTATTTGCGATGTGACCCTTGTGTGCAAGGATCATATCTAATCCTTTGCTACCAACCTTAAACTTGTTTAAGGTTTTCTTAAGAAGCAAATTTTCATTTTTTATTGCCTCTAAGTGCTCACACTTAGAGCATGGAGGAGTTTGAAGACTATCAAACTTATCTTGTAGCAAAGCATGCTCTTTCTTTAAGATACTTAACTTCTTGCTAACAGTTCTACATTCATCAAATAATTCATGAAAAGCGATAGATAGTTCTTCAAAAGATAAATCTTCATTAAATAAATCACATACCTCTTCTCCTAACGCCATTAGCGCGTAATGAGCAACTTGCTCGGTGTTGAACTCCTCTTCTTCGGATGCGCTTGAATCATCCCACGTTGCCTTGAATGCCTTCTTTGATGTTCTCTTTTTGGCTTGAGGACAATCGTTCTTATAGTGTCCCGGTTTTTTGCATTCATAGCAAATCACTTGGTCCTTCTTTTGTTCAAATTTATTTTTTGTATTATTTTTAAATCTGTTCTTTCTTAAATATTTTTTAAATTTTTGAGTCAAAAGTGCAATGTCATTGTCACTGTCCTCATCACTTGATGTTCCTTTTAAGTGGTCTTCTTGTGATTTGAGTGCCATATCCTTCCTGTTCTTTGGAAGGGGGTTCTCGAGCTCGTCATGAGCTTGACATGTCATTTCGTAGGTCATTAGAGACCCAATGAGTTCTTCAAGAGGGAATGCTTTAAGGTCTTTGGCCTCTTGAATGGTCGTAACTTTTGGATCCCAACTTTTAGGGAGGGATCTTAAGATTTTAGTTACTAGTTCAAAGTTAGTAAAATCTTTACCAAGAGCTTTGAGTCCATTGATGACATCCGTAAACCGGGTGTACATGTCTCCGATGGACTCACTTGGTTTCATTCGGAAAAGTTCGTAAGAGTGCACAAGGATGTTGATTTTGGACTCTTTCACTCGGCTAGTGCCTTCATGAGTGACCTCAAGAGTTCTCCAAATATCAAAAGCCGAATCACACATTGAAACACGATTAAATTCGTTTTTGTCTAGTGCACAAAACAAGGCATTCATAGCCTTTGCATTTAAAGCAAAAACCTTCTTCTCCGATTCATCCCATTCGCTCATCGGAAGAGAAGATTTTTGAAATCCATTCTCGACAATAGACCAAAGCTCAAAGTCCATAGAAATGAGGAAGATTCTCATGCGAGTCTTCCAATATGTGTAATCCGACCCATTAAATAAAGGTGGTCGTGCAATAGAATGACCCTCTTGCATGCCGGAGTAAGCCATCTCTCTTGGGTATTAAACCAAATATGAGAGATAACCTTGCTCTGATACCACTTGTTAGGATCGGAGCGGCACTAAGAGGGGGGGGTGAATTAGTGCAGCGGATTAAAACTTCGATTTTAATCAAAATCTTTCGTACGTTAAGAACGAAACTTGAGAAATTTAACTTGAAGGCGTATTCTTAAAGTTGCGCAGCAAGAGTAATGAGGAACTAAAGCAGTAAGAAGATTTGCAGTAATGTAAATGACAATAATAAAAAGCAAACCAGAGATTACGCCGATTTTTAGAGTGGTTCGGTCAAATGACCTACTCCACTTGCGAGGCCCCTCTTCGATGAGGCTCCCACCTTCCACTAGCAAGTCTCTTGAAATGGAAGGGTAAACACCCCTCTTACAACCTTTTACAAGCAGCTCAACCTCTTACAAATTTTCAATAAGAAAGGAGGAGGAGAACTCTCTAGCAAATTGAAAACAAGACTTGCTAAGACTTTCTAAGACTTTTCTCTCAATCAAAAATGCTTCTCAAAAGTTGTTCTCTCAGCTGAGATTAGAGGGGTATTTATAGGCCTCAAGAGGATTCAAATTTTGGGCTCCAAAATTTGAATTTTCTTAGGGTTTCCGGTGCTGGAGGTGCCACCGCCCAACCAGGCGGTGCCACCGCCCAGCGCTCGGGTGCTGGACGGTGCAACCGCCCAGCCAAGGAGGTGTCACCGCCCAGCTCTCGGGTGCTGGGCGGTGCCACCGCCTACAGTGTTTTCAGCCCGACTACAGTGTTTTCAGCCACTAGTTGGGCTTCAATCTTGGCTCTCTAGTTCGCTGGTTTAGCTTAATTTTTAGCCTAAACCAACTCTGACTTTGGGCCCAGTTGGCCCCTAACCAGGATATAGGATTATCTCTTAATCCTAATCCTAATTACAAGTGAACTACATAACAAAAACACATCCTAAGCAAGCTTTCAACCGCGAACGTCGAGTCTTGTTTCGGCGAGCTTTCCGATGAACTTCTTCCGACGGACTCCCATCAAGCTCCCGATCTTGTGATGACTTTAACGAGTAGCCGAGCCTTCTCGGTGATCTCCGTGAACCTCCGACGATCTCTTCGGCGAACTTCCGATAGGTTCCCGATTTCTTCTCGGTTGGTTCCGGCAGCATCTCCGACGATTCTTCGGACTCTTAAACATCCATCGATCTTGACTCCGGTATTCTTGCTTTGTGTTTTCTGGTTATCGTAGTTAATCCTGCACACTTAACTCAATAATGTGGATTAGATCAATTAACCCATCAATTGATTTCATCATCAAAATCTGAGATTCAACATTTACACCATTAAATTCCTTCCCTCTTTTTTTTATATATAATGACAAATGGGAGAAAAAGAAGTGCTATCTTGCATATCTCAAGAGAAGAAAAGTGCTAGCTTGCCCATCTCAAGAAGCAAAACATACAAACTTGCATATCTCAAAAGAGAAATTACCACCTTGCACATTTCAAGTAGAAGCAAATATTGCTAACCGTCACATCTCTAAAATTTGCTAGTTTGTATATTCTAAAGTGAAGATATATGCAATGATGTTTCAAAATTTTGAAAATATTCATGATATACACAATAATTTGAAATTATATTTCAAAAACATGCTAGTTGCACTTTTCTATTTTTTGTTGATTTTAAAGGGGGAGAAGTAATGATGATTTGAAAATTTATTATTTTGGTATCATGCCCAAAGTGATGATGATTTGTAATGGTTTAGAATTATGCATGTTAAACATTGATAACTTGAAACTATGTTTAAATGATGATGCACAATGTATGAAATTTTGAAATGATATGTTGCATATGATCAAAATTATTTCACTTGAATTCAAAGGTTATTATTCCTTTTGAACTCAAGTTTGCCTTATTTCAATATAGCATATAGATAGGGGGAGTTAAGGTTAACTCCGTCATCAATTGATTATTATCATAAAAAATGGGGAGATTATTGAATCTCGGATTTTGATGATGAAATCAATTTATGAGTTTACTATCTAATCTATGTTTTGAGAAAAGTGATGCAGAACTAACCATGATCATAAAAAGATAAAATAATTAAAGTAAGAAGAATCAGACGTTGGGCCGGAGTCCAAAAATGTGCATCGGGTCGGACGAATCAGACGTTGCTCCAATATCGAATGTTGCGGGTGTCAACATGTCGATGGATCGGGTGATATGTCGAAGGTTCGGACAATGCGCCGGAAGTTCACTAGGAGTTTGGATGAACAAATGATGTGTCTAACAACTTAGCTTCTTATTTTATTATTGTTTAAGTCTTAATTATCGTAGTTAGGTTTTAATTTGAGTTAGGTTTGGGTGTAACCCTATTAACTCAATTAGGGGCCAATTAGGTCCGAATTAAGGCTGAATTAGGCTTGCTGTTTGGCCTATTCAGTGACCCGGAGTCACATCAAGCGGTGGCACTACTAGGGCTGGTGGTGGAGCCGTTTGAGGCTCAACCTCCTAGGTATTATTTGGGTGGTGGTACCGCCCAAACTGGGCAGTGGTACCACAGATAGTTAATGCTGTCAAGCGGTGGTACCACCCTGTCAGGTGGTAGTTCAGCCAGAGCCCAGTCTCTGAGGCTCTATCAAGTGATTATACCGCTCAGACTAGTAGTTGTACCACTAGTTGTTAGGGGAGCAGGCAATGGTACCACCCAATATTGGCGGTGGTACTACCAGTACCCCGGAAACCCAAGATGAAATACTTTTTGGCTTCATTTTTAAAGCCATTTGGGGCCTATAAATATCCCAATCTTTCTTGCTTGCCGAAGCATGAAAAGTGAACAAGTCTTAAGATTTTGAGTTATAGAAGTCTTAAAAAATTGCTAAGTGTCCTCATCCTCTTCCTTATGATTTATGATCATTCTAAGAGAGGTGTGAGACTTGTAAAGGTTGTCTCCTAAATCTATGAAAAGAAAAAAGAGTTGTAAGAGGATAGTTGATCTTTGCCTGTTGAAAGATGATCGATAGTAGAAGCCGGTGGTCACAACAAAGGAGGAATCAGGAGTGGAGGTAGGTCACAATGACCGAACCACTATAAATCCGGTGTGCTCTTTTCATTTGCTTTTTACCTTCATTGCCTTCTTATTTAACTATCTACTACTTTTGCATACACTCTTACAAACGTTTTCAAGTTTAAACGCATTTTCGTTATGGGAATTATTGAATATAATTTCTCTGAATCTTCGAAAGCTTGCGATAGCACTAATTCACCCTCCCTCTTAGTGTCCTTCACAATCTTAACATGATGAACATAAGAACAACTTTCCAAAGAACAGGAAAGATATGACACTTAGCACTAAAGAAAACCACTCAAGTGATGATGATGACTTGATACTCCTTACAAGAAAATTTAAAAAATTTATAAAATAAATAAAATAAATATTATAAAACAATATACTAAGAACAAAAGCAAACTATAAAAGGACATAATCATATGCTATGAATGGAAGAAGCTGGGGCACTTCAAAAGTGAATATCCTTAACTTAAGAATAAGTAACTGCCAAAGAAAAAGAAAGCACTCAAGGCGACTTGGGACAAATCGAGTGCATCCAAAGATAAAGAACAAACTAATGAAGATGAGGTGGCAAACTATGCTCTAATGGTTTTCAATGACGAGCTAAGTGACTTAATCGAAACTCATTTATCTTATAATGAATTATTAAATATTTTTCATGATTTATATGATGATTTTAAATTAGTTGATACGAAATATAAATTACTGAAGAAAGATCATGCTTCTCTCTCTAGTAAATTTGAATAATTAAAAAATAATCATGATAATTGCATGTTAATCTCTTATACTCAATGTGAAGAGTTAGACTACGTTAAAAAGGAAAATATGGTTCTACAACAAATATTAAAAAAATTTAAAATTGGAAACAAGTCTTTCGATTTGATCCTTGCTAACAAAGGTCATGTACACAGAAAAGTAGGAATCAGTTTTCTGAGTAGTAACACTCAATTGAAGCTAACTATATTTGTTAAAGATATTGAATCTCGGATTTTGATGATGAAATCAATTGATGAAGTTATGATCTAATGTGCATTTGAGTGACAGTGACATAGGACTATCCTCGATCAAGAGTGGAAAATTTAATTAAAGTAGAAAGAATCAAACGTTAGGCAGGAGTAGAACATGTCAGAAGATTGGACATTAGGTCGGAGGAATGGTCGACGTGCCGGAAGGACTTTGTGCCGGAAGGACTTTGTGCCATGAGTTTGGGCATTGGGCCGAAGGATTAGACATTGTACCAAGGAGATCAGTGTTAGGAATGAGTCGACACTAAGAGGGAGGGTGAATTAGTGCAGCGGAAAGATTACGTCGGTTCAATAAAAACTCTTTCTCACGATAAAACCGATTTCGGAAAGATAGCTTGAAAGCATACGGAAGAGCATAGTGGATGTAAAGCAAGTAAATAAGTAAAGTGGTTTGTAGTTAAAGTAAATTGCTCAAAGGAAAATACAAACCAGATTTTATAGTGGTTCGATCATCGTGACCTACATCCACTCCACTGATTCCTCTTCCATCGAGGCCACCGACATCCACTATCGATCTTCCTTTAATAGGCGAAGATCAACCTTCTTTTTACACCCCTCTTCTCCTTTTCATAGGTTTAGGAGATAACCTTTACAAGCACTCACTCCTCCTAAACATAATTCTAAACTTAGACTAGAGGAGGGGATTTCTTAAGTGATTGCAACAGCATTTTCTCACTTTAAAACTCTCTATGCTTGTATTTCTTAGCCAGGGATGAGAGGGGTATTTATAAGCCTCAATTTGATTCAAACTTCGAGTCTAAAAATATCTCATTCCGGATTTCCTAGGTACGACCAGTACCACCGCCTATGTTGGGCGGTACCGCCGCTAGTGCCAATCTGACACTAACACTACAATGGGCGATACCACCGCCCAGTCTGGCAGTACCATTGCTTGACACTAGGCGGTACCACTACCTGTAACCTCTCGGAGGTTGTGTCTAGGTGGTACCACCGCCTGACATAGTCTCAGAGACTGTGCCATGACGGTGCCACCTCTTGGGTCATTGTTTAGTCTTTTCATTGGGCCCAACACAGTCCTTACATGGGCCCAACTGGCCCATAATTGAGTTGGCCCAATTCTAATCCCAATTATATGCTAACTATGAAATTTAAGACATTTACTAAACTTAAACAAGTCTGTAAGTCTAGTTTCTTCCGACGAGCTTCCGGCGATCTTTCGACAAACTTCCAACAACTTCTCGACAATGTTCTAGCGGACTCTCGGCAAGCTCTTGGACTTCACAATGATCTTCTTGGCGAGTTCTGATGATCTTCTTTGGCAAGTTCCTAAACTTCTTGGTTGGTTCCGATAGAACATCCGATGAACATCCGAACTTCCGACGAACTCTCGAACTCCTAACGAAATCACGTTCTTGACTCCGGGACTTCATTTTGCTTTAAGCCTTGCTAACATAGTTAATTGTACACATATAAAAACACACTTCGATCTAGATAATTATTACTAAGCATGAATCATGTCGTCCGGCATGTCATTGGTCCATCAACGCTTCGTCCGATTCTTCAGCGCATCATCCTCTCTTGCGGACTATTGCCCAATCGGTCAGTTAACCTCTGCAACTCTGATATCCTTGGCGCAATATCTGCTCTTCTTGGTCCGATGCCCAAATCCATGGCCCGAAGCCTTCTATCGATATGTCGACCGATCCTCTGACCCGACATCCAATCTTCTGACATGTTTTCCTCCGACGCAACATGATTCTTCCTACTTTAATTGTCTCTCCCTGATCGATGCATCCTACATCACTCAAAATGCAAATCAAATCATAAACACTATCAATTGGTTTCATCATCAAAATTTGAGATTCAATAATCAGAAGTTACGAGTGTCAACATGCCGATTGGGTAGTACGTCGAAGGATCGGACGAAGCGCTGGATGAACCAATGATATGCCGGACAACATAGGATTCATGCTTGTAATCGATTATGTCTAGATTGAGTTAGTTTAGGTCTACTTGAGTTAGTTTTGGGTGTAACTAAGATAACTCAATTAGGGGCCTATTGGGCTAGAGTTGGGGCTGTTTTAGGCCAAGAGCAAGGCTCATTTAGTAACCCAAAAGTTGGGTCAGGCGGTGCCACCGTGAAACTAGCGGTGGAACTGCCTATGAACTGAAAAAGTCGAAAGGCCAACTCCAAGGCTATCAGGCGGTATACCGCCAGACTAGGCAGTGGTATTGCCTAATGTTAGTATATTAGGCAGTGGCACTGCTAGACTGGGTGGTGGTACCACCCAATGTCAAACTAGCAAGTAGTGGTACTACCCAGTATTGGTGATGGTACCGTCAGTACCTTGAAAACCTAGGATGAGACCATTTTGGCTCCCAATTTGAATTAATTTGGGGCCTATAAAAACCCCACTTATCCCTACTCAGTTTACTTAAGAAATTGAATAGTATGGGGGAAAGAATCCTTGAGAAAAAAGTTATAATCACTTTTAAAGTTTAGTGTCCCTCCTCCTAGAGCTTAGAGATAGTCCTAAGAGAGGTGTGTGAGAGAACTATTATAAAAGAGGAGTGTAAAGGTTCTCTCCTAAGCTTGTGAAAAGGAAAAAAGAGTTATAGGAGGGTAGTTGATCTTCGCTCACTGAAAGAAAATCGGAAGTGAAAGCCGGTGGCCTTGAGTGAAGAGGAATCGAGTGTGTACATAGGTCACGATGACCAAACCACTATAAACTCAGTTTGCATTTCCTTCATACATTTCATTACTATTACTTATTGATTTACTTACTAATTACTCTCACTTGCTCTCTAAGTTTAAACACTTTCCGATAGGAGCTATATTGAATGAAAATTTTGAATCGTCAAAAGTTTTATGAAAGCACTAATTCACCCCCCTCTTAGTGCCGATTTTGGTCCTAACAAAAGGTCCCACATTACATATTTCCCTTGAAAATAAATATAATTTTTGTGGAAGATGTGGACATTATGCTTATAAATGTTCATTTAAAAAATATAGCTTACACAAATTAGTTTGGGTTCCTAAAGGAACCATAAATAACTTAATGTCATTAGTCAAGATAGATAGATCTTTTGATGAGGGATCGAAAGCTAAGTGAGTAGCTAAAGCAAACCCACCTTTCTTATAGATATGTTTACAATCAAAAGCTAGGAGCAAGAGATGGTACCTTGATAGTAGATGCTCAAGGTATATGATCGAAGATCTAACATATTTCTCTAGGGTCACTAGCCTAGACGTAAGATATGTCACCTTCGGAGACAACAACAAAGAATAAATTATTAGCAAAGAAAATATAGGTAACAAATCAAACCTATTAATTGAAGATGTTTTATTAGTTGATAGTTTAAAACATAACTTACTAAGAATTATTCAATTGTGTGATAAAGGTTATAACATTAAGTTTGAATCTAATGCTTGCATTATATAGATACCACACAAAAATAGATTTATAATTGCCTTAAGGACTAATAATGTGTATACTATTGATCTTAATGATTTTTGTGATGAAACTTATTTTCCCATTTTAAACGATGATGCATGGCTTTGGCATAAGAGATTAGGTCATGCAAGTATGAAACTAATTTCATAAATAACAACTAAAGAACTCGTAAGAGGTATGCTTAGAATTAAATTTGTCAAAGATAAAGTTTGTGATGCATGCCAACTAGATAAACAAACACAGAGTAGCTTTAAGTCTAAAAATTAAGTAAGTACCTATAGACCACTACTATCATGTCCCCCACCCCCCACTCCCCCAAATCACCATATTCAAGAGGTGTGACCCTATCTCAAATCGATAATATTAAAATTTCATCAATAAACCAATCCAGGATCTAAACTAACATTTGAGGACATTGAGAGACATTCAGTTAAATTCACATCCATATCACATCACTCGATAATTTACATTTATGGAAACCCAAGCTAACTTAACAAAATATTAACAACACTTATAATTCCACTAGCTAAACAATTTATAAAATCAGATATCCCACCATTTATCATAAATTTGTATCATTGTAATATGAACATAACATTCTAAAATTCCAAATGAGATAGGTCTTTTAAAACTTTTGCATGATATATCAATTCAAACCTATCGACAACATTTTTATTACATACGAAATGCACTTATACAATAATAACATAACCACCAACAAGACTTGCCTACAATTCTAAATAGCTTTTCATTGCCTCATCCCAATTCAAACATCTTAATGAGTGACAAGCTAACCCGAAAGATTTATATAGCAATGGAGTGAGCTAAAAAACTCAGCAAGTGACAAACATATCCAAAATAAGAAAGGGTATAGCTATAAGCAAACTTGGTATCACAATACAAGACAGAATACAAGAGATTCAAAAATACCATCTCATTGGATACAAAATCATAAATGTCATTTCATTCAAAACATATTTGGTTCATAACAAATGGAATAGAGAGTAATTAGAGCATATCGATAATGTAAGAAGAATTCCAAGGCATATCAATGAAGTATGAAATGCTTTAGAGTATATCAATGGCAAATAAAATATTTCGAAACTTATTAAAGAATAAATACGAAATAGAAGCTCAAACATTGCATTCATATCATTCTTTTCCAAATCACACATAGAAGCACATAACCAAAGCTTTGGATATCATATCAAATACATAGAACGTGAAGTGGGATCCCAAACATAATCTAGAGCATCATGGGCTCTAGGCACATACCCTTTATGATTTCTGGAAAAGGTTCAGATAATCCCTTTACCATTTCTAACAAAGGTCCAAATTATCTCTTTACAATTTCTAACAAAGGTTCAAATTATCCCTTCACCATTTCTGGCAAAGATCCAAATTATCCCACTGATACCTGAGTACAAAAGGACAATGTGAATAATGAAATTAGCATATATCAGAAATATAAGCGGAACAATAAAACATACATATGCCTTTATGAGTCAGTACGATGCAAAAATAATCTTTCATAAATGCACTCAAATTTGAAAGAAAATAAAGATAAGAGCATACAAAGATTTTGGCACATATCGGAAGCACATGCAGAACAATAGAATATACATGTGCTCATACAAAATAATATGATACAACATAAACTTTACATAGTAGGTTTAAGTATTACAAATAATTTAAGGATAAGAGCATTCAAGGATTCTAAGCAAACACATATAGCTCAATTATTCTAAGAATACTAGAAAAAATCAATTTCCAAAGGGAATGAAACAAGAATAGGTGAAATCGACCAAAGCTCGATTTTAGCATAATTTGAGAGGCACATTGAACTTTACTTAGGAAATATATTATTAAAAAGATATTTCAATCTACTTTCAGATAAAAAATATTTCATATGAATTAAAATTTCCAACAGAGAGTTACAAAAAATTTGGTAAACAAATATTAAGGAACAAAAACTCTATTTTGTAGAATTCATAGAGTCAGATTCAATAGATAACTGGGCAAGCATTTAGACTCTAAATCTTTTAATATGGTACCAAAATAAAGATCTATAAGTTTAATTTTAAACAAAGTAAACTTTGCATAATTCAAAGTTTCCAAGAGGGACTTATAAGCAATTTAGTATCAAAAGGTCAGAAGTTACGGTTCTTATTTTATAGAATATATATGGTTAATTGATATAGAAGTTTGGGCCGACAAATTTACTACAAATCCTTCAAACAAGCTCAAAAGAAAGGTTTATGAGTTTATATTCAAACCAAATAAGTTTTATCAAAATTAAAAATCCATGTAGGGAATTATAGTTAAAACAAGGTGGAAGGGTCAAAATCTCGGAAGTTTTCCAAATTCAAATCGTTACATCTAAACAAGAGATATATCAGATGCAAGGCTAGAAAAATTTAAAGATTTCATATTCAAGGTAAAAGCAAAGATAAAATTGTAGTAGAGAAAGGTTTCGGACACTTCTAGGAGAAAAGATCCGAACACTTGCTTTTCGAAGATTTTGATCCGAAGATCCGAAAAAGGTATAAGCCCAAATCCTTCTACTTTTCCTCCATCTCCTCTCCCTATTTTATTTTCTGCACCTACCTTCTTTCTTCCTCTATGGTTGTGTTAGGAATGAGTCGGCACTAAGAGAGGGGGGGGGGAGGGGTGAATGAGTGCAGCGGTAAAAATTACGTCGATTCAAAATCTCATTGCGATTAAACCCGTTTCGGAAAATATTAACTTGAAAGCATACAGAAGAGTGTAGTGGATGTAAAGTAAGTAAAGAAGGACAGTTTGTAGTAAATGTAAATTGCAAGAAGTAAATACAAACCGAGTTATAGTGGTTCGATCGTCGTGACCTACATCCACTCCACCGATTCCTCTTCTGTCGAGGCCACTGGCATCCACTATCTTTAGAATTTATTGATACAAAGCATCGATTAGTAGATATTTTTACAAAACCATTGAATGAGGAACAATTTGATTTTATTGGAAGAGAATTAGGCATGTTAAATCTTTCGAATGTATGAGTTCCTCTTGTATATTTTTCAGATTTCTTGATTTTTTCATACTTGGGTCTTCTCCTTAAATCGAGATCGTTTCCATCATTTCTTCTTCTTGCAATTCACCAAAGAAGATATTTTATTCATGGATTTTTAATCATTCTTGAAAGAAGAGTTTCTATTAGACTTTTGGTATACTTGATCTTTTATTCGATAATCAATTCCAATGAATCCTTCTTCCTTCTATTTACAAGAAAAAGGATTTGATCCGTGGATTTTTATTATAAATATTTTTTATCTTTTATGATGAATCCTTTCTCTTGACAAAAGTAGAAGCTTGATTCAATGAAATTGTTTTTCATGGATTTGATTTGGTTCAAATACTTTCATGGATTTCGTTCTTGATTTTTCTTATGATAAATGAAATCCTCCCTTACTCTTCTTCCTCTTCTTCTTATTCTTATGACAAAGGGAAGAAAGAAACTGTTAGAACCCTAGTGAATTCTAAGCTTTGGGTTGATCTCTTTAGGGGATCGGCCTCCTTGGAACTCTATAGGGGTTCCTTCCTCCAAGTTGCTGCTCAAAGGCTGCTAAGAAGATTCATCTATTGCTTGTCAAAAGAAGATAAAAACATGACTATTTATAGGGCTTCTAATCCCCAACTCTTAATAGGACTCCTACTCAAGACTTCTACTTCTAACCAACTCCTAATAAGACTCCTACTCTAAGAAGCAACCTCCCAACTAACCCTAACCCTAGTCGACCTCTTCACCTCTTTAATAGGGGTCGACTAGGTAGGATTAAATAAATGTCCCTTTCAATGAAACTCAATTAGGACTCTCCTAACTAAAGTCCTAACAAACTCTCCCTCTTCAAATCAACCTTGTCCTCGAGGTTGACGATCCATGAATTCTGAGAATTTGATCTTCAAGTCGTCATAGTTCTCCTAAGTGACATCTTCTGCTGGTAGGTTCGCCTACTGTATTAGCACTTCAGTAGTGGGTCATCGTCGTCGAGTCATGATCTATCGATCAATAATAGCACTAGGCTGGGTCTGAAGTTCTCCTTGGGTAGTTATATTTGGTAGATGGCTTTGGGTTGTCTCGTTTTGTCCTAACTTGAGCTTTAAATACGATATATGGAAGATTGGATGGATTCAGGAGCTGGCGGGTAAGTCCTATCTATATGCTACCACTCCGATGTGCTCCAAAATTTGGTAGGATCCATAGAACTGAGGTGAAAGCTTCATAGATGCTCTGGTCTATATTGATGTTTGCTTGTATAACTGGAGTCATAGGAAGACCCAATCTCTTACTGAAAATTTTCTTTCGTCTTTGTATTGATCATATTGTTGTTTCATCCTTGCTTGAGCTTTTCCTTGATGAAGTCCATTAATATATCAGTCCATATTGAGTCCGAGACAGGTAAGGGTTGCAGCTTACCGGGACTTGCCATTGTCTCACATTTATGTCATTGACATACATCACATTGTTTCACAAATTTAGCAATAATATTTTTCATCCCTACCCAACAAAAATTTTATTTAATTCTCTTATAGGTTCTAAGGAACCCAGAGTGCCCAGCTGTAGGTGTGGAATGCATCTCTTGAAGGATGGTCTTTATGCAAGTAGAATTTGGCATAAGCACAATGCATCCCTTATAGCACAATTATTTTGAGTTCCAACTGTAATGAGCCTTGGAGCTTGGTGCTTCCTCCAATATTTTATGATTTTACTGGTCTTCATATCTTTCTACTATTCTCTCTTAATATCCTCAAAGAAGTCGTTGGTCAGAAGTGAAACGGTAAAAAATTCAGCTTGCTCGAGTAGCCGTGAAAGCGCATCTGCAACAATATTCTCTTTCCTCTTTTTGTAAATTGTTTCATAATAATATCTAAGAAGCTTTATTACCCATTTTTGCTAATCGAGGGAAGACATCTTCTACTCTAAGAAATATTTTAGGCTTTTATCATCGATCTTGATTTGAAAGCATCGCCCGATCAAGTACAGTCTCTATTTGGTCACTGTATGTACAATCGCGAGTATCTCCTTTTTGTAAATAGTTATTTTGAGATGGGAAAGAGATAATGCCTTACTGGTATAGGCGAGGGGGTGGCCATCTTGCTTTAGTATAGTACCAATTCCGACTCCGGAGGCATCGGCTTCAATAACAAAAGTCTTACCGAAGTCGGGTAGCGTTAGTACGAGCGTCGTCATCATTACTGCTTTAAGTTCATCAAAGGCGGTGGTGGCTTTGTCCGACCATTAGAAGGCATCTTTTTTCAGCAAGGAAGTAAGGGGTGCACTGATCTTTCCATAGTTTTTCATGAACTTGCGGTAGTAGCCTATTAAACCAAGAAAGCTGTATAGCGATTTTATGTTCCTCGGGGTTGGCCAGTTCTGCATAGCTTCAATTTTGGAGGGATCCATCACCACACCTTCCTCTAATATAATATGCCTAAGATAGTCCACCTTCTGTTGAAGAAAGCTATAGTTTGATTTTTTTTTTAAAAAGAACATGTTCTTGCAAAATCATCAAAACAAGTCGTAAGTGCTGAAAATGACTTTCAAGAGAAGGGTTGTAAATAAGGATATCGTCGAAAAAAAACCAGCACAAACTTACAAATATAATTTTTAAAAATATCATTCATAAGGCTTTGGAAGGTGGAGGGAGCATTGGTGAGACCAAAGGGCATGACAAAAAATTCATAGTGGTCGTTGTGTGTTCGAAAGGCGATTTTTGGTATGTCTTCTTCGCATACTCGTATTTGATAATACCCGGATCGAAAGTACAGATTTATGAAGACTCATGCTCCCTTTAATTTATCAAGCAATTCATCTATTACTAGAATAGGGTATTTGTCCTTGACGGTTATGCCGTTGAGAGCTCGGTAATCAATGCATATTCGTCATGTTCCGTCCTTTTGTATGAGGAGCATGATAGAACCCTTGCAGATTCTAAACTTGGGGTTGATCTCTTTAGGAGATCGGCCTCCTTAGAACCCTATAGGGGTTCCTCCCTCTAAGTTGCTACTCAAAGGCTGCAGAAAAGATTCATCTATTGCTTATCAAAAGATGAGGAATACATGGCTATTTATAGGGTTTCTAAACCCTAACTCCTAATAGGACTCCTACTCAAGACTCCTACTTCTAACCAACTCCTAATATGACTTCTACTCAAGACTCCTATTCCTTTACAACTCCTAATTCTTCTATAAGAAACAAGCTCCTAACCCTAGCCGACCTCTTCACCTCTTTAATAGCGGTCGGATTAGGTAGGTTTTACATGAATGTCCCTCTCAATTAGGACTCTCCTAGCTAGAGTCCTAATAGACCCGCCCTCTTCAAATCAGCCTTGTCCTCGAGGCTGACGATTCATGAATTCTGAGAATTTGATCTTCAAGTCATCATAGTTCTCCCAAGTGGCATCTTCTGTTAGTAGGTTCGCCCACTGTACTAGCACTTCAGTAGTAGGTCGTCGAGTTACGATCCGTCGATCAATAATGGTACTTGGTTGGGTCTGAAGTTCTCCTTGGGTAGTCATATTTGGTGGGTGGCTTTGGGCTGTCTCCAAGCACCTATTTACAACTTCTGTCTGACGATCGATTTGTGGGTGATATATCATACTCTTTTTCAATTTAGTACCCTGCATATGGAATAACCTTGTCCAAAATTTGCTCGTGAAAATGTAAGTAGAATTTATCATAAGCACAATGCGTCCCTTATAGTGTAATTCTTTTGAGTCCCAATTGTAATGAGCCACGGAGCTTGGTGCTTCCTCCAATTTTTTTATGATCTTACTGGTCTCCAAATCTTCTTGCCATTCCATTTTAATATCCTCAAGGAAGTCACTAGTCGAAAGTGAAATGGCCAAAAATTCAGCTTGCTTATATAGTCGTAAAAGCGTATCTGCAACAACATTCTCTTTCCCCTTTTTATAAGTTATTTCATAATCATATCCAAGAACCTTTGTTACCCATTTTTGCTGCTCGGGGGAAGATATCTTTTACTCCAAGAGATATTTTAGGCTTTTATGGTCGGTCTTGATTTGAAAGCATCGCTTGATCAAGTACAATCTCCACCTTGTTGCTGCGTGCACAATGGCGAGCATCTCCTTATCATATGTTAATATGTTTTGATAGGGGGGAGACAATGCCTTGCTAATGTATGTGAGTGGTCGACCATCTTACATGAGAACGTCTCCCATTCTGTTTCCAGATGCATCGGCCTCAATGATGAAGGGTCGGTTGAAATCTGGTAGTGCTAGCACCCGCATCGTCGTCATGGTTGCCTTAAGTTTGTCGAAGGCAGCGGAGGCTTTGTCCAAACATTGGAATGTATCATTTTTCAGTAGAGAAGTGAGTGGTGCACTGATCTTTCCATAGTTTTTCACGAACTTACGGTAGTAACCTATTAAACCCAGAAAGCTATGTAGCAATTTTATGTTCCTCGGGGTAGGCCAGTTTTGCATTGCTCCAATTTTGAAGGGGTCCACCATCACACCTTTCTTTGATATGATGAGCCCAAGATATTCCACCTTTTATTGAAGAAAGCAAAAATTCGTAGTGGTTGTTGTGTGTTCGAAAGGCGATTTTCGATATGACTTCTTCGTACACTCGTATTTGATGATACCCGAATCAAAGGTCCAGCTTTGTGAAGATTTGTGCTCCCTTTCATCTAGCAATTCATCTACTACTGGAATAGGGTATTTATCCTTGATGGTTATGCCATTGAGAGCTCAGTAATCAACACATATTTGCCATGTTCCGTCCTTCTTGCATATAAGTAGCACCGGTGAAGAGTAGAGGTTGTAACTTGGCCGAATAACTCCTGTTTCAAGCATCTCTTTTATAATCCTTTCTACTTCATCCTTTTGGAGATGTAGATACTGATATGACCAAGTATTTGCTGGAGGTTTGCCTGAAAGAATCGTTATATAATGATCATACCGACGGGTAAGAGGTAGGTTGTGCAGTTCGTCAAATATATCTGAAAATTCAGCAAGCAAAGGAAGTAGGTTTGGATCTTCAAATTCTATTGGCTCTCCCTTAGTTTGCTGCTCAAGTTGTGCCAAAAAGCCGCTGCATACTTTATGGAAAACCTTCTTCATTTGTTGTGTGCAAATTATCGTTATGTCGCCCCCATGTTTCCCGTTCAGTATCATATGTTTCTCCTTACTGTAAAATTTCATAATTAGTTGCATAAAATTCCTAGAAATATCACCTAATGTCGTCAACCATTTAATTTTGAGCATGGCCTCATTATCATCAAAAGGGAGAAGGAAGAAATATGCAATTATCTCTTGGTAAGGCCTCATGATCAGCAACAGTTTCACTTGCGGGCGCCTACGATCATACTTCAAAATCCATCCATCGGCGACCTTAACGTCAAACCTGCTGCAATTCTCGATAGGTAAGGCCATATGGACAACAACCTTACTGTTTAGAATGTTATTAGTACTGCCTGTGTCGATGAGAACAGTGATCGGTTGTTGTTTGAAAAGGCCTCCAACTTTCATCATTTGCGGGTTTGAGTAGCCGGCTAGTGCATGTACCGTAACTTCGGTCGGTTGTGGCTCTTCTTCTGCATCTTCTTCTTCATGTTCAAGGCTCTCTTCTGGATGTTCAATGACCTCTTCTTCTATTGGTTCAATCATAGGAAGTCTCCCTTTGCTACAACAATGCTCGTGGCTCCACGGCTCGTCGCAATGCCAACATAACCCCTTCGCATATTGCTCCTGAAGCTCTTCTCTTGTTAACCTCTTTGGTATAGGGACTTGGTCAATAGTAGAGGGGGCTGACGGCTTCAATATTGCTGGTTGAGAAGCGACTCTAGTCCTCCAAGCTTCATGGTTCAATTGCTCCTCTTGATGTCGTGCGAAAGAGATGGCTGCCATAAGCATGTACGGTTGTCGGGCTTTAACTTTTTCTCGGATCTCCGGCTTCAAGCCCTCAATGAAGGTCCTCAATAGCTGTTTTTGAGACCAATCACGAGTTTGATTAGATAACCTTTCAAACCTGGTTTGGTACTCCTGAATGGTAGAGGTTTGTCAGATCTTTGCTAGTTGTACGTCAATATTCTCGTAATCGGTTGGTCTGAAGCGGATCAGCAGTCCTTCTTTGAATTGTCGCCATGAAAGGACTCCATAAGTATGTTCAAACCAGTCAAACCACTGTATAGCATCCCCTTCAAGATGTATAGCTGTAATTTTCACCATAGATGCGTCCACGGTTTTGTGGTACCGAAAATATCGCTCCGCGCGCGAGATCCAACCAATCGAGTCTCCTTCTTCCCATCTAGGGAAGTCCACTCTCATGCATGGATAATTGGGGTTGGTCATAAAGCTTCCCCTCTCTTGGAAGTCATATATTCGGGCTTGGTGCGATTGGGCAAAGCTCTCTTCTTGATGTGATTTCTTCGGGCTTAGCGGTCGGCCCAATCTGAGTTCGGTAAAGAGCGTCCGAATCTTATCCTCTATTCGCGCCTCGAAGGCTTCAAATTTAGCATTGATTACCTCCTCAGATGCCATAGTATATGTTGCCAAATCTGTGATGTTAAGATCTCTCTTTTGTTATCGGGTTAAAGGCATGTATTGGTTGAGAGAGGTGATGGTCGAAAGGGTTGGTGGATTGGTGGATGTAGTTTGAGGGTATGGTTTGGTGGAGTTTTAGGGCTGTGGATGAAAGTTTTGGATCTATGGTAGATGGTAGCAAAGGTTTGATAGAAGTCAGTAGAAGTTGCAGTAAGTATGTGATGTCTTGTAAGAGTAGAATTGTCGTCGAAGAAACAACGGTTTCTCGACATAATTTCCACCAAAAACTTGAGAGAATTGAGGAGGGAATTGATAGCAAAATCACAGTTTATATGACAACAAGGATATCTAATTTAATCAAGAAAATTTCGGTAGTATAACAGCAAGGAAATTGGTGCAAGTTGCGATTGTAGAATTCTTGTCGAAAAATTTCAGCGGGTTACGACGAAAATTTGTAGCAAACCAAAATCGTTTTTAGAGATGAATTTCTTAATAGATCAATCTTAAATGGAAGCCAAGATTATCTATGAAGTGTATAAGAAATTTCATTCAAAAAAGATTACAAATAGATGGGTTAAGGCAACAATATGCGGTTGAAATTTTCTGCAGCACAGATTTTTAAGTATAGCATATTAGACGTAAAATATCAATGATTTATATTGAGAATTTTTTGACAAACCAAAGGAAATCTGCTATTAGGAAATGTCAAAGATGTCATAAAAATTTCGTATAGATTTGAATAGAAAAAATATAGTAGCAAGATCAAACAGACGGTGCTATACGATTAGAATTCTGCAATGTATCTTTCGTCGTAGAGATGAAAACTTTATGATGAAAAGTTTATGCAGCAATATAGGAATAATTTTTTTGGGATTTTCAAATAAGGATAACTAAATTGCAGAAGTAGTAAGGTAGAAAACCAGAACCTGTTGCAATTCACGGGGAGATCAAAGGATGATCCGTGGTGGTGGATATGACGGCGGAATTTGGCGATGATCTTTTAAGCAATTATGGGAATTTCTTTGGGTGGTTGTGGAGGGTTGATGGATGGCTGTGGAAGGGCAGTGAGATGCCAAGAATGCTGCTCTGATACCAGGTGATAGAACTGCTAGTCATAGGTGCCCAGCAAGCCAATCACTTGAGTGATGGCACGTGTGACTTGATACAGAATCTTTTTGCTTATTATATTTTGGCGTATATCAATTTATAACTATTGCATAAATGCATATATATATTGTGATGTCCTTGGATTTGTGCAATGAGAATTGGATCGTGATGAGATCGCGATAATGAGATCGATTCACCTTTAAACACATATCCTAAATAATCCCGGTCATAAGTTACTCGAGAGGGACATCGTGATAACCGGACATACTGGTGTGCTGTATACCCGTCCATATGATGGATGCAGTTGGTCTCATAGCTGCTCGTGTAGGGACACTAGGGATACAGTACAGGTGCTCATTGGAGAATGAGTTCACTGATTGATCCGCTTACGGAATGCTGGATGGTTGATGATGCCTTATTGTTAGACAACGATTCCGTAGTCCTAGTGGTGTATCTGGTCCTTAGACTTGAGACACCAAGGATGTCCTGTATGAGTGCTCCACTCTTTGATACCAGACTTATAGGTTTGGCTGTCCCAGATCAAGTATAGCTGGTCATTGGGAGTGGTAGTCGACCTTACGAGGGCTATTGAGTGTCGATAGAGGATCATCCACTCTCGGTGTCATGAGAGGAATATCTCATGTGTTCTTGCTTAGACAAATCCCTGGCCAGGGTCATTCGGGTTGAGAGAGAAAGAGTTCTCCGGGAGAATCCGATTAGAGCGAGACTCGAGTAGAAACCGTATGGGTCTGACAACACCATGCTCGATATACGGTCTCTAGGATATTAGATGGATGAGGGACTATAGGTACACGGTAACTGAGGACAGACAGGTCCAATGGATTGGATTCCCCTATATCGTCTACGGACTACGGCGTAGTGGCCTAGTACTTCCGTAGTCGATGAGTCAAGTGAATTATTATAGAGATAATAATTCTCTGAATTAGACAGAGTTCTGACAGGTATGACTCACGGCCAGCTCGATATTGGGCCTAGAGGGTCACACACATATGGTAGGCATTGCGATGAGTAGAGGTTCAAATATGAGATATCCGACGGAGCCCTTGTCTTATTGGATGCAGATCCAATACCCACTAGGGGAGGATCCATTAGGGTTTGACAGGGGATCTCTATAAATAGGAGGGATTCAGAGCCTCATAGGCTCTCATAGGCTAGAGTCTTTGCTTGCCTTTCCTATTCTCCTTTCTCTCTCCACCTCAGAGCAGGCCTGGAGTTTTGAGGAGCGTCGTCGTAACCCTGCTGTGTGGATCACCGCTAGAGAGGACACTTGACCTCCTTCACCCTCTCCTAAGGATCTGCAAGGAAACAAGGATATACGATCTCCCTAGGTAACACAATCTACTCTATACGCAATTTTAAGTTTCGCGGATTTTGCGCACCAATCTTTGCACGACGACGAACATCTTTTTGGGAATCGGGGATTTTGTTTTCTTGTTCTTCCGCTACGCATATGATGTTGCCCCCATGATTTTCCCAACAGTGGTATCAGAGCCAGGTTGTTCGTGCGAATGATTGGTTTTGAACTGCGTGTGTTGTGTTTAGGAAAAATTTTGATGTCAAAATCGTTGACGCAAAAACAAGCAAGGGCAACAACAGTTGTTGCCCTCGATCTGCGTGCGTGCAGTGCAGCCGAAGGCGGACAGCACAGGGGCTGCGTCTGCAGCAGCCGGCCGACGGCCTGCTTGCAGCAGGCTTGCGTCCGGCGGGGCTGGCAGCCCGCGGGCAGATCGGGCGCCTCTGCCCGCAGGGTGAGACGTCGTAGGGCAGCGGCGCCTGCCACCGCTGCTCCCGCGGGCGAAACCCCCCCCCCCCCCCCAAGGGGTGGCCGCCCGGCGGGACAACACCGCCTGCGGGCGTTGCCCCACCGGCAGAACCGCCCGTGGGGGGGCCCACCTGCAGCGGCAGCGCCGCCAGCGGGCATGCCGCCTGCAGGCGAGGGCAGCGCCCTCGCCCCGCCGAACAGGCCACCGCCAGCAGGGTGGCGGCGGCGGCAGCAGCAAAGGGGAGTAGGGCATTAGGGTTTTCTGAGCAAAAGATAGTTTTGCCCCTCGAAATTTGAGAAATTCCATTTTCTGTCTTTTTGTCCAAATTACGAAAATACCCCTATGAATTCAAAAATTCCCTATATGTCTCTTATTTCAGAAAATATTAATTAATTAAAAAGTTTATTTGATTATTATTTTTATTATTATCCAGTAGTCATACATGATGATGATTATTTATACATGTGATGTATAATGTGTGGACGGATGATCATGGACCGTGTGATGTGTGTACTTGTGATTATTATTATTGAGGTCTGCGAGCCTCCATTATATTTCTCATTTATTGTCGAGCCTGCGTGCCTATGATTAAGTTGTAATCACATGAGGAGGCACAGCGGGAGCGTGGATACGATAGCGGGACCCACGAGACGGACGATCGCGATGCATCAAGATGTCGACGGAACCAACGAGGACGAGATGGACGATCACAGGGCATGGAGATGCACCGTTGCACACATAGATCTTGATGTGAGTGATTAGGCCTACTGGCTCGGGCCTAATCATATTAGGTTGTGGTCCATGATCATCTGGTGTGATTGCTTATACACATACTAGATATGTATATATATTTGCATGCGATGTAGATATATATTAAATATGTATATATGTGACATGTCATATTAGGAGACCAAATCATAGAAACATCTCTCGATAATATTAAGTCGGTAAACGTGAGGCAATTAGATTGACCCACGTGGCCTTCCATCATTATAAGTAGGAACCGATTCCCGGTGTAGGTTGAGTTGGTCGAGTCCCTCGAGACTCACCTATATCGCGATTCGCTATCTTGCTTACGACATAGAGATGTCATCGATGACCTGAGGGCATGGTATGCTTGGTCGAGTCCCTCGAGGGTATATCATCAAATCAGACTCATCTTGTAACGAAGGTGTTGACTTAACCAAGCATCATGGTTGGTCGAGTCCCTCGAGGCCATGGTGATTCGGAGGCCGAATAGGACAGGAATCACAAGGAGTTGTGATCGGCAAGAGTTGCCTACCTTTTAGGCTTAGTGTGATTGGTTGAGTCCCTCGAGGTTACACTAAGACGCTGATTGGATCCTGATCCCCACTAGAAGTCTGCCGGAGACTTCCGTTTCACGTGTTGAGGGTGTCGCGTGACTCGTTAGTAAAATAGTGGGAGCATATTAAGATAGAAGTCCATATCTTGATAGTTTATTTCTTGCAAAATCTGCATGTTATTCATTTCTGCTACATCTTTATTTTCAGAAAATGTCGCTTTCAAATCCCTTACATGGCATACTTGATGTCAACCGCCTCACTAGTCCAAATTATATGGATTGGCTTCGTAACTTGAGAATTGTTCTCACAGTGGAGAAAATCGTGTACGTCCGTGATACAGTGATGCCTACGCCCGAAGAAGGGGCAAACGAGGATGAGATCGCTCGCTACGTGAAGTACATTAATGACTCCACTCTTGCTCAGTGCTATATGTTAGGCTCTATGACTCCTGAGTTACAGAGACAACATGAAAAGATGGATGCCAGATCCATTCTCCTACATGTCCGCAAATTGTTTGAGGAACAGGGAAGGACTCAGCGATATGAGATATCCAAGAGCCTCTTCCACGCTAGGATGACTGAGGGGACATCGGTTCAGAACCATGTCCTAAAGATGATTGAGTGGATAGAGAAACTCACAGGTCTAGGAATGGTCCTAGAGGATAACTTGTGTGTGGACATTGTGCTTCAGTCCCTACCAGATTCCTTTTCACAGTTCATAATGAATTTTAATATGAACAAACTTGAGGTGACTCTCCTAGAGCTCCTCAATATGTTGAGGGAGGCAGAGAGTACTATTAAGAAAGAGAAGCCAGTTCTCTACACTGGTGAGACCAAAAAGAAAAAGAAAGCAGAAAGGTCCCTTAAGAAAGGAAAGGGCAAGGGCAAACCAGGTAAAGTAAAGGTTGCTAAGAAAGACCCAGCAAAGGACAAAGGCCAGTGCTTCCACTATGGTAAAGATGGGCACTGGAAGAAAAACTGCAAAGAGTACCTTGCAGAAAAGGCGAAATAGAAGCTTGGAGAAGCTTCAGGTACATTCATGATCAATCTCCAATTGTTAGATTTTTGTGATAGTGCATTGGTATTGGATACCAGTATTGCTTATCACATCTACAATTTATTGTAAATTCTAGCAAAGCCGAGGGGAGATTGACGAGAGGAATATTGTATAAAGGTTTGTTTATGCAAGACACTACTCCACATATCATGAATGTAAGTGTCTAAGAGGAAACGAGATGAGATGAACAGTGCATACCTGTGGCATTGTAGGCTAGGTCACATCTATGAAAGAAGGATTCAAAAGTTGCTAAATGATGGATATCTAGATCCATTCGACTATGTGTCATATGCAACTTGTGAGCCTTGCATTCGTGGAAAACTGACCAACTCTCCATTTAGTGGAACTAGAGAGAGAGCCACTGAGCTATTGGAACTCATATATAGTGATGTATGTGGACCCATGTCAACTCATGTCATTGGTAGTTACTCCTACTTCATTACCTTTACTTATGATTTCTCAAGGTATGGATATGTGTACTTAATGAAGTACAAGTCTGAGGCATTTGAGAAATTCAGAGAGTATAAGAATGAGGTGGAGAACCAGACTGGAAAGAGTATCAAAACTCTTCGATCAGATCGAGGAGGTGAGTACTTAAGTACAGAGTTTACTCAGTTCCTCAAGGACCATGGGATATTATCCCAATGGACACCTCCTTATACACCTCAGCTCAATGGTGTCTCTAGAAGGAGGAATCGTACGCTATTGATATAGTACGATCCATGATGAGTTTCGCTGACCTACCCATTTTATTCTAGGGATATGCCCTAGAGACCGCAGCTTACCTTCTGAACAGAGTTCCAACTAAGTCGGTAGTGTCTACACCATATGAGATATGGAAAGGGAAGAAGCCTGATCTTAAGGTTGTTAAGATTTGGGGCTGCCCTACCCACTTTAAAAGACACAACCCCGATAAGTTAGAATCAAGGATAGAGCGATGCAAATTTGTGGGATACCCCAAGGAAACTTGTGGGTATTATTTCTATCATCTCGAGGACCAAAAGGTCTTTGTAGCTAAGAGAGCAGTGTTCCTTGAGAAGGAACACAGTCTTGGTGGAGACAATGGGAGAATGATAGAGTTGAGCGAGGTTGGAGAACCAAGCTCAAGCACCACTCTACAGCCCGAGTCTATTCAGGTACCTAATACATAAGTTTCAACTTTACGCAGGTCTGATAGAGTATCCCATCCTCCTGAGAGATATGTGGGACATATTGGAGGAGAGGATGTTGAGGATATTGATCCTCAGACCTACGAGGAGGCTATTATGAGTATAGACTCCGGGAAGTGGTAAGAAGCCATGAATTCTGAGATGGATTCTATGTACTCCAATAAGGTTTGGAACCTAGTTGATGCGCCCGAAGGTATTGTACCCATCGGTTGCAAGTGGATCTTTAAGAAAAAGATCGGAGTAGATGGAAAGGTAGAGACCTATAAAGCAAGGCTAGTGGCTAAGGGGTATCGTCAAAGGCAAGGTGTTGACTACGATGAAACCTTCTCACCCGTAGCAATGCTAAAATCCATCAGAATTATATTGGCTATTGTAGCACACTATGATTATGAGATCTGACAAATGAATGTGAAAACCGCATTCCTCAATGGGAACCTCGAGGAGGAGGTGTATATGATGCAACCTGAGGGATTCGTGTCCATGAACTGCCCAGATAAGGTGTGTAGGTTGCTTAGATCCATTTATGGACTAAAGCAAGCTTCCCGAAGTTGGAACATAAGATTTGATGAGGCAATCAGATCTTATGACTTCGTTAAGAACGAAGATGAGCCTTGTGTGTACAGGAAGGTAAGTGGGAGCGCTATCACCTTTTTGGTGTTATATGTAGATGACATCCTCATCATTGGGAATGACGTAGGAATGCTATCCATAGTAAAGGCTTGGTTATCTAGACACTTCTCCATGAAGGACTTAGGGGAAGCATCCTATATCTTGGGGATTAGAATCTATAGAGATAGATCCAAGAGGATGCTTGGCTTGTCCCAGTCCAGGTACATAGAAACCATTGTCAAAAGGTTTGGCATGAAAAATTCCAAGAGAGGTCTCATACCGATGAGACATGGGATATCGCTTTCTACGAGTATGTCCCCAAAGACTCCAGAAGAAAGGGCGAACATGAAACCTTATGCCTCAGTAATAGGGTCTATCATGTACGTCATGCTATGTACTAGGCCTGATATAGCGCATGCTTTGAGTGTCACGAGCAGGTATCAGGCGGTTCTAGGCTTGGAGCATTGGAAAGTAGTAAAGTGTATCCTTAAGTACTTGAGAAGGACTAAGGATCTTTTACTAGTATATGGAGGTAATAGCCTTAAGGTTGAAGGCTACACTGACTCAAGTTTTCAGTCTGATGTCGATGATAGCAAGTCAAATTTAGGGTATGTGTACACCTTGAATGGAGGAGCAGTGTGCTCGAAGAGTTGCAAGCAACATACTACTGCTGACTCGACCACAGAGGCAGAATATATTGCTGCATCAGATACAACAAAGGAGGGAGTTTGGGTGAAGAAGTTCATCACAGATTTGGGAGTCGTGCCGGGTAGCGAGGAGCCGATCTCCTTATATTGTGACAACTATGGGGCGATTACTCAAATAAGGGAACCCGGGTCTCATCAGAAATCTAAGCATGTTCTGAGGAGGTTCCACCTTATCAGAGAGATCGTAACCCGAGGAGATGTAGCAGTGGAAAGAGTTCCATCTGAAGATAACATTGTAGATCCACTAACAAAGCCGTTATCTCAGTTTATCTTTGAGCGTCACAGGGGTCTGATGGGGATCAGACACATAGGTGATTGGCTTTAGGTCAAGTGAGAGATTGCTAGTCATAGGTGCCCAGCAAGCCAATCACGTGAGTGATGGCACGTGTGACTTGATATAGAATCTTTTTGCTTATTATATTTTAGTGTATATCACTTTATAACTATTGCATAAATGCATATATATATTATGATGTCCTTGGATTTGTGCAAAGGGAATCGGATCGTGATGAGATCACGATAATGAGATCGATTCACCTTTAAACATATATCCTAAATAATCCCGGTCATAGGTTACTCAAGAGGGACATCGTGATAACCGGACAGACTGGTGTGCTATATACCCGTCCATATGATGGATGCATTTGGTCTCATAGCTGCTTGTGTAGGGACACTAGGGATACAGTACAAGTGCTCATTGGAGAATGAGTTCACTGATTGATTCGCTTACGGAATGCTGGATGGTTGATGATGCCTTATTGTCAGACAGCGATTCCGTAGTCCTAGTGGTGTATCTGGCCCTTAGACTTGAGACACCAAGGATGTCCTGTATGAGTGCTCCACTCTTTGATACCAGACTTATAGGTTTGGCTGTCCCAGATCTAGTACAGCTGGTCATTGGGAGTGGTAACCGACCTTATGAGGGCTATTGAGTGTCGATAGAGGATCATCCACTCTCAGCGTCATGAGAGGAATATCCCATGTGTTCTTGCTCAAACAAATCCCTGGCCAGGGTCATTCGGGTTGAGAGAGAAAGAGTTCTCCGAGAGAATCCGATTAGAGTGAGACTCGAGTAGAAACCGTATGGGTCTGACAACACCATGCTCGATATACGGTCTCTGGGATATTAGATGGATGAGGGACTATAGGTACACGGTAACTGAGGACAGACAGGTCCAATGGATTGGATTCCCCTGTATCGTCTGGGGACTCCGGCGTAGTGGCCTAGTATTTCCGTAGTCGATGAGTCAAGTGAATTATTATAGAGATAATAATTCACTGAGTTAGAGGAAGTTCTAACAGGTATGACTCACGACCAGCTCGATATTGGGCCTAGAGGGTCACACATATATGGTAGGCATTGCGATGAGTAGAGGTTCAGATATGAGATATCCGACGGAGCCCTTGTCTTATTGGATGCAGATCCAATACCCACTAGGGGAGGACCCATTAGGGTTTGACAGGGGATCTCTATAAATAGGAGGGATTCAGAGCCTCATAGGCTAGAGTCTTTGCTTACCTTTCCTATTCTCCTCTCCCTCTCCACCTCAGAGCAGGCCTGGAGTTTTGAGGAGCGTCATCGCAACCCTGCTATGTGGATCACCGCTAGAGAGGAGGACGCTTGACCTCCTTCACCCTCTCCTAAGGATCTGTAAGGAAACAGGGATATACGATCTCCCTAGGTAACACAATCTACTCTATACGCAGTTTTAAGTTTCGCGGATTTTGCGCACCAATCTTCGCACGACGACGAACATCTTTTTGGGAATCGGGGATTTTGTTTTCTTGTTCTTCCGCTGTGCATGTGATGTCGCCCCCATGATTTTCCCAACAAGAACCCTTGCATATTCTAAGCTTGGGGTTGATCTCTTTAGGGGATCAACCTCCTTGGAACTCTATAGGGGTCCCTCCCTCCAAGTTGCTGCTCAAAGGCTGCAGAAAAGATTCATCTATTGCTTATCAAAAGAGGAGGAATACATGGCTATTTATAGGGTTTCTAAACCCTAACTCCTAATAAGACTCCTACTCAATTCTCATACTTCTAACCAACTCCTAATAGGACTTCTACTCAAGACTCCTATTCCTTTACAACTCCTAATTCTTCTCTAAGAAACAACCTCCTAACCCTAGCCGACCTCTTCACCTCTTTAATAGGGGTCGGATTAGGTAGGTTTTACATGAATGTCCCTCTCAATTAGGACTCTCATAGCTAGAGTCCTAACAAAGCACCGGTGAAGAGTAGGGGCTGAAACTTGGCCGAATAACTCCTGTTTTAAGCATCTCTTTTATAATCCTTTTTATTTCATCCTTCTAGAGTTATGGATACTGATATGACTGAGTATTTGTTGGAGATTTGCTCGGAAGAATCGGTATACAATGATTATGCCGATGGGTAGAAGGTAGGTTACACGGTTCATCAAATATATCTGAAATTCAGTAAGCAAAGGAAGTAGATTTGGATTTTTAAATTCTGTTAGCTTTCTCTTAGTTTGCATGCTTTATATTTAATGAAATTCAAGTTATACCAAAAAGCTATTGCATGCTTTGTATAAAACCTTCTCCATTTATTGTGTGCAAATCATCATTACGTCGCCCCCACGTTTCCTGTGTAGTATCACCTATTTTCCATTACTATAAAATTTCATATTTAATTTCATTAAATTATAAGAAACATCACCTAATGTCATCAGCCATTAGATGTTGAGCATGGCCTCATAATCATCAAGGAGGAGGAAGAAATATGCAATTATCTCTTGATCCTTCAGCAATAGTTTCATCCGCGGGCACCTATGATCGCACTTCAAAATTCATCTGTCGACGACCTTAATGTCAAACCTATTGCAGTTCTCAATAGGTAAGGCCATCCGAACAGCAACCTTGTTATTTATAAAATTATTAGTGCTCTGTTAGGAACCTTTTTCTTAGCTTTTGAATAATGTTTATTGAGTCTGTTTAGTCCAGTTGTTTATTGAGTCGGTTTGGTTCAGTTAGAATCAAGTAGAGGTTTATTTAATATTTATTTATTATTAGAGTTCAAGTCCTGATGGACCCTAGGTGGAACTCTATAAATAGGGATGTAACTACTTCTATTCTGTCTTTTGACAAACCCTAGGAGGTTGATCCCCTCGAAGTGATCAAGGAGGGCCGATCCCCTCGAAGTGATCAAGGAGAGCTGATCCCCTCGAAGCGATCATTATCATCCTCATTTCTCCCCTTTCTTCCATCATTTGGTATCAGAGCCTACGATAAGACTTTAGGGTCTTATCATTTGGTATCAGAGCCTACGATAAGACCTTCAGGGTTTTATCATTTGGTATCAGAGCGACGACCCTTGGCGTTCTCGCTGCAGCCACGAACGTTGATCCTTCTCAACCGAGGAGGAACCTCCCCTTCTCCACCGCTGTGGCAGCCACCATCGCTGCTGCCCCCTTGCTGCAGTTATCTTCATCTTAAGAAAAAAAAAAAAAGAAAGAAAGGAAGAAAGAAAGAAATTTTAACGAAGAGAGAGAAGAAAAGAAGCCGCAGCCACGCACCCCTGCTTCTCTCGCTTGCGGCCAGCACACCGCCGGCCGTCGCTGTTCTCCGGCCAGCGACCGACCCTGCCCCGCTTCCGGCCAGAGTCCACCGTGGCCGTCGCCTCCCACTCGAGTCACCACCGCTGCCAGGAGACGACGCTGCCAGCGTCCCACTCCGCCGAAGCCCTGCTCCTCTTCTCTACCAACGCTGCAGGGCAACTCCTTCTCCACTGCCGCCGCTGCTTCCCAGCCGATCGATCACCGCCGCCTGCCTCCCAGCCGCAACCCTAGCCGTGCCCCCCCCCCCTTGGGTCGCAGCCGCAGCGGCCGGTTGCCGCAGGCCTTCGTTGCAGCGGTTGCAGAAACAGAGCTTCCTCTGTTGCCGCAGCCTCTCGTCGATCGCAGCCGCGCCTCGAGCGCCGTCGCCTTCCAGCCGACCCACCACCACTGCTAGCCACCGTGCGGCGACCGCGGCTCGCCTCCCAGCCGCCGCTTCCCCTGGCTCGGGCGAGAACGACCGCCGCCACTTCCCCTTGCTCTGCCCCCTTGTGACCGAGAAACAGGGCAATCCTCTTGCTGCTGCTGCGAACGCCGGTTGCCACCACCGTCGCCACTGCTGCCCAGCCAGCGACGACGCCGCTCGCCGCCCAGCCTGCCACGACTGCTGCTGCCAGCCACCGCAGCCTTCACCTCAACCCCCTCGATCTGCACCGTTGCTGCAGCCCCCTTGCTCTGCATCTTTGCCGCAGCCGCCGGTTGCCACCACTGCAGCCTCAACCCCGGCCGCTTCAACGCCACCTCCCTCTTGTTCTGCCTCCGCTGCTGCAGTTGTTGGTTGGCATCACCGCAGCCTCAACCTGGCTGCTCGGCGATTGCTTCCTTGGGTCACAGCAGTCACAACCGTCGTCTTTTAGCCTCGGCGCTCTCATCTCACACAATGACAAAAACACAGGACAGCAACTCTTCCTCCATCGCAGCCACCGCAACGGCGAGTCCTTGCCGGCGCTGCCCCCAACCACATCACCATCGCTGCCTCCCAGCCCTCAGCAGCAGCGATCCCTCCACGCAGCGACTGCAACAAGCATTGTTGCCTCTCACTAGCGCCTCCTTCCGTAGTGTGATAGAAACAGAGCAACACTGCCTTCCATCCGCACTATCGCAGCCATCGCAGCGGTGAGCCCTTGGCGATGCTGCCTTAGCCGCACCACCATCGCTACCTCCAAGCCCTCAACAACAACGATCCCTCTGCACAGCGATCGCAACAAGCATCGTTGGCTCCCACGCGGCGACCACAGCTACATCCCCGCATCCTCGCAGCAACCCTTCATTCCCATAGTGTTGCCACCAATTGCATCACAACAGCAGCACCGAATAGGGCAGTGATTGATGCCCTTGACCAACACTAAAAATAGGACTTGAGATTACAGATTTGCAGTCTTTACGAAATGGCCATCGATAACTCAGTGAAAGCACAAATGGAAGCATTGGAAATTAGAATTGAGAACCGGTTACAAGAAGTACTTAATGATTTCAAAAAGGACTTACTAGGGAGCCTTAGTAAATTTCAACAAGGTGGGAGCTCAAGTTCTACATTGCATAGATATGGAAATACTAGAAAAGGGCCCCAAGATTGTGACACAATCTACTCATACATGAAGGTGGATGGACAGTTCTAAAAAATTTGTCAGACTTCTACAATGTTGGAATATCAAAGTAGGTTTGAAAGATTATCAAATCAAGCTAGAGATTGGTCGGAACAACAACTTCTGGATACATTTATTGAAGGTCTTATTCTAGAGATCCGGTGTGAAGTTAAGGCTCGTCAACCTCGCACTATGATAGCTGTGATCTCATTCGCACATCTACATGAGAAAAAAATCAATAGGGAAAATCATGGAAACAGAAGTGATAACCACCAGATGATCAATATGCCACCCACCATATCTATTCCCAACCAAAGCCTTGACACCCGAGGACTAACCCAAGAAGAACTCAAGAAAAATTCAGCAAAGGGTTTGTACTATAATGAAAAGTGGAGTATGGAGCACCAATGTAAACAAGGGCAGCATATGATGATTGAGCCAATTGGAGAGGAACCGAAAGCAGAAGAGTTGGACTCTGATCATGAATGTATAAATTCTAATGAAGACGTTGAACCTACCATACATACAATGCATATATTAGCCGACTACTCTAACCCGCAAACTATGGAAGTTGCCGGAACTCTAGAGCATCAGCCTATTATAGTTTTGATTGATACTGGTAGCACTAACAATTCTATGGACAGTGAGACTGTTGACCGATTGGCCCACCACATTGAAGACTATGACAGATTCGAAGTAAAGATCATTGATGGACGGATTTTCACTTGTGATAGCAAATGTTCAAAGATAAAATTGATTATACAGGGCCAGAAGTTTCATGCAACGATTACTACACTGAAAGATCGACCTATTGCTTACACTCTCAAAAAGTGGAGACCATACTTATTTGATCAACAGGTTGTGATGCGTTGCAGATAGTCTATGGCTAAAGTGCTGAAAGAGAAGCTCCCCGAGATTGATGCTGCTCAGCCTTGAGGATAAGGCTGATTTGAAGAGGGAGGAACTGTTAAGAACCTTTTTCTGAGCTTTTGAATAATGTTTATTGAGTCTGTTTAGTCTAGTTGTTTATTGAGTCGGTTTGGTTCAGTTAGAGTCAAGTAGAGGTTTATTTAATATTTATTTATTATATACTCCGTTGGTCCGAAACGATTCAGCAGTGAGTTCTTAAATTATTCTATGTTGGAGCCCCATGATTGTATTTCAGCCAATTGTACCATTGAATAACATCTCCTTCAAGGTGGATGACAATAATTTCCACCATAGCATCATCCGATGTTTGGTTGTAGCGAAAGTAATGTTCGGCATGCGAAATCCACCTTGTCGGGTCTTCTTCTTCCCATCGCGGGAAGTCCACCCTCATTCATGGCTAAAGTATGTTTGAGGGCTATGCCTCCTTCTCTGGAGGCCTCTCTGAACTCTCTCCTTGCTAAATTTTGGTTGGACTCGATGGTTGTCCAATTCTGAATTCTACAAATAAAGCGCGCAATTTGTCCTCCAAGCGTGATTCAAGCCGTAATTCGATCCAAGATTCCCATGCTTTAAATTTAGCATCAATTGGATCTTGAGAAGCTATAGCATAAGCCTATAAATCAAAGATGTTCTTGTCTTTTTTTTATTGATGGGTTAATGGCATGGGGTGGTAAAAGGTTCGGAAAAATTGAGGATCATGGAAAGGTACTACAGGAGATTTTTAGTCTAAAGTGTGGCAATTTAGACATAAAAGGTTAGTGATTTATATTAAGAATTTTTTGATGAAACCAAAGGAATATTTGCTATTAGGAAGTGTCAAAACTGTCATAAAAATTTCGTATAGATTTGGACAGAAAAAATGCAGTAGTAAAATCAAACAACTGTGCTTATGCGGCTAGAATTCTACAGTGCATTTAGCAGTTTGGATGTAAAAGATCAGTAGTTTATATTGAGAATTTGTTGATGAAACAAAAGAAAATTCTACTTCTAAGAAGTTTTAAAGGTGTTGTAAAAATTTTATAGGGATTTGGATAGAAAAAACATAGTATCAAGATCAAACTAGCTATACTATGTGGTTGGAATTCTGTAGTGCATCTTTTGTCATAGAGATAAAAACTTTGCGATGAAAAGTTTATACAGCAATATAGGAATGATTTTTTTTTTGAAATTTTGAATATGGATAACTAAATTACAACAGTAATAAGGTAGAAAACCAGAACCTATTGCAATTCACAAGGAGATCAAAGGATGATCCACGGAATTACTTTGGGTGGCTGTGGAGGACCGATGGATGGTTGGACTTTTAAATAAGGATAACTAAATTGCAGCAGTAGTAAGGTAGGAAACCAGAACCTATTGCAATTCACAGGGAGATCAAAGGATGATCCGCGATGGTGGTGATGACGGTAGAATTCGACGATAATCTTTTAAGCAATTGTGGGAATTGCTTTGGGCGGCTGTGGAGGGCTGATTGGTAGCTATGAAAGGGCAACAAGATGCCAAGAATATGACTTTCATACCAAGTGATAGAACCCTAGTGGATTCTAAGCTTGGGTTTGATCTTTTTAAGGGATCAGTCTCCTTGGAACTCTATAGGGGTTCCTTCCTCTAAGTTGCTGCTCAAAGGCTGCTAAGAAGATTCATATATTGCTTGTCAAAAGAGGATGAATACATGACTATTTATAGGGCTTCTAAACCCTAACTCCTAATAAGACTCTTGCTCAAGACTCCTGCTCAAGACTCCTACTTCTAACTAACTCCTAATTAGATTCCTACTCCAAGAAGCAACCTCCCAACTAACCCTAACCCTAGTCAGTCTCTTCACCTCTTTAATAGGGGTCGGCTAGGTAGGTTTTATATAAATGCCTCTTTCAATGAAACTCAATTAGGACTCTCCTAGCTAGAGTCCTAATAGAAACTTGCACCAAAAAGTGCTTGCACATCTAAAGCAAATAATGCTAGCTTACCCATTTCAAAAAGCAAAAGGAGTTATCATGCAAAGTTTTTACTTAACTTCTCATTTCACAAATTTACTAGCTTGCATAAATTGGTTTAAAACCTACTTGAACAATTTAAAATACTTACATAAATCGTTAAATGATTCTCTTTTTTGTTGATGACAAAGGGGGAGAAATGATGAATGTTGTTGAATGTGGTATCATGCATGAAGTAATAAATAGTTAAAAATGCTATAGTATCATGTATGTTATGTTAAATTTGGTATCATGCTTAAAATGATAAATGATGCTTTAGTGTCATATATATGATTGAAAATATAAATGCCTTAGTATCATAAATGTTATGCTCAAGATGATGTTAATATCATGCAGGAAATGATAAATGCTTTAGCATCATGAAGGTCATGTCTAAAGTGATTTATTATCATGCATGAAGTGATGAAATTGTGCATGCTATATTTTTTATAATTTGAAACTATAATGATGCACAACATATGAAATTTTAACTTGATATATTGCATTTGATTGTAGTGATCGAAATTGTTTCACTTGAATTCAAAGGTCATGATTCGTTTTGAATTCAAGATTGCTTATCTCAATATGGCATATAGATAGGGGGAGTTAAGGTTAACTCTGTCATCAATTGGTTGTCATCATCAAAAAGGGGGAGATTGTTGAATCTTAGATTTTGATGATGAAATCAATTGATAAATTAATGATCTAATCCATGTGTTTAGATAAGTGATGCAGGACTAACTATATAGAAAAAGGCAAAACAATTACAAAAGAATTGGACATTGGGCCGGAGTCAAAGATTGGACATTGGGTAAGAAGAATCGGAGTATACGTCAAGAATGGATGTTGTAGGAGTCAACATGCCGAAGGATCGGACAATACATTGAATATCTGAATGATGTGTCAGAAGATCACTAGAAGCTCGTCGGGAGTTCATCGGAAGTGTGCCGAAAATTTCGTCGGGACTTTGGATGAACAATTGACGTGTCAGACAACTAGATTGCTTGATTGTAATTGTTTTAGCCTTAATTGATGTAGTTAGGTCTTAATTTGAGTTAGGTTTAGGAGAAATCCTAATAACTCAGTTAGGGGCCAACTAGGCCCAAATTAGGCTTGAATTGGGCCTATTGTGTGGCCCATTTAGTGACCCAAAGCCACGTTAGGCGGTGGCACCGCTAGGGCCGATAGTGGCATCGCTTGAGACTTGGCCTCCTAGGTGGTTTGGGCGGTGGTACTGCTCAGATTGGGCGGTGGTATCGTTGGCCATAAATAGCTGTCAAGTGATGGTACCGCTAAAGCCTAATCTCTAAGGCTATATCAAGCGGTAGTACCATCAGATTGGGAGGTGATACCACCTAGTATCAGAGTGTCAGGTGGTAGTATCGTCTAGTACTGACGATGGTATTGCTAGTACCTCAGAAACCTAAGATGAGACACTTTTTGGCTTCATTTTTGAAGCTATTGGGGCTTATAAATACCCCACTCTTTCCTACATGAAAGGGTAATAAAGTGTGAATAAAATCTTGAAGTATTGGGGGTAAAAGTATTGCAAAAGTGTTAAGTGTCCTCCTCCTCCCTTTATAAGTCTTGTGATCATTCAAGTGAGATGTGAGGCTTGTAAGGGTTGCCTCCTAAACCTATGAAAAGAACAAAGTGTTGCAAGAGAGTGGTTGGTCCTCACCCATTAAAGGAAGACCATTAGTGGATGCTGGTGACCTCGAGGAAGGAGGAATCGGAAGTGAACATAGGTCATAATGAACGACCACTATAAATCCAGTGTGTTCTTTCCTTACTGCTTACTTTCATTACTTAGCTGCACTTTGCATTATACATTTACTTCAAGACAATATTTTCTTGATACGATTTCTTATTTATGTTTTTATCAACTTAGAAAGATTTAGAATTGTAGCTGTCATTTTTATCGCTGCACTAATTCACTCCCCCCCCTCCCCCTCCTCTTAGTTGCGTGTTGATCCTAACATATGCAACTTGCGAGTCTTGCCTTCGTGGAAAACATACCAACTCTCCTTTTAGTGGAACTAGAGAGAGAGCTACTGAACTGTTGGAACTCACACATAGTGATGTATGTGGACCCATGTCAACTCATGCCATAGGTGGTTACTTATACTTTATTACTTTTACTGATGATTTCTCAAGGTATAGACATATGTACTTGATGAAGTATAAGTCTGAGGCCTTTGAGAAATTCAGAGAGTATAAGAATGGAGTGGAGAACTAGAGTGGAAAGAGCATCAAGACTCTTCGATCAAATCGAGGAGATGAATACTTGAGTATAGAGTTCACCTAGTTCCTTAAGGACCATGGGATCCTATCCCAATAGATACCTTCTTATACACCTTAACTCAATGGTGTATTTGAAAGGTGGAATTGTATACTATTAGACATGGTACGGTCCACGATGAACTTTGTTGGCCTACCCATCTCATTCTGGGAATACGCCCTAGAGATCACAACTTACCTTCTGAACATAGTTCCAACTAAATCAGTAGTATCTACACTATATAAGATATTGAAAGAGAAGAAGCCCGATCTTAAGATTGTTAAGATTTAAGGCTACCCTGCCCGCATTAAAAGACACAACCCTGATAAGTTAGAATCGAGGATGAAGCAGTGCAAGTTCATGGGATACCCCAAGGAAACTTGTGGGTATTATTTTTATCATCCCGAGGACAAAAATATCTTTGTAGTCAAGAGAGCGGTGTTCCTTGAGAATGAACACATTCTTGGTGGAGATAGTGGGAGCGTGATAGAGTTAAGCAAGGTTGGAGAACCTAGCTCAAGCACTACTCTACAACCCGAGTCTGTTCAGGTACCTAGCATACAAGTTCCAACTTTATGTAGGTCTGATAGAGTATTCCATCGTCCTGAGATATATATGAGACATATTAGAGAAGAGGATATTAAGGATATTGATCCTTAGACCTACGAGGAGGCTATTATGAGTATAGACTCCGGGAAGTGGTAAGAAGCTACGAATTCTTAGATGGATTTCATGTACTCCAACAAGGTTTGGAACCTAGTTGATATACCCGAGGGTATTATATCTATCAGTTGCAAGTGGATCTTCAAGAAGAAGATCGAAGTAGATGAAAATGTAGAGACATATAAATCAAGGCTAGTGGCTAAGGGGTATCGTCAAAGGTAAGGTGTTGACTATGATGAAACCTTCTCACTCGTAGCTATGCTAAAATCCATTCGAATTCTATTGGCTATAGCAACACACTATGATTATGAGATCTGGCAGATAGGTGTGAAAATCGCATTCTTTAATGGCAACCTCGAGGAGGAGATGTATATGATACAACCTAAGGGATTCGGGTCCAAGGACTACTTAGATAGGGTGTGTAGGTTACTCAGGTCCATTTATGGATTAAAGCAAGCTTCCCGAAGTTAAAACATAAGATTTGATGAGGCGACCAGATTTTATGACTTTGTTAACAATGAAGATGAGCCTTGTGTGTATATGAAGGTAAGTGGGAGCGTTATCACCTTCTTGGTGTTAAATGTGGATGACATCCTTGTTGAATCTCGGATTTTGATAATGAAACCAATTGATAGTGTTATGATTTGATCTGCATTTTAAGTGACATGGGAATCTTCGATCAGGGAGAGACAATTAAAGTAAGAAGAATCAATTTGGGCCGAAGAGAAACATGTCAGAAGATTAGACGTCGAACCGAAGGATCAGTCGATGTATCGACAGAAGGCCTCGAGCCATGGGTTTGGGCATCAAGCTAAGAAGAGCGAAAATTACACCAAGAAAATTAGAGTTATGGAGGACAACTGACCGATTGGGCAATAGGCCATAAGATAGGACGATGCGCTGAAGAATCGGACGAAGCATCGATGAACCAATGACATGTCGAACAACATTTAATTTAAGCCTTATAATAATTGTCTAGATCGAAGTAGGTTTTAAGTGTGTAAGATTAACTATGATAGCAAGGCATAAAGCAAAATGAAGTCCCAGAGTCAAGAACGAGACTTCGTTGGGAGTTCTAGAGTTCGTCGGAAGTCCGGATGTTCGTCGGAAGTTCCATTGGAATTGACCGAGAAGTCTAGGAGCTTGCTAGAGAAGCTCATTGGAACTCGCTAAGAAAATCATCATAAAGTCTAGGAGCTTACCAGGAGTCCACTAGAATATTGCCAAGAGATCATCAGAAGTTCACCAAAAGATCGCCGAAAGCTCGTCGGAAGAAACCTTGACTTATGGACTTATTAAGCTTAGTAAATGTCTTAAAATTCATAGTTAGCACATAATTGGGTTGGAATTGAGCCAACTAAATTAGGGACCAATTAGGCTAAGTTTGGGTTTTGTTGGGCCAAGTGAACAGGCCCAAATAATGACCCAACAAGTGGAATTGACGTAGCATAATCTCCGAGACTATATCAAGCAGTGGTACCGCTAGTTTGGGAAGTGGTACCAACCAGGCTTAGTCTATGAGATTGTCAAGTGGTGGTACTGCCAATCTGGGCAATAGTACCACCTAGTGTCAGGCTGATGACGGTGGTACCACCCAGTACAAGCGGTGGTATCGCCCGTACCCCGAAATTTTGGGGATTTGAATTTTAGCTCCAAGTTTTGAAGCTATTTTGGGTCTATAAATACCCTAGCTATTCCTGCATGGAGTAGTAAGAAATGTGATAAAAAAACTCTATGTTTCTAAAGTTAAAAACCCTTATAAAGTGGACAATCCCTTCTCCTAAATTTTAGAGACCATTCTAAGGGAGAGTGTGAGGGAAGCTTTGTAAAAAGAGGTTATAAAGGTTCTCTCCTAAACTTGTCAAAAGGAGAATCGAGTTATAAGGGTAGTTAATCTTTGCCCATTGAAGGAAGATCGTTAGTAGATGCTAGTGGCCTCGACAGAAGAGGAATCGGAGGAGTAGATGTAGGTCACGACGGCCGAACCACTATAAAAATCTAGTTTGTATTTATTTCTTGCTATTTACCTTTATTACAAATGGAATTCTTACTTTCACTATACTTTCGCATGCTTTCAAGTTAAGCATTTTTTATATCAGATTTTATCGTATGAAGAAATTTCAAATTAACATTTTTATTTGCTGCACTAATTCAACCCCCCCCCCCCTAGTGTCAACTCGTTTCTAACAGTCGGTATCAGAGCCACATTATTTTTTATTTAGTTTAACACCCAAGAGAAATGACTCTTTTTGGATTTCAAGAGGGTTTTTCAATCGTTCATCCTCCTATGTTCAATGGGATGGACTACACTTATTGGAAAACTCGAATGAGAGTTTTCTTGCTTTCTATGGATTTAAACTTATGGAATATCATTGAAAACATTTTTTAAAAGTCTTCTACTCCAATGAATGAATGGAATAATTTAGAGAAATTTTTTTTTTCTTTGAATGCTAGAGCTATGAATACTCCATTTTGTGCTTTGAGCAAAAATGAGTTCAATCATGTTTCTACTTGTGAAATGACTTTTGACATTTGGAACACACTCAAAATCACACACAAAGGCACTAGTAGAGTTAAAGACTCTAAAATAAATATTTTAATGCATGATTTTGAATTATTTCGGATGGAACCAAATGAGAATATTGGAGACATGTACACCCATTTTACGGATGTTGTCAATAGTCTAAAAGCTCTTGGTAAAAGTTTTTCGAATCTTGAACTTGTGAATAAAGTTTTACGATCGCTTTCTAAAAATTGAGATTCTAAAGTAACAGCAATACAAGAATCAAAGGACTTGAACTATTTTCCGATTGAAGAACTTATTAGGTCTTTGATAATCTATGAAATGACTTATGTAGCACTTGAACTTGAGAACAACCTTCCAAAGAATAGGAAGAATTTGGCACTTAGAACAAATGAATACCACTCGAGCGAAAGCTCAAGTGTTGATGAACTTGAACTTCTCACTATATAATTTATAAGGTTCATTAAATAAAAATTAAAAAATAAAAATAGACTTAAAAAGAAGTTGCCAAAAAAGAAGAGAGCACTCAAGGCTACTTGGAACAAACTGAGTTCATCTGAAGATGAAGAACAAACCGACAAAGGCGAGATGGCAAACTACGCTTTAATGACTTTCGACAACGAGGTAACCAAAACCTCTTTTCCTTATTTCGAAATTACTTGGTGCTTTTTTTATGAGTTATTTTTAAATTAGTTAGTAAATAAAAAATATATATCATGCTTCTTTTTCTAGCTAATTTTAAAAATGATAATGATAATTGCATGTTTTATGAATATACAACAAAATATTAGATTTAAATCTAATGATTAATCCTATGTATATTTTTAAGAAAAAAAATAATGTGTATCTAAATTGATGATTTCTTATTTTGATTGAAAATGCTTTATGAAATCATGTTTGATGATATCATGCTTAATGAGTTTATAGTTTGAAATTGTGCATGTTATACTTTGAAAACTTGAAACCATGTTTTGATATCATGCCTAAAGTAGTGATGCATAATGATCATGCTTAATAAGTTTATATTCCAAAATTATGCATGATGATTTTTGTGATTCATGGCTTATTGATCTTTGCCGCAATGAAAGTTATTTTTTCAGTTTTAAACAAGATGGATGGTTTTTATATGAAAAACTTGAGCATATTTATATGAAATATAAAATAAAACACATAAAAAGGAAAATGTATGATCATTGGAATTAAAATGATAAATCAAATCTCTTGTTTAAAGAAGCCATATGTTTAATGTGTCATATTTTTTGTCGTGATGAAGAAATTTGTTTTTTCAGTCTTAAACAATGATGCATCTTTTTATTTGGCATAAAAAAGACAAAGACATGTTTGTATGAAACAAACAACTTAAAATGAAACATCTCTATCTTATTGATTTTTTGATAAAAGATTTATGAATCTATGTATATTATGCTTTTGTGAATCTCTTGGACTATGAAAATGAATTTGAATGAGTTTTATCGAAATCATAATTTCTTGAGATTTATAACATGAAATCTTTTATGAATCAAGATCTCTTATTTGATATCTTATGTTTCTCTTTGTCATTTACTAAAGAGAAAAATAATCTAATTCATGATCTTGATTTTTTTATATTTGACACTTGAAAACTTTCTATGAATTAAGATAATTTTCTCCTTATTTTTTTGTGCTATTCACCAAAAAAAAAGGGAGACTTATCCTAACAAACCATGATATGCTACTTGACATCTTGAGAATTTATGACTTGAGTTATGCATTTCTTCCCTTCTTCGTTCTTGTTTACAATTGAGAATTTATTTGAATCTCTTATGATTTTGATGATTTGAATCTAAATAAGATTTTTCCAATCAAATCATGAACCTTCTCTTGATTTCTTAACTTGAGATTTTCTTTTATGAATCAAGACTTCTTACTCTTTATTTTCATATGATTCTTGCATTTTGTTTAAGGGAAAATTTTCTATATGAATCATGTTTTTTGGTATTCACATGATCTTATCTTTCATGATATGATTTTTATAATTCCTTGTATTCATGAGCTATATCTCAACACCAAAATTCTCTTGATATTCTTCATGTGAATATGAAATTATGCATGAAATACTCATAAATTTATGTTGATACATACAAATGAGAAGTTAAGATCATGGGAGGATGTAATATAATTTGATATTTTGATACCATCATGATTTGAATTATTTATGATTTGGAATGATGCATGCAATATTATGATTTATTGCTAAAATGATGCATCATGAATACTTGAGTATCATGTATGATATACCTATAGTGATGATTTATTTTTGGTACCATGCATGAAGTAATGATGAAATGAAAGATTTTAAAATTATATATATATTAATTTGAAACTATAATGATGCACAAATATACTGAAATAAGATTGATACTTTATCTTTGTCATGATTTAAAATTTGTTGTAAAGGGAAAAAGAATTACAAAATTATTTTATTCCCTTCTTTTTGACAATGACAAAGGAAGAGAAAGAACTAGCTTGCATATTCTAAAATGATGTAAAACTTGCTAGCTTATATTTTACAAAACTTACATAGCTCTAAAATTTGCTAGTTGCACTTCTCCATTTTATTGATGACAAAGGGGGAGAAGTTATGTTAATGATCATGCATAGAATGATGTATTGAAAATTTGATTATGCATGATTTTATGATTATATGTTATAAATATTCATGATGAAATATTACTTTGACTTGAATTCAATTTGAATTCAAGGTTCTATCAATATGGCATATTGATAAGAGGAATTAAAGTTTAACTTTGTCATCAATTGTTGTCATTATCAAAAAGGGAAAGATTGTTAAATTTTGAATTTTGATAATGAAACCAATTAATAGTCTTTAGGATTTGATGTGCATTTTGAGTGACGTAGAAAGCTTCGATTAGGGAGAGACAATTAAAGCAGGAAGAATCATGTTGGGCCAGAGAGAAACATGTCAGAATATTAGACGTCGAGCCAAAAGATTGATCGACGTATCGACAGAAGGCCTCAAGCCATGGGTTCAGGCATTGGGCCAAGAAAAGTAGAAATTGCACTAAGGAAATCAGGGTTGCGGAGGTCAACTAGCCGATTGGGCAATAGGCTGTAAGATAGGACGATGCGCCGAAGAATCAGACGAAGCATCAATAAACCAATGACAAGTCGGATAATATTTAATTTAAGCCTTATAATAATTGTCTAGATCGAAGTAGGTTTTAAGTATGCAAGATTAACTATGATAGCAAGGCATAAAGCAAAATGAAGTCTCGGAGTTACGAATGAGACTTCATTGGGAGTTCAAGAGTTCGTAGGAAGTCCGGACGTTCGTCGGAAGTTCTATCGGAATTGACCGAGAAGTCCATGAGCTTACTAAAGAAGCTCATCAAAACTCACCAAGAAGATCATTGTGAACTCTAGGAGCTTGCCGGGAGTCCGCTGGAACATTGCCGAGAGATCATCGGAAGTTCACTAGAAGATCGCCGGAAGCTCGTCGGAAGAAACCTAGACTTACGGACTTATTTAGCTTAGTAAATGTCTTAAAATTCATAGTTAGTATATAATTAGGTTCAAATTGGGCCAACTAAATTAGGAGCCAATTGGGCCAAGTTTGGGCTGTGTTGAGCCAAGTGAAAAGGCCCAAACAGTGACCCAACAAGTGGAACCGACGTGGCACAGTCTCCGAGACTATGTCAGGCGGTGGTACCACCAGTCTAGGCAATGGTACCACCTAGACTCAATCTTCAAGATTGTCAGGTGGTGGTACTGCCAGTTTGGGTGGTGGTACTGCCCAGTGTCAGGCTGTAGGCGATGGTACCACCCGTACCCCAAAATTTCAGGGATTTAAATTTTGGCTCTAAGTTTTAAAATCATTTGGGCTCTATAAATACCCCAGCTATTCCTACATGGAGTAGTAAGAAATATGATAAAAAACTCTATGTTTCTAAAGTTGAAAACCCTTGTATGGTATAGAGTCCTTCCTCCTAAAGTTTAGAAGTCATTCTAAGGGAGAGTGTGAGGGAAGCTTTGTAAAAAAGGGTTGTAAAGGTTCTCTCCTGAACCTGTCAAAAGGAGAATCGAGGTGTAAGGGTAGTTAATCTTCGCCCATTGAAGAAAGATCATTAGCGGATGTCGGTGGCCTCAACGAAAAAGGAATCGGTAGAGTGGATATAGGTCACGACGACCAAATCACTATAAAAATCTAGTTTGCATTTATTTATTGCTATTTACCTTTACTGCAAATGGAATTCGTACTTTCACTACAATTCTGCATGCTTTCAAGTTAAGCATTTCTGAGATCAGATTTTATCATATGAAGAAATTTCAAACCAACGTTTTTATCCGCTATACTAATTCACCCCCCCCATCCCCCTCTTAGTGTCGACTCATTCCTAACAATCTTGAACATTGGGAATGATGTAGGAATGCTATCCATAGTAAAAGCTTGGTTATCTATGCACTTCTCCATGAAGAACTTAGGGGAAGCGTCCTATATCTTGGGGATTCGGATTTATAGAGATAGATCCAAGAGGATGCTTGGCTTGTCTTAATCCAAGTACATAGACACCATTGTTAAAAGGTTTGGAATGAAAAATTTCAAGAGTAGTCTCATACCGTTGAGACATGGGATATCGCTTTCTAGGAGTATATCCCTAGAATGGGCAAACATAGATAGGATATCTTATGTCTCAGCAATATAGTCTATCATGTATGATATGCTATGTACCAGGCCTTATATAGTGCATGTTCTGAGTGTCATGAGCAGGAATCAGGTAGATCCAAGCTTGAGTACTGGAAAGCAATAAAGTTTATCCTTAAATACTTGCGAAAGATTAAGGATCTTTTACTAATATATGGAGGTAGTAGCCTCAGGGTTGAATGCTACACAGATTCGAGTTTCCAATCTGATGTCAATGATAGCAAGTCGAATTCGGGGTATGTGTACACCCTGAAAGGAGGAGCAATATACTGGAAGTGTTCCAAGCAAGATACTACTGTTGACTCGAACACAAAGGCGGAGTACATTACTACAGTAGTGGTAGCAAAGGAGGAAATCTAGATGAAGAAGTTCATCATAGATCTAAGAGTCATGATGGGTAGCAAGGAGTTGATTCCCTTATATTGTGACAATAATGGGGCGATTGCTCAAGCGAAGGAACCCAGGTCTTATTAAAAGTGATTAAGGAGGTTCCATCTAATCAAAGAGATCATGGACCAAGGAAATGTAGTAGTGGAAAGAGTTTCATCCAAAGATAACATCGCAGATCCACTAACAAAGTCGTTACCTCATATTGTCTTTAAGCATCATAGGGGTCTGATGGGGATCAGATGTATAGGGGATTGGCTTTAGGTCAAGTGGGAGATTGCTAGTCATAGGTGCCCTGCAAGTCAATCACGTGAGTGATGACACGTGTGACATGATATGCATTCTTTTTACTCATTATTATTATTTGATATTTTATCACTTTATATTACTTGTTGCATGAATATATTATGATGTTCATGGATCTATGCAATAAGAATCAGATCGTGATGAGATTATGATAATGAGACCAATTCACCTTTAAACACATATCCTGAATAATCCTGGTCAAAGATTACTCGAGAGGGATTTTGAGATAACCGGAGACACTGGTGTGCTGTATACCCATCTATATGATGGATACAGTTGGTCTTATAGCTACTCATGTGGGGACACTAGGGATACAGTGCAGGTGCTTTTTAGAGAATGAGTTTACTGATTGATCCACTCACGGAATGTTGAATGATTGATGTTGTCTTATTGTCAATCAGTGATTCATTATCCTAGTGGTGTATCTGGTCATTTGACTTAAGACACCAAGGATGTCTTGTATAAGTACTCTACTCTATGATATTAGACTTATAGGTCTAGAGATTCCAGATCTACACCAAGAGTGGATGATCCTCTATCGACACTCAATAGCCCTAGTAAGGTTGGCTACCACTCCCAATGATTGGTTGTGTATTATACTACAGCCCCTATTTGGGGCATGTGGATAGCAAGAAGGAGCAGCCCCTTCTTGATTGTGTGGTGCGCGCAAGGAAGAGTTTTGGGCAGCGATTTGAGGAGCCTCTTCGTAGCCTCTGCCATGTGGAGCACCACTAGAGAGGAGGACAATTAACCTCCTTCATCCTCTCCCATAGATCTATAGGTTTTCAGGAATATACGATCTCTTATGCATAATTTTTTGGTTTCGCGAGTTTTTTCACATCAACTTTTGCATGATGACGAAACCTTCTTTTCTGTAGGAATTATGAGATTTTGTTCTTCTGTTCTTCCACTAGGCATGTGATGTCATCTCAGATTTCCCAACAGAAAGTGTGCTTGACTTAGAATAAGTATAATAAACAATTAAAGTAATATCAATAATAATGAAAAGTAGAACAAAAATGTAAACTGAGTTTTATAGTGGTTTGATTGCCGTGACCTATGTCCACTCTCAATTCCTCCTCCTTCGAAGCCACCAATATTCACTAATAATCTTCTTTTAACAAGCAAAGATCAACTACCCTCTTAAAACTTTTTCTCCTTTTCACAAGTTTAGGAGACAACTTTTATAAGCCTCACACATCTCTCAAACTAAGCCTAAAACTTAAAGAGGAGGAGGAGGATACTTAACACTTTTTCAACTAAGAATAATAGCCCTTTTCTACTCTTTTTTTCTGAGGAATCTGTGGAGTATTCATAGACCCCAAATGACTTAAAAAATTGGAGCCAAAATTCAAATTGGAGCTAGTACTAGGTGGTACCACTGCTTGTCAGTCTAACACTAGGCAGTACCACCGCCCAATCTAGCGATACCATCACCTGATACATTAACAATGGGTGGTACCACTGCCTAGTCTAGTGGTACCATCGCCTGAGAGCCTCGGAGACCGGGCTTTTGACTTTTTCCAGCTCATAGGTAGTTTCATCGCTAGTTTGGTGGTGTCACCGCCTGACCCAACTTTTAGGTCATTGAATGGGCCTCCCAATGAACTCAAATCAGTCCTAATTTAAACCCAATTGGCCCCTAATTGAGTTAGCATGATTATACAAAAAACTAACTCATTTAGCCCTATAAACTACTTCGATCTAGATAAATGATTACAAAGCATGAATGCTTTGTCTGGCATGTCATTGGTTCATTCAGACTTTGTTTGACCCTTCGGTGCATCGTCCTCTCCTTCAACATATTGCCAAATTGGCATGTTGACCTCCTGCAACATATGATCTTCCTGGCCCAATGTCTAATCCTTTTGGCTTGATGCCTGAACTCATGACATAAAGTCCTTCTGCCACCATGTCGATTAGCCCTCTGGCCTGACGTCCAATCTTCTGACATGGTTTACTCCAGCCCAACTTCTAGTTCTTCTTGCTTCAATCAATTTACCTTTGCATGATCGAAGATAGTCCTATGTTACTTAAACGCTGATTAGATCATAACTTTACTAATTGATTTCATCATCAAAATTTGAGATTCAACAAAACTTTGATCATAGAAAAGCACATCTATTGAACCAATAGAATCAAAAATTGGGATGGAGTGGATCATGTCAGAAATCGAACATCAGGCTAGAAGGATCGGGCATTGCGCCAAGATCAGATGTTGTAGGAGGTCAATATATTGATGGATCGGACAATACGTCGAAGGATCAGACAATACGCTAAAGAAAAAGATGACTCATCAAAAGTTCAAATAAAGTGTCGGATGAACTAATGACATGTCAAACAATATAGGATTCATGATTATAATCATTTGTGTCTTGATCAAAGTAGTTCAGAGTTTAATTGAGTTAATTTTAGGTGTAACCATGTCAACTTAATTAAGGGCCCATTGGGCCTAAATCATGGTTGAATTGGGCCTATTGAAAGGTCAATTCAGTAACTTGAAGTGGTGGCACTACCAAGCCAAGCAATGATACCACCTATGAGTTGGAAAGTATAAAATGTACTTTTTCAAAAAATCCAATGATGCTACTACTAGGATCAGTTGTGGTACCGCCTAGTGTCAAGTGGTGGTACCACCTAGTATCAAACAGTGGTACCGCCAAGACACACTCTCCCAAACTGTGTCAGGCAGTTGTACCACTAGTGCTCAGCATGGCAGGCAATGGTATCGCCCAATATAGGTGGTGGTACCACCAGTACCCAAAAACCTAGGGATTTGAATTTTTGACTCTATTTCTAAAGCCATTTGGAGCCTATAAATACCTCTCTCATGCTTGCTTGCAAGAGTATAAAAAGCTTATGATTTAAAGTGTTGTACCCTCCTGAAAAGTGTTGAGTCTCTTCCTTATTAAGTCTAGTGTTATGACCGAAATCAACATTAAGAAGGGTAGGTGAATTAGTACTTTTATAAAAATAATGATTTAGAAAAACCTTGTTCGATAAACCCCATATCGAAAAGATACTTAACTTAAAAACGTTCATAGAATGTAATGAGCAGTAAAATTAGTAAGCAATAAAGGTAAATAGAAAAAGAAAAGAGCACAACAAATTTATAGTGGTTTTGTCATTGTGACCTACGTCTACTCCCGATTCTCCCTCACACTCTCCCTTATAATAGTCTCTAAACTTTAGGAGGAGGACTCTACACCTTACAACGGTTTACAACTTTAGAATTACAAAGTTTTGTTCTACTTTTTTGTTGCCTTAAGCTAGAAATATTAGAGTATTTATATACCACAAATGGCTTTAAAATTTAGAGACAAAATTCAAATCATCGAGATTTCGATGCCAGTACTCTCTGACACTAGGTGGTACCACCGCCTGACACTAGGCTGTACCACTGCCTAGTTTGGCGGTACCACCACCTGACACAATCTTATAGACTATATCTTAGAGACTAAGCCATTGGCGGTTCCACCGCTTGGACCGGTGGTGCATCACCTGACCCAACTTTTGGGTCACTAAATGGACCTTTCTCTTGGCCCAAAATAGGCCCATATTTGGCCCAATGGGCCCTTAATTAAATTAGCCTAATTACATTCAAAACTAACTCAATTATAACCTAAACTACTTCGATCTAGATAAATTATTACAAAGCATGAATCATATGTTGTCTAGCATGTTATTGGTTCATCCGGCACTTCGTCCGACCCTTCGGCTCATCATCATCTCCTTCGATGTATTGTTCAATCAGCATGTTGACCTTCCGCAACATCCGATCTTCTTAGCACAATATCTGATCCTTTTGGCCCGATGCCCGAACTCATGGCACGAAGCCTTTTGCCAGTACATTGACCAATCTTTTGACATGTTCCATTCCAGCCCAACAATTGATTCTTCTTGCTTTAATCAATTTGGCTATTCTTAATCGAAGCTAGTCCTATGTCACTCAAAACTCAAAATAAATCATAAACTCATCAATTGATTTTATCATCAAAATATGAGATTTAACAATCTCTCCCTTTTTGATGATGACAACCAATTAGTGATAGAGTTTAAGCTAAGCTCCCCCTATCAACATGCCATAGTTTTAATCATGAATTATATGCAATACATCATATTATTGCTTACATCATAAGTTCAAGTATTGCATCCAAATCATCATATATAATAAAATTTTATTTTACCATGCATGATCATCATCATACCTTATGTTCCTTTGTCATCAACAAAAAGGAGAAGTGCAATTAGTAATTTTTTAAATATGTAAGCTAGTAAAATAGCAAGTTTTGAACATGCAAGCTATTGAGTTTATGAGATATAAAACTTAGCAAAGTTTTCCTTCTCTTGAGATTGCAAGCTAGCAAGTCTTGCTTCTCTTTCTAGATAAGTTTGCAAGTTTTGCTTCTTGAGATAGGCAAGATAGAATGTTTGCATTTCTTTGCGATGTTCAAGCTAGCAAGTTTTTAAAAATGAATGTAAGATAGTAAATAGCAAGTTTTACATTATATTAGAACATGTAAGCTAGCAAGTTTTAGAGATGTGTAAGTCTAGCAATTCTTTGCAAGATAGCACTTTTGCTTCCTTTTGAGATGTACAAATCTAAAGATAGGCAAGATAGCATTTTTTGCTTCTCTTTTAAGATATGCAAGCTAGCAAGTTTTGCCTTTCTTTGAAATGTGCAAGCTAGCAAACTTTGCTTCTCTTTTGAGAAGAGCAAGCTAGCAAGTTTTTTTCTTTATTTGCATGCTAGGAATATGTGCAAGCGAGCATATCTTTCTCCTCCTTTATCATTGTCGAAAAGAAGGGAAGAATACAATGTTATAATTCTTGTCCCTTTATATCGATTTTTAAATCATGATAAAAAGATAAATTTACATCAATATTTCAATCATAAAAAATGAAAGATCAAGTCATGAATACCAAAAGATCATGTATCAATTTTGATAAATCTCTTCTTTTGTAAATAGAAGGAATGATAGGAAACGATATTGATTCAAAAAGAAAACTCAAGTCATAAAAGTTGAGAAATTAATATCATGATCTAAAAAATGTATAAGAAGAGTTTATGTATTTGGGAGATTTAATATTCAATCTAGTATTTTTGTTTGCCTAAATTTAATATTCAAGCTAGTACTTTTAGTTCTCATGAGATGCTAGCAATTTTCTTACTCCCCTTTGTCAGTGTAAGAAAGAAGAAGAGGAGAATAATATAATGGTGTAAATTTTTCTTCTTACATTAATGCTCTAAGCATCACATAAGGTATACAACCATAAATACAAAGGAATTATACATAATGAAAATCATGTGTAGAAGGATATAATATCAAAGATCATGTCAATACCAAAATACATGATTTATTTTGATATTCTTTTTTAAAAAATAAAAAAGAAATCTTAGGAGATCAAATAGTAAGGAAAATCTTAAGCCATGAATTCCGAATTCTCTTTAGTAAATCACAAAAAGAACATAGGAGAACAAAAGATCTTGATTCATACAAGATTTCAAGTTATAATTCTGAAGAATCAAAAGAAAAATCATGATTCATTTAGATAAATCAAATAGTGAAAAGAAGAATCATAGTAAACGATCTAGATTCATAAAAATCTCAAGTTATAATTATCAAGGAATCAAGATCATGATTTGAATAAAAGTTTATTCAAATTTAAATCATCAAAATCACTTTTATAGTTCAAGAGATTCATAAAAAATAACATAAATCTATTCATTAATCTCTTTTTAAAAAATCGATAAGACAGAAAATTTTTTAAGAAAAATGTATTCCCTTTTTATTTCAATACAAGCATGTCTTTGTATTTTATGCCAAATAAAAACATAGATCATCGTTTAAAACTGAAAAAGTAAATTTTATCATAAAAATCATCAAGATCAATAAACCATAAATCACAAAAATCATCATTGCTTCGAATCATCAAGCATAATTAAATCATTAAATCATCAAGCATTATTTCATTAAATATAAAGTATTTTCAATAATTATTTTGTTTTAGCTAGTGAGCTTTGTAAAGTGTATTAAATATCCGATCATATGCCTTGAGCATCTACTATCAAAATTTTTTTTTTTGCTCCTAGCTTTCGATTGTAGATATTTCTACAAGAAGGGTGGGTTTATTCTAGATACCTATTTGACTTTGGGTCCCTCATGGTTGGACCTACCTATATTAATTTTTAGCATTTGGTAATTTTTGGTTCCTATAGGAACCCAAACCAATTTATGTTAGCCAAGCTTTTTGAATGGACATTTCTATGCATAATGACCATGTCTACAACAAAAACTATATTTGTTTTCAAGGGAAACATATATTGTGGGTCCTTTAAAAAATGTGGCTGGCTTTTGTTGAGTGTTACTACTCACAAAGCCAATTCCTTCTTTACTACGAAGATGACTCTTATTAGCAAGAATCATTTTAAAGATTTGCTATCAATTTTAAATTTATATAACATTTCTTGTAGTAAAATATTTTCCTTCTTAAGTGAGTCTAACTCTTCACACTTAGTTCAAGGAGTTAACATGCAATTATCATGCTCATTTTTTTATTTTTCAAATTTACTAGTAAGAGAAGCATGATCCTTTTTTAACAACTTATATTTTTTACCAACTAGCTTACATTCATTAAACAAATCCTGGAAAGCATTTAGTAATTCATCATAAGGTAAAGACATTTTAGTTGAGTTGTTTACCTCATCGTCGAGAGCCATCAAAGCGAAGTTTGCCACTTCATCTTCATTGGTTTGCTCCTCGTCTTTGGATGTACTCGATTTATCCCAAGTTACCTTGAGTGCTTTTTTCTTCTTTGATAGCTTCTTTGTTTTTATTCTTTGATTCTTGTTTTAAGAACTTTTTTAGCTTTATTGTTAAGAGTTTAAAGCCATCATCACTTGAGCTTTTGCTCGAGTGGTCTTCATTTGTTCTAGGTGTCAAATTCTTCCTGTTCTTTGGAAGATTGTTCTCAAGTTCATCATATGATATACAAGTCATTTCATAGGTCATCAAAGACTCGATAAATTCTTTAAGCAAAAAGTTATTTAAGTCATTTGCCTCTTGTATTATAGTTACTTTAGAATCCCAATTTTTAGAAAGAGATCGTAAAACTTTATTGACAAGTTCAAGATTTGAAAAATATTTGCTAAGAGCTTTTAAAATATTGATGACATATGTAAAACGAGGGTACATGTCTACAATAGTTTCACTTGGCTTCATTCGAAATAATTCAAAATTATACATCGAAAGATTGACTTGGAATCTTTAACTCTACTTGTGTCTTCATGTGTGATTTTGAATATATGCCAAATATCATGTGTAGTTTCACATATAGAAACCCAATTAAATTCATTTTTATCTAGAGCAAAAAATAAAGTGTTCATCACTTTAGCATTCAAAGAAAAAATTTTCTTCTCCAAATTATTTCATCCGTTCATTGGATTAGAAGACTTTTAAAAATTATTTTCATTGATATTCCTTAAATTGAAATATAAAGAAAGTAAGAAAACTCTCATTCAAGTTTTTTAATACATATAGTATGTCCCATTGAATATAAGAGGACGAATGCTAGAGTGACCCTCCTGAAAGCTAAAAAAAGTCATCTCTCTTAGGTGTTAAATCAAATAAAGAGAAACGTGGGTCTGATACGAACTGTTAGGACCAATATCAGTACTAAGGGGGGAGTGGGTGGGGTGAATTAGTGCTTTTGTAAAAATAACGATTGAGAAAAACTTCATTCGATAAACCCCATATTGATAAGATGCTTAACTTAAAAAGCGTTCGTAGAATGTAATGAGCAATAAAATCAATAAGTAATAAAGGTAAATAGTAAAAGAAAAGAGCACATCGGATTTATAGTGGTTCGATCATCCATTGAGGCCACTAGCATCCACTAATGGTCTTCCATCAATAGACGAAGACCAACCAGCCTCTTAAACTATTTTCTTCTTTTGACAGGCTTAGGAGAGAACCTTTACACCCCCTTTCTACAAAGTTTCCCTCACACTCTCCTTTAGAATAGTCTATAAACTTTAGGAGGAGGGACTATACTCTTTACAAGGGTTTATAACTTTAGAATCATAGACTTTTGTTCTACTTTCTTGCTGCCTTAAGAAGGAAAGATTGGGGTATTTATAGACCTTAAATGGCTTTAAAAATTAGAGCCAAAATTCAAATCCTCGAGATTTTAGGTTATTGGCGGTACCATCGCTTGTGTTGAGCGGTACCATCGTTAGTACTCTCTAACACTGGGTGGTACCACCGCCCAGTCTGGCGGTACTACCGCTTGACAAAGTCTCGGAGACTATATCTTGGAGATTGAGCCGCTAGTGGTTCCACCACCTAGACCAACAATGCCATTGCCTGACCAATCTTTTTATTAGGAAAAGAGTCGGCACTAAGAGGGGGGAGGGGGTGGGGGGTGAATTAGTGCAGCGGTAAAAATTATGTTGGTTCAAAACTTCATTGCAATTAAATCTGTTTCCGACGAAAAATTATTTTATAAAGGTATTAACTTTGAAAGCATACGGAAGAGCATAGTAGATGTAAAGCAAGTAAAGTGGTTTGCAGTAAAGTAAATTACACAAGAGAAATGCAAACCAGATTTTTATAGTGGTTCGGTCATCATGACCGACATCCACTTCGCTGATTCCTCTTCCGTCGAGGCCACCAGCATCTACTATTAGTCTTGTTTCAATGGGCAAAGACCAACTACCCTTTTACACCCCTCTTCTCATTTTCACATGTTTAAGAGATAATCTTTTACAACCCTCTTTTATAAGGTATCCCTCTCACACCTCCTTTAGAACTCTCTCTAAACTTTGGAAGGAGGGAACTCAACTTTCTAAGGCTTATAACTTTATAATCACAGGGTTTTTTTCAATATTTCTTACTTCTCCATGCAGGAATAGCTGGGGTATTTATAGGCCCCAAATGAATTCAAATTTGGAGCACAAAATTCAAACCCCTGAAATTTCAAGGTACGGGCGATACCACCGCCTGCACTAGGCGGTACCACCACCCAAACTAGTAGTACCACTGCCTAACACAGTCTTATAGACTATGCCACAATGGTTTCACCTGTTTGGTCACTATTTGGGCCTTTCTCTTAGCTCAATTGTCTCCTAATTGGGTTGGCCCAATTCTAATCCCTATTATGTGCTAACTATAAATTTTAAGACATTTACTAAGCTAAACAAAGTCCGTAAGTCTAGGTTTCTTCCGGCGAGCTTTCAGCGAACTTCCGATGATCTCTCGGCAATGTTCAAGTGGACTCCCAACAAACTCCTGGACTTCATGATGATCTTTTTGGCGAGTTCCGATGAGCTTCTTTGGGAAGCTCTGGGACTTCCTGGTCAATTCCAACAGAACTTCAAATGAACGTCCTGTTGGGCTGATGGCCCATATTCAGCCCATGTGGGCTTTATCAGCCCACAGCCCACACCCTCTCTTAACCTAACCCTAATTAAGATTAGGGGGGTGTGGTGGCTGCGTTTTAGAGGCAGATTAAGGCTATAAAAAGGCAGCAACGAGGCAGATCTTTGAGGCCACGGGATTCCAAAGAGAAGAAGGAGATCAAGGCAGAAAAGGAAGAGAAAGAAAGGGAAGAAGACAAGGACAACGCAGAGAGACTGTTCACAATCATCTAGCAGTGTTCTCATCTCAGGTTAGATCAAATCTACAGTAGACTCTTGCTGTGATTACTTGGGGAGGTTTTAGATATTGTGGGCAGTGACGTGATCCTTGTATCCCAGTTATTCTCTTGTGGTTGTTGCTAGGGTTTTGGGCAAGAGATTGAGATTTGTATATTCATTATTCGCATAGTGGATTATCTCTAGTTTGCCCCGTGGTTTTTACCCTTCACATTGAAGGGGTTTTCCACGTATATCTTGGTGTTCTGTTTGATTGTGTTTCCATTTTATTCCGCTGCGTATTTTGGTCTTCTAGTATTTGTTCCTATACAAAGGTTATTCCTCTTTTTATCCCCATCAACTAGTATCAGAGCGGGGTTTTGGTGATTTAATTTTTGTATTTGAACATGGAGGCCAGTAATATTTCTCGCATGATTAGTTTAAATGGAAATAATTGGATGATATGGAAACCAAGAATGGAAGATCTCTTGTATTGCAAAGTTTTGTATGGACCTTTGCAGGGGGATAGTGCAAAACCTACAACTATGACAGATGATGAGTGGAAGAGGTTAGATCGAAAAACAATTGGGTTTATTAGACAGTGGCTTGATGATAGTGTCTTTCACCATGTTTCTACTGAAATTTCTGCATATTCTCTTTGGAAAAAATTGGAAAGTCTCTATGAGAGAAAAACAGCTGGCAACAAAGCTTTTTTGATCAGAAAACTTGTGAACCTAAAATATAGAGAAGGTGCTTCTATTGCTGAGCATTTGAATGAAATGCAGAGTATTACTAACTAGTTATCCTCTATGAAAATGTCTCTTGATGATGAGTTGCAGGCATTGTTACTTCTCAGTTCATTACCAGAAAGTTGGGAGACACTGGTGGTTTCCCTCAGTAATTCTGCGCCAGATGGTATTGTCACTATGAGTCAAGTAACAAGCAATTTGTTGAATGAGGAGTTGAGAAGAAAGAGTTCAGCAACATCTCAGAATGATTCACAGTCACTTATCTCAGAGAACAGAGGAAGGTCAAAGTTCAGAAGCAGTTCACGTATGGGTAGGAGCAAGTCAAGATCAAGAAAAGATATTGTTTGCTATAACTGTGGTGAGAAAGGACATTACAAGAACCAATGTAAGCAACCTAAGAAGAACAAGAAAAAGGGAAAAGAAGTGGAGTCTACAGAATCAAAGGATAATACTACAGCTACAGTGCAGGGTGGTGATTATTTGATTTTGTCTCATTCTGGTGATATTTTTTCTTGTGTGTGTCAGGATCTTGAGTGGGTGATTGACATAGGTGCTTCTTATCATGCTACACCTCGGAGGGAGTTTTTTGCTACGTACAGGTCTGGAAACTTTGGTGTTGTCAAGATGGGCAACTATGGCACAGCAGACATCATTGGCATGGGTGATATCCATTTAAAGACCAACCTTGGCTGCAAGTTGGTACTTAAGGATGTGAGACATGTGGTTGACTTGAGGCTGAATTTAATTTCAGTTGGAAGACTAGATGATGAAGACTATGAAAGCAGATTTCACAGAGGGCAATGGAAACTCAGTAAGGGTTCTCTTGTTATAGTTAATGGAAAGAAATGTCATACTTTGTACAGGTTGCAGGCTAAAGCTTATGGTGAGCAATTAAATGCTACAGAGAAAGACTTCAGTATGGAGTTGTGGCATAGGCGATTGGGACACATGAGCGAGAAGGGGCTGCAAACTCTTTCCAAGAGAGAGGTATTACCATATCTCAGAGGTATACATCTGAACCCTTGTATTGATTGTTTAGCTGGTAAACAACATAGAGTTTCATTTGCTAGTGCTGCTTTGTCTAAAAAAATGCATGCCTTAGACCGTGTTTATACAGATGTATGTGGTCCTTTGAGGACAAAAACTCCTGGTGGATCTGTTGATGTTCTTGGTATAAGTGGTGCACTTTATTTTGTCACTTTTATAGATGATTTTTCTAGGAAAGTTTAGGCCTATGCTTTGAAGACTAAAGATCAGGTTATTAATGTCTTTAAAGAGTTTCATGCCAGGGTTGAAAGGGAGACAGAAAGGAAATTGAAATGCATAAGATCAGATAATGGTGGTGAGTATACAGGATTGTTTAATGACTATTGCAGGTCACATGGAATCCAACATGAGATGACAGTTCCTGGTACACCTCAGCATAATGCAATTGCAGAGAGGATGAACCGCACCATCATGGAAAAGATCAGATGTATGCTTTCACAGGCCAAGCTACCCAAAAGGTTTTGGGATGAGGCTTTGAGGACTGCAGTTGATGTGATCAACTTATCACCATGTACAGCCCTAGATGGTGATGTTGCAGAGCATGTATGGTCAGGGAAAGATGTTTCCTACAGGCATTTGAAAGTGTTTGGTTGTCGTGCATTTGCACATGTTCCAGATAATGAGAGGTCCAAGCTGGATGGTAAGTCTAAAGAATGTATTTTTCTTGGTTACTCACATGATCAGTTTGGTTACAGGCTTTGGGATCCAGAAAAGCAGAAGGTGTTCAGGAGCAGAGATGTGATCTTCTTTGAGGATCAAACCTTTGAGGATTTGAAGAAGAAGGCACCAGCCAAGACTTCTACAGAAGGATTAGCAGATTGTGACCTAGTTACTCCTCCAGTATATCAGGGTGATGGGGGAGATATGCAGGAAGATGGTGTAGAACCTGATATTGATCTACCTGTAGGACATGTTGAGCAAGAAGAAGTAGGAGAGCAAGTTCCCGCAGAACCTCAGTTGAGAAGATCTTCTAGACAACGTCAACCTTCCAGAAGATACTCTACAGATGAGTATGTGATGCTTACTGATGCAGGTGAACCAGAGAGTTACCAGGAAGCAGTTGAGAGTGAGCAGAAAGAGAAGTGGTTAGCTGCTATGCAGGAAGAGATGGATGCTCTTCAGAAGAACCACACTTATGATTTGGTGCTGCTACCAAATGGAATGAAGGCCTTGAAGAACAAGTGGGTTTTTAGGTTGAAGACTCAAGAATATTGTTCTCAACCAAAGTACAAAGCTAGATTGGTTGTGAAAGGCTTTGGTCAAAAGAAAGGTATTGACTTTGAAGAGATATTTTCTCCTGTTGTTAAAATGTCTTCTATTCGTGTTGCTCTTGGTATTGCTGCTAGCCAGGACTTGGAGGTTGAGCAGTTAGATGTGAAGACAGCTTTCCTTCATGGTGATTTGGAGGAGGAAATTTATATGGAGCAACCAGAAGGCTTCAAAGTCAAAGGTAAAGATAATTTTGTCTGCAAGTTGAAGAAGAGCTTGTATGGGCTAAAGCAAGCTCCAAGACAGTGGTACAGAAAGTTTGATTCATTTATGACAGAAAATGGATACAAAAGAACGGCTTCAGATCATTGTGTGTACATCAAATGGTTTGGTGAGGATTTTATTATTCTCTTACTTTATGTTGATGACATGCTTATTCTTGGGAAAGATATGTCTAAAATTGACAGGTTGAAGAAGGAAATGAGTGAGTCTTTTGCAATGAAGGACATGGGGCCAGCAAAGCAAATACTAGGCATGCAGATTTCTCGTGACAGGAAAAACAAGAAGATTTGGTTGTCACAGGAGAAATACATCGAGAAGGTATTGGAAAGATTCAGTATGAGCAATGCTAAGCCAGTTGGTTCTCCTCTTGCAGGTCACTTCAAGTTGTGCTCAGAACAGAGTCCGTCAAGTGATGAGGAGAAAGAGAAAATGCAAAAGGTTCCTTATGCTTCAGTAGTTGGAAGTTTAATGTATGCAATGGTATGTACGAGGCCAGACATCGCATATGCAGTGGGTGTTACTAGCAGATTTCTTGCAAATCCAGGCAAAGAGCACTAGGCAGCGGTGAAGTGGATTTTTAGATATCTCAGAGGGAGCTCTAAGGTTTGTTTAAGCTTTGGAGGTGGACCACCTGTGTTGACAGGTTACACAGATGCAGATATGGCCAGAGATATAGATACGAGGAAGTCTACTTCAGGTTATGTACTTACTTTTGCAGGGGGAGCTGTGTCATGGCAATCCAGGTTACAAAGGTGTATTGCTCTCTCCACCACAGAAGCAGAATATATTGCTGCTACAAAGGTATGCAAAGAAATGTTATGGATGAAAGAATTCTTACAAGAATTGGGGCTGAAACAGGAAAATTATGTGGTGCATTGTGACAGCCAGAGTGCCATCCATTTGTGTAAGAACCCAATGTTTCATTCCAAGTCAAAGCATATAGATGTCAGATACCACTGGATTCGAAATGTATTTGAAGAGAAGCAGTTGCAGCTTCAGAAAATTCAGACAGATGACAACGGAGCAGACATGTTGACGAAGACCTTACCAAAAGAAAGACAGGAGATATGCCGACAGTTGGACGGCATGGCTTCACATTGAGGAGTCATGGGACAGCCTCCCTTATGGGCTGAAGGGGGAGGTTGTTGGGCTGATGGCCCATATTCAGCCCATGTGGGCTTTATCAGCCCACAGCCCACACCCTCTCTTAACCTAACCCTAATTAAGATTAGGGGGGTGTGGTGGCTGCGTTTTAGAGGCAGATTAAGGCTATAAAAAGGCAGCAACGAGGCAGATCTTTGAGGCCACGGGATTCCAAAGAGAAGAAGGAGATCAAGGCAGAAAAGGAAGAGAAAGAAAGGGAAGAAGACAAGGACAACGCAGAGAGACTGTTCACAATCATCTAGCAGTGTTCTCATCTCAGGTTAGATCAAATCTACAGTAGACTCTTGTTGTGATTACTTGGGGAGGTTTTAGATATTGTGGGCAGTGACGTGATCCTTGTATCCCAGTTATTCTCTTGTGGTTGTTGCTAGGGTTTTGGGCAAGAGATTGAGATTTGTATATTCATTATTCTCATAGTGGATTATCTCTAGTTTGCCCCGTGGTTTTTACCCTTCACATTGAAGGGGTTTTCCACGTATATCTTGGTGTTCTGTTTGATTGTGTTTCCATTTTATTCCGCTGCGTATTTTGGTCTTCTAGTATTTGTTCCTATACAAAGGTTATTCCTCTTTTTATCCCCATCACGTCCAGACTTTCGACGAACTCTTGAACTCTCAATGAAATCACGTTCTTGACTCCAAGACTTCATTTTGCTTTATGCCTTGCTATCGTAGTTAATCCTGCACATGTAAAAACATACTTCGATCTGGACAATTATTACTAAACATGAATCATGTTGTCCAACATGTCATTGGTCCAACATGTTATTGGTCCATCAATGCTTCGTTTGATTCTTCGACGCATCGTCCTCTCTTGCGGCCTATTACCCAATCAGCTAGTTGACCTTCGCAACTCCGATATCCTTGGCACAATTTTCTCTCTTCTTAGCCCGATGCCCGAATCCATGGCCCTCATAAGACATGATTTATTTCAACAAATCTCTTCTTTTATAAGTGGATAAAAGAAACATAGGAGATCTTGATTCGTGAATAAGAAATCTCAAGTTATAAATATCAAAAAATCAAGATAAAGCTCATTTAAATTCAAATCGTTAAATCAAGATCATTTTCAAGGGATTACATAAGATGGATTCATCACTAAGAATCACTTGTTGAAAAATCGAAAAGCTTTAGAGGTATATTCAAGAAAAATATGCATTCCCCCTTTTTATTTTAATCCAAGTGATTTGATTTCATACAAGCATGCCTTTGTCTTTTTATGCCAAACAAAAATATGCATTAACATTTAAAGCTAAAAAAGAACTTTCATAATGGCAAAGATCGATAATCCATAAATCAACCAAAAATCATTATTACTTTAAATCATCATGCATAATTTCGAAAGATAAACTCATTAAGCATGATATCAAATCATTATTTCAAATCAAACATGATTTCATGAATCATAGATCATCTTCAATCAAAATTGAGAAACAATATGATTAATCAACATAATACACATTAATGCTTCTTAAAAACATACATAGGATTATCATTAGATTTAAGTCTAATATATTTGTTCATTTATCATAAAACATGTAATTTTCATGATCATTTTCAAAATTACTAGAAAGATAAGCATGATCCCAATTTTTTAGTATTTTCATTATATTATTAAACATATAATTTTCAAGAAAAATAATTTTTCTAAACTAAAATAACTCATGAAAAGCATTATGTAATTTCGAAATAAGGCAAAGGGGTTTTGGTTACCTCATTATAGAAAGCCGTTAAGGCGTAGTTTTCCACCTCGCCTTTGTTGATTTTCTTCTTATCTTCGGATGAGCACAATTCATCCAAAGTCGCCTTCTTCTTCTTTTTAAGTTCATTTTTCATTTTTTATTCTTGTTTTAAAAATTTTATGAGTTCAAGTTCACCATCACTTGAGCTTATGCTCGAGTTGTTTTCAATTGTTCTAAGTCCAAAATCCTTCTTGTTCTTTGGAAGGTCGTTCTCAAGTTCTTTACGTGCATTGCATGTCATTTCATAGGGCATCAAAGACCCTATAAGTTCTTCAATTGGTAAACGTAAAGTTTTTTTATTCTTAAATAGTCGTGACTTTTGAATCCCAACTCTTATTAAGAGAACGTAAAATCTTGTTTACAAGTTCAAAACCCGAAAAACTTCTACCAAGTGCTTTTAAACCATTGATGATATCCGTAAAATGGGTGTACATGTCTATAACCGTTTCACTTAGCTTCATTCGAAAAAGTTCAAAATCATGCATTAAAAAGTTGATTTTTGAATCTTTAATTTTGCTAGTGCCTTCATGTATGATTTTTAGAGTGTCATATATCGAAAGTCGTTTCGCAAGTAGAAACCCGATTAAACTCAGTTTTATCCAAAGCGTAAAATAGAGCGTTCATAGCTCTAGCATTTAAGGAAAAAGTCTTCTTCTCCAAATCATGCCAATGGTTCATTGGAAGAAAAGACATTCGAAAATCGCTTTCGATAATATTCCATAAGTTCAAATCCAAAGAAAGTAAGAAAACTCTCATTTGAGTTTTTCAATATGTGTAGTCCGTCCCATTGAACAAGGGAGGACTAATGAGAGAGTGACCATCTTGAAAGCCGAAAAGAGCCATTTCTATTTGGCTATTAAACCAAATATGAAAAATAAGGCTCTGATACCAATTGTTACGAAAAAAGTTGACACTAAGAGGAGGTGGTGAATTAGTGTAGTGGTAAAAATTACATCAGTTCAAAACTTCATTGCGATTAAATCCGTTTCCAACAAAAAATCGTTTCATAAAGGTATTAACTTTGAAAGAGTACGGAAGAGCATAGTGGATGTAAAGCAAGTAAAGTGGTTTGCAGTAAAGTAAATTACCCAAGAGAAACGCAAACTAGATTTTTATAGTGGTTCGATCATCGTAATATATTTATGTATCAAGCAATATAAAGTGAGAAAATATCATAATAATAATAAGCAAAAAAAGTGCATGTCATGTCACATGTGCCATCACTCATATGATTGGCTTGTAGGGCAACTATGACTAGCAATCTCCCACTTGACCTAAAGCTAATCACCTATGTGTCGGATCCCCATTAGACCCTTGTGACGCTTAGAGATGATCTAAGATAATGGATTTGTTAGTGGATCTACAATATTATCTTCGTATGGAACTTTTTCATCTACTACATCTCCTCGGGCCACGATCTCTATAATAAGCTAGAACCTCCTTAGAACATTTCTAATGAGTCCTAGGTTCCCTCATTAGAGTAATTACCCTATAGTTATTGTAACATTAGGGAATCGGCTCCTCGCTACTTGAAAAGACTCCTAGATCTATGATGAACTTCTTCATCCAGACCCCCTCTTTTGCTGCCTCTATCGTAGTAATGTACTATGCCTCTATGGTCGAGTCAGTAATAGTATCTTGCTTGGAACTCTTCCAGCATACTACTCCTCCATTTAAGGTGAACACATATCTTGAATTAGGCTTGCTATCATCGACATCAAATTGGAAGCTTGAGTCCATATAGCCCTCAACCCTAAGGCTACTTCCTTCATATGCCAGTAAAAGATCCTTAGTTGTTCTCAAGTATTTAAGGATACACTTTACTGATTTTCAATGCTCCAAGCTTAGATCTGCTTGATACCTACTCATGACACTCAGAGCATGCGCTATATCAGGCCTAGTACATAGCATAACATACATGATAGAACCAATCACTGAGGCATAGTGTATCCTATTTATGTCTACCCTTTCTTCAGGAGTCTTTAGGGACATACTCTTAGAAAGAGATATCCCCTATCTCATCGGTATGAGACCTCTCTTGGAATTTTTCATGCCAAACCTTTTGATAATGGTGTCTATATACCCAGACTGGGACAAGCCAAGCATCCTATTGGATCTATCTCTATAGATCCGAATCCCTAAGATATATGATGCTTCCCCTAAGTCTTTTATAGAGAAATGTATAGATAGCCAAGTATTTACTGTGGAGAGCATTCCTACATCATTCCCAATGAACTTGATGTTATCCATATAAAGCACAAAGAAGGTAATAGCGCTCCCATTTACCTTCTTGTACACACATGGCTCATCTTCATTCTTAATGAAGTCATAAGATCTGATCGCCTCATCAAATCTTATTTTTCAACTTCAGGAAGCTTGCTTTAGTCCATAGATGGACCTAAGCAACCTGCACATTTTATTTGGACTTTCTTTGGATATGAATCCCTTAGACTATATCATATACACCTCCTCCTCAAGGTTGTCGTTGAGGAACATGATTTTCACATCCATCCATCAGATCTCATAATCATAGTGTGCTATAAATAACCAATAGAATTTGGATGGATTTTAGCATGGCTACGGGTCCGAAGGTTTCATCATAGTCAACACCTTGTCTTTGATGATACCCTTTAGCCACTAGCCTTGCTTTATAGGTCTCTACTGTTTTATCTACACTGATCTTCTTCTCCAAAATCCATTTGCAACTAATAGGTACAATACCCTCGGGTGCATCAATAAGATTCCAAACCTTGTTGGTGTACATGGAATTCATCTTAGAATCTATGGCCTCTTGCCACTTCCTAGAGTCTATACTCGTAATAGCCTCCTCGTAGGTTTGAGAATAAATATTCTCAATATTCTCTCCTTTGATATGTCCCACATATCTTTCAGGAGGATGGGATACTCCATTAGACCTATGTAAAGTCGGAACTTGTATGTTAGGCATCTGAACATACTCGAGCTGTGGAATGATGCTTGAGCTAGGTTATCCAATCTCACTCAACTCTATCATTCTCTCACTGTCTCCGTCAAGAATGTGTTCCTATTCAAGGAACACTGCTCTCTTGGCTACAAATAACTTTTGGTCCTTTGGGTGATATAAATAATACCCACAATTTTCCTTGGGGTATCCCATGAACTTGCATCGCTCCATCTTGGGTTTCAACTTGTTGGGGTTGTGTCTCTTAACGTGGGCATGACAACCTCAAATCTTAACAACCTTAAGATTGAGATTTTTCCCTTTCCATATCTTATATACCGTAGATAGTATCGACTTTGTTGAAATTTTATTCAGAAGGTAAGTTGTAGTCTCTAGGGCGTATCCCTAGAATAAGACAAGTAGGTCAGCGAAACTCGTCATGGACCGATTCATATGTAATAGTGTGTGATTCCACCTTTCAGATATACCATTGAGCTGAGGTGTATAAGGAGGTGCCCAGGGATAGAATCTCATGGTCCTTGAGGAACTAGGTGAATACTGTACTCAAGTATTCACCTCCTCGATCTGATCTAAGAGTCTTGATACTCTTTCCAGCAACTCAGTGTCTCTCTCTCCAATTCCACTAAATGGAGTATTGGTCAATTTTCTACGAAGGTAAGATTCAAAAGTTACATATAACTCATAATCTAATGGATCTATGTATCCATCCTATAGCAACTTTTGAATCATTCCCTCATGGATATGACTTAGCCTATAATATCATAGGTATGCATTGTTCACCTCATCTCATTTCTTTTTAGACTCACTTACATTCATGATATGTGGAATAGTATCTAGCATAAATAAACTATTATGTAATGTTCCTTTCATAATAATCATATCTATTAGGATCAAGAGCACTAAGAGGGGGGGTGAATTAGTACAGCGGAAAACTTTCGACGATTAAAACTGCGTTCGTACGATAAGAGCGATTTCGGTAGAAAAGCCGAATCATAAATCACTTTAACTTGTGATCAAGCAAGATACAGTTAAAGCAAGTCTATGAAGGCAGTTTGCAGTTATGATGGAAATTAGAATGTAAGCGTAAACTGAAATATGATGTCCGTACGATAAAATTGATTTACGTCTAAATGCCGATTCAGAAAATACTGAACTTTGAAACACAATCGTAAATGCGCAGAAGGCAGTAAGCTATTGAGGAGATTTGCAGTAAAGATAATATGCTCAAAGTAAATGCAAACTGAGATTTAGAGTGGTTTGGTCAATCTTGACCTACATCCACTTTTGGCTTCCTCCACCGATGAGGTCACTGATGTCCACTAGAGGCCTTCCTTTAATAGGCGAAGGCCAACCACCTTTTTACAATTTCACTCCTTTTGATGGGCTTAGGAGACAACCATTACAGAATTTTCTTTCCTCTCTTGACAGATCAAAACTTGGAAGAAAAGAGGAAGGAGAACTTTTAACTCATACAACACTTTTGAGCTCTAAAAATCACAGAGTAAGATCAAGATTTCGGTGGTTTTTGGTTGCTCTTTCATTGCTGAAAGGGTGGGGTATTTATAGTGTTAGGATCGAGAGCACTAAGAGGGGAGGGTGAATTAGTGCAGCGAAAAACTTTCTGCGATTAAAATCGAAAGCTGCGTTCAAACGATAAAAACAACTTCTGTATGAAAGTTAATACTAAGCAAGGTTAAAGTCAATCTATGCAGGCAGTTTGCAGCTATGATGAAAACCAGAATATCGGCGCAAACTGAAATCCGACGTTCGTACGAAGAAACTGATTTACATCTAAATGCTGATTCGTAAATCACTTGATTAGATAAGTCACAATTTAAGCAGGAGTATAAAGGCAGTGTGCAGTTATGGTAAAGCTCAAAACGTAAACACAATCTGCAATATGATGATCATACGAAAAAGCAGATTTACGTCTAAACGCAAATTTACGTCTAAACGCAGATTTACGTCTAAACGCAGATTTACATCTGAACCTTGAAACTCGTTCGTAAAATCATAGAGGGCAGTAAGCTATTGAGAAGTTTGCAGTGAAGGTAAAATGCTCAAAGGAGATGCAAACCGAGATTTAGAGTGGTTCGGTCAATCTTGACCTACTCCACTTTTGGCTTCCTCCACTAACGAGGTCACCGATGTCAACTAGAGGCCTTCCTTCAATAGGCGAAGGCCAACCACCCTCTTACATATTCACTCCTTTTGACGGGCTTAGGAGACAACCCTTACAGAAGTTTTCTCTCCTCTCTTTACAACTCAAACTTTGAAGAACAGAAAGAGGAGAACTAGCAGTTTTGAGCTCTACGAACCACAGAAAGACAGCAAGATTTCGAGTGTGTGTTCTGTGCTTTCAGTGCTGAATGGGTGGGGTATTTATAGGCCCCAACCCAGTTCAAATTTGGAGCTCAAATCTGTTAATTCCCGAAATTTCGGGATCAGGCGGTTGCACCTCCTGACTGGGGCGGTTGCACAGCCTGGCAGAGCTCGAAGACTAAGCCTCTGGGCGGTGCCACCTCTGTCAGGGGCGGTTGCACCTCTCTGCCAGAGCTCGAAGACCGAGCTCAGGCGGTTGCACCGCCTGACTGGGGAGGTTGCACCGCCTGGCAGAGCTCCAAACTTGAGCTCTGGCGGTGCTACCTCTTGACAGAAGAGGTTGCACCGCCCAGTCTCGCTCGGAGACTGAGCCCGGGGCGGTGCCACCTCTTGGCTGGGGTGGTTGCACCGCCCAGTCTCGCTGGGAGACATAGCCTGGGTGGTGCTATCTCCTGGCTTGGGCGGTTGCACCTCCCACAGCAATCAGGGTCCGAATGCGTTAATCCATTCGGCCCAATTTGATTCTTTCAGGGGCCCAATTGCCCCAAGATTAAGCTAATGGGATCACCTCCCATTTCTAACTTAATCAATGTGCTAACTACGATTATTTCCTAAGACATATTCTGCAGCTTGCTCCGGTGCGTCAATCGCTTCTTCCGGCGAGTTTCCGGCGAACTTCCGTCGATCATCTGACAAACCCTCGGTGATCCTCCTGCGGACTTCCGGCAAACTCCTGGACTTGCGACGATCCACTTGGCAAGTTCCGACGAGCTCCTTTGGCAAGCTTCTGGACTTCCCGGATTTGTTCCCGCAGAACCTCCGACGACTGTCCGAACTTCCGTAGAACTCTCGAACTCCCAACGTGATCATTGTCTCGACTCCGGCGCAACTCCTGCTGCATGTCTTTCTTCCATCGTAGTTAATCTTGCACACTGAAAACAAACACTTCGATCGAGACAATTAATCCTAAGCAATTAACCAAGTTGTCCGGCATGTCATTGGTCCCTCGACGCTTCGTCCGATTCTTCGACGCATCGTCCTTTCTTGCGGCCTATTGCCCAATCGGCCAGTTGGCTCCGCAACTCCGATATCCTTGGCACAATACCCGCTCTTCTTGGCCCGATGCCCGAGTCCACGGCCCGAAGCCTTCTATCGATACGTCGACCAATCCACCGGCCCGACATCCAATCTTCTGACATGTTCCTCCGGCACAACATGATTTTCCTGCTTTAATTGTCTCATCCTGATCGAGGCATCCTGCATCACTCAAAACGTAGATTAAATCATAAACATATATCAAGTAGTTTCATCATCAAAATACGAGATTCGACATATAGGCCCCAACCCAGTTTGAATTCCGAGCTCAAAACTATCAATTACCGGAATTTCGGGGTTTGGCGGTTGCACTGCCTGACTGGGGTGGTTGCACTGCCTGGCAAAGCTCGAAGACTGAGCCTCTGGGCGGTGTCACCTCTTGTCAGGGGCGGTTGTACCTCCTACCAGAGCTCGGAGACCGAGCTCAGGCGGTTGCACCTCTGTCAAAGGTGGTTGCACCGCCCAGCCAGAGCTCGGATACTCAGCCCTGGGCGGTGCCACCGCCAACCCAAGCGGTGCCACCGCCAACCCAGGCGGTGCCACCTCTGGCCAAGTAATCTGGGTCCGAATGGGTTGATCCATTCGGCCTAATTTGGGTCTGTCAAGGGCCCAATTGCCCCAAGATTAAGTTAATGGGATCACCTCCCATTTCTAACTTAATCATTGTGCTAACTACGAATTTCTTAAGACATTTACTGCAACTTGCTCTAATGCGTCAATCGCTTCTTCCGGCGAGCTTCCGACGAGCTTCCGTCGATCATCCAATGAACCCTCGGTGATGCTCCTGCGGACTTCCGGCAAACTCCTAGACTTGCGATGATCCACTTGGCAAGTTCCGACGAGCTTCTTTGGCAAGCTCCTGGACTTCTCATATTTGTTCCCGTAGAACCTCCGACAACCGTCCGAACTTCCGTCGAATTCTTGAACCCCCAACGTGATCATAGTCTTGACTCCAACGTAACTCCTGCTGCATGTCTTACTTTCATCGTAGTTAATCCTGCACACTTATCTCAACATATGGATTAGATAACAAATGATAATTGACGCCATCATCAAAATCTGAGATTCAACAATCTCGACCTTTTTTATGATGACAATTAATTGATAATGGAGTTAACCTTAACTCCCCCTATCTATGTGCCATAATTGAGATAAGTCATTCTTGAATTCAAAGCCTTTGAATTCAAGAGACATATTGATAAGTTAAAATCATTTAACCTTATCAATACTCCCATCATGATTCCCATCTTGTTGTATCTCTCTGAAAATGATGTATGATGTCAAGGCTTGACATCCATTTTCAAATTTTAAATGTGAATGATGGTAATGATAGCAATTCATCATATGGTAAGATATCAACATATAAAATTTTGAAGTAAGATTTTGATATCTTAACATGATGCGCACATTTCAAGTATTTTAGCAATCATAGCATTTCATCACATGATAAGATATCAACATGTAGGACTACGATGCAAGTTCTTGATATCTTAACATGATGCAAACATGGCATATTGCTAATATGGCAATCATAGTTATCATTAATTCATATATTTTCGATGATGCAAGCATGGCATAATCATAGCATCAATTCATATATCTTCTTTTTTCAACATAATATGACATTTATAGCATCAATTCATATATTTCTCCCCTTTTGTCATCAACAAAAAGGAGAACAATATAAACAACTTTTAAATATACGTGCGATGCCATAAGTAGGTTCATGTCAGTTATCTATATAGAGTGATAGGATATAAATTATACAAACATCTCAAGAAAAACATGACATGAAGATTATAGAGTGAAAACTTCTTCCTTTTTATTTGTTATTATCTTTTTGCATGAAGGAGGAAAGCCATTTGTGTAGTTCAAATCGATAGGATATTAAGGCATGCTTTATAAGGATCAGGATATTTATGTGAATCAAATCCTTACACATAAAAATATCTTCCTTTTATAAGAAGGAATCATCAAATCTATTTCTCAAAGAGAATATTTTTCACATGATAAGTCTAAAAGATCTGCAATTGCTAGATGATTCTATTTGTCAAAAATCAACGATATGAATCAAACTATATGTGACATATGTTTATTAAGTCCGAAAGAGAATAATGTATTCATGAAATCCGATTGGAACTTAAAATTTAATTTAACACTTTCATTCAATCGCACAAGACTATATAATCATGAAGACATGCTCATTGTTATGGAAATTTTTGTATTAATTTCCAACATGTTATTTTAGGCATGTAATGGCAATTAAGTGATTTGATCATTCAATCAATAAAGTCCGAATAATAATTTTAACAAGTTTATGCATTCGGACACATCAACATTCCTAATTCTCTTCTTATGAAATCAAATTGTTCTTCACTTAGAGGTTTTGTAAAAATATCAGCTAGTTGATGCGTAGTATCTATGAACTCTATGATTACATCATGATTAGGAACATGATCTTGTATAAAGTGATGTCTAATATCAATATATTTTGTTCTTGAGTGTTGAATGGGATTCTTTGTTAAACATATTGCACTCATGTTATCACATTTAATGGGAATGTTTTTAAGATAGACTTTATAATCTTCTAAGGTGTTTTTCATCCACACAACTTGTGCACAGCATGCACTAGTTGCAATATATTTAGCTTCGGTTGTTGATAGTGCAACCGAGTTTTGTTTCTTAGATGATCAGGAAACAAGAGAATGTCCCAAAAATTGACATGTTCCTGATGTGTTTTTTCTATCTAGTCTACACCCAGCAAAATCCGCATCAGCATAAGCAATTAACTCAAAATTTTCAGATTTTAGATACCATAATCCTAGATTTGTGGTGCCTTTGAGATATCTAAGTATTCTTTTAACCGCTTTGAGATGAGATATCTTAGGGTTCGATTGAAACCTAGCACAAAGTCCTACACTGAACATGATATCTGGTCTAGTTGTAATGAGGTAAAGTAAACTTCCTATTATACCCCTATAAGTTTTTTGATCGAAGCTTTCTCCACTCTCATCAACTTTTAACTTAGTGGAGGTGCTCATAGGGGTGTTAATAGCTTTTGAGCTATCCATATTAAATATTTTCAGTAGATCTAAAGCATATTTAGTTTGACTAATAAAGATGTCATTGCTTAGTTGTTTAATTTGTAAGCCTAAGAAAAATGTTAATTCTTCCATCAAACTCATTTCAAATTCGAGACTCATGGTTTTAGCAAAAGATTCACAAAGAGATTCATTCGTAGAACCGAAGATAATATCATCAACATAAATCTGAACAATGAGAAAATTATTTTCAAAATTCTTGATAAACAATGTAGTATCAACCTTACCTTTTGTGAAATTATTTTCAATAAGAAAAGAACTAAGTCTCTCATACCAAGCCCTAGGGGCTTGTTTTAAACCATAGAGAGTTTTAGTTAAGTTAAACACATGATTAGGGAGGCTATTATTTTCAAATCCAGGAGGTTGTTCAACATAAACTTCTTCGGAAATAAAGCCGTTAAGAAAAGCGCTTTTAACATCCATTTGAAACAACTTAAAATTATTACTACTAGCATAGGCAAGGAGCATCCTTATAGCTTCTAATCGAGCCATAGGAGCGAAGGTTTCTTCGTAATCGATACCTTCTTCTTGGTTGAAACCTTTGGCTACTAATCTAGCCTTGTTTCTAACCACGACACCATATTCATCTTGCTTGTTTCTAAAGACCCATTTAGTACCAATAACTAAATGATCATTTGGCCTAGGAACAAGCTTCCATACCTCATTTCTCTCAAATTGATTTAATTCATCTTGGTTTACGATAATCCATGAATCATCTTTCATGGCTTCGTCAATACATTTAGGTTCAATTTGGGAGAGAAAAGCGGCATTGGCACAAAAAATTTTAAGAGAAGAACGTGTCTGAACCCCCTTTAATGTGTCTCCTAAGATTAGCTCCTTAGGATGAGCATCTACATACTTCCAATCCTTGGGTAAGAATGTTTCGGAAGTGGATGCATCCAAGTTGCTAGTTGGAGAAGGGGTTTCATTTAAATTTAAAGAATCGAAGTTAACATCATAATCAAAATCGTTTTTCTTGATTTCGAAAATCTCATTAAAAACAACATGAATGGATTCTTCAATAATTAAAGTTCTTTTATTGAAGATACGAAAAGCTTTAGAAACTGAAGAATAACCAAGAAAAAATTCTTCATTGGATTTAGCATCAAATTTTCCTAAGACATCTTTTTCATTCAAGATGAAACACTTACACCCAAAAACTTTAAAATATGAAACATTGGATATTTTGTTGTTCCACAACTCATAGGGAGTTTTGGTGAGTAGGGGTCTTACTAGAACTCTATTCAAAATATAGCATGCAGTGTTTACGGCTTTAGCCCAAAAATATTTGGGTAGGCTATGTTCATTCAACATGGTTCTTGCCATTTCTTGTAAATTTCTATTTTTTCTTTCTACTACTCCATTTTGTTAAGGATTTCTTGGAGTAGAGAAGTTGTGGTTGTATCCATTAAGTTCACAAAATTCTTGGAAATCACGGTTTTGAAATTCACCACCGTGATCACTTCTAATTGATGAAATCATAGAACCCTTTTCATTTTGAACAAGTTTACAAAACTTGTTAAAATATCTAAAGCATTCATTTTTGTGTTTTAAGAAGTAAGTCCATGTGTATCTGCTATAGTCATCTACAATGACGAAGACGTATTTGCTACCTCCTAGGCTTGATGTAGAGATTGGTCCAAACAAGTCCATATGGATCAACTGCAAGGGTCTAGAGGTGCTTATTTGATTCTTAGATTTGAAACTACCCTTAATTTGTTTACCTAATTGACAAGCATCACATACATTATCTTTAATGAACTTGATATGAGGAATTTCTCTTACAAGTACTTTGGATGATATTTGAGTGATTAGTTTCAGGCTAGCGTGACCTAATCTTCTATGCCATAGCCAAGCATCCTCATTTAAAACCAAGAAACACATTTCATTACATAGATCATTGATGTCAATGGTGTATAAGTTATTTTGTTTTAATGCAATCATAAATGTGTTGTTGTGTGGATTTTCAATGATGCAAGCATTAGATTCGAATTTGACAATATATCCTTTATCACATAATTGACTAATGCTCAAGAGGTTATATTTTAAACCATCAACTAACAAAACATCTTCAATAAAGAAGTTGGATTTGTTACCTATGGTTCCTTTGCCAATGATTTTACCCTAGTTGTTGTCTCCGAAGGTGACATAGCCTTCGTCTATGCTAGTGAGCTTAGAGAATTGAGATGGATCTCCGGTCATATGCCTTGAGCATCCACTATCAAGGTACCATCTCTTGCTTCTAGCTTGTGATGGTGTATGTCTCTACAAGAAAGGATAATTTTTAGGTACCCATTTACTTTTGGGTGCCTCAAAAACTGGTCTATATTGTTTATCATGTTGCATAGAGTTTATCATGGTTTCTTTAGGAACCCAAATTAATTTGTTCGGACTAATTTTCTTGAATGGACAATAATGCGTTTTGTGTCCATGTTTGCAACAAAAGTTGCATTTGCTTTGGTGTTGAACATGTAGGATGGGGCTTTTTATGAAGGTGGTTGGATTTTGGTGAGGATTTCTCACAAATCCGATTCCACTTCTTTTGGGAACGTGACCCTTGTTTGTAAGGATCATGTTCAAAGACTTGCTACCAACCTTGAATTTCTTCAAGGTGTCCTTAAGCAGTAAGTTTTCCTTTTGGATAGTTTCTAGATCATGGCATTTTATACAAGAACCTAAACTACCATGATATTCAGTTTTTAACTTATCGAAATTACAAGTAAGACTATCATGCTCCTTTTTCAGCAATTTATATTTTCTACTAATAATCTTGCATTCATCAAATAAGTCATGGAAGGCATTTAATAACTCATCAAATGATAAATCTGCATCAATTAAATTTGTTACCTCCTCTCCGATGGCCATTAAGGCGTAATGAGCAACTTGCTTGGTGTTAGACTCCTCTTCTTCGGACACGCTCGAGTCATCCCACGTTGCTTTGAGCGTCTTCTTCTTTGATGTTCTCTTCATGGCTTGGGGACAATCACTTTTGTAGTGTCCTGACTTTTTGCACTCGTAGCAAATAACTTGGCCCTTTTGGGTTCAAGTTTATCTTTTGTGTCATTTTTAAACTTGTTTCTCTTAATGAATTTTTTGAATTTCCTTGTTAGAAGTGCCAAGTCATCGTCACAGTCCTCATCACTTGAGTTTTCTCTCAAGTGGTCATCTAAAGTTCTAAGTGTCATATCCTTCATGTTCTTTGGAAGGATGTCTTCTTACTCTTCATGAGCCTTGCATGTCATTTCATAGGTCATTAATGACCCGATTAGTTCTTCAAGAGGGAAGTTGTTTAAATCTTTAGCCTCTTGAATAGCAGTGACTTTAGGGTCCCAACTCTTAGGAAGGGATCTTATAATCTTATTTACGAGCTCAAAATCCGAAAAACTTTTGCTGAGTCCTTTTGGACCATTGGCGACATCCGTGAAACGGGTGTACATGTCGCCAATAGTCTCGCTCGGTTTCATTCGGAAAAGTTCGAAAGAGTGTATCAAAAGACTGATTTTTAACTCTTTTACTCTACTTGTGCCTTCGTGAGTCACTTCGAGTGTATTCCAAATATCAAACGTGGTTTCACAAACCGAAACATGATTAAACTCATTTTTATCAAGCGCATAAAATAAGGTATTCATAGCCTTTGCATTAAGAGCGAAAGTCTTCTTCTCCAATTCATTCCAATCGATCATTGGAAGAGAAGACTTTGAAAATCCATTTTTGACAAGATTCCAAAGTTTAAAATTCATTGAAATAAGGAAGATCCTCATTCGAGTCTTCCAATAGGTGTAGTCCGCCCCATTGAACATGGGTGGACGTGTAATAGAATGGCCCTCTTGGATTCCAGCGTATGCCATCTCTCTTGGGTTTTAATCCGTTTGAGAGTTAACCCCGCTCTGATACCAATTGTTAGGATCAAGAGCACTAAGAGGGAGGGGGTGAATTAGTGCAGCGAAAAACTTTCGACGATTAAAACTACATTCGTACGATAAGAGCGATTTCGGTAGAAAAGTCGATTCGTAAATCACTTTAACTTGTGATCAAGCAAGATGCGGTTAAAGCAAGTCTATGAAGGTAGTTTACAGTTATGATGGAAATTAGAATGTAAGCGTAAACTGAAATATGATGTTCGTACGATAAAACTGATTTACGTCTAAACGTCGATTGGGAAAATACTGAACTTTGAAACATGATCGTAAATGCGCAGAAGGAAGTAAGCTATTAAGGAGGTTTGCAGTAAAGATAATATGCTCAAAGTAAATGCAAACCGAGATTTAGAGTGGTTCGGTCAATCTTGACCTACATCCAGTTTTGGCTTCCTCCACAGACGAGGTCACCGACGTCCACTAGAGGCCTTCCTTCAATAAGCGAAGGCCAACCACCTTTTTACAATTTCACTCCTTTTGATGGGCTTAGGAGACAACCCTTACAGAATTTTCTTTCCTCTCTTGATAGATCAAAACTTGGAAGAAAAGAGGAAGGAGAACTTTTAACTCATACAACACTTTTGAGCTCTAAAAATCACAGAGTAAGATTAGGATTTCGGTGGTTTTTGGTTGCTCTTTCATTGCTGAAAGGGTGGGGTATTTATAGGCCCCAACCCAGTTTGAATTCCGAGCTCAAAACTGTCAATTCCCAGAATTCCAGGGTCTGGCGGTTGCACCGCCTAGCAGAGCTCGAAGACTGAGCCGCTGGGTGGTGTCACCTCTTGTCAGGGGCGGTTGCACCTCCTGCCAGAGCTCGGAGACCGAGCTCAGGCGGTGCCACCGCCTGATTGGGGCATTTGCACCGTCCAGCCATAGCTCGGAGACCGAGCTCAAGTGGTTGCACCTCTGTCAGAGGCGGTTGTACCGCCTAGCCAGAGGTCAGAGACTCAGCCCTGGGCGGTGCCACCGCCGACCCAGGCGATGCCACCGCCGACCCAGGCGGTGCCACCTCTAGCCAAGTAATCTGGGTCCGAATGGGCTGATCCATTCAGCCCTATTTGGGTCTGTCAAGGGCCCAATTACCCCAAGATTAAGTTAATGGGATCATCTCCCATTTCTAACTTAATCATCGTGCTAACTACGAATTTCTTAAGACATTTACTACAACTTGCTCCAGTGCGTCAATCGCTTCTTCCGGCGATCTTCCGGTGAGCTTCCGTCGATCATCCGATGAACCCTCGGTGATGCTCCTACGGACTTCCGGCAAACTCCTGGACTTGCGACGATCCACTTGGCAAGTTCCGACGAGCTTCTTTGGCAAGCTCCTGGACTTCTCGGATTTGTTCCCGTAGAACCTCCGACGACCGTCCGAACTTCCGTCGAATTCTCGAACCCCCAACGTGATCATAGTCTTGACTCTGGCGCAACTCCTACTGCATGTCTTACTTTTATCGTAGTTAATCCTGCACACTTATCTCTACATATGGATTAGATAACAAATGACAATTGACATCATCATTAAAATCCGAGATTCAACAATATCATCTAATAATATTCAATAATTATTATTCTTAAAAACTAATTTATATTCACTAACTATCAAACATGAAATAGAAATAATATTTTTGATAATAGAAGGAACAAAATAGCATGCATCCAATGCAATAATAGCTCCACCAAGCAGATGTAGGGTAACCTCACCAATAGCTAATGCAGTAACTTTTTCTCTATTACCTATCTTGAGGTCCATCTCACCTCTCACCAATCTCTTAGGTCTTGCCAGAACCTACAACGAATTGCAAATGTAATAAGCACTGCCACTATAAATCGGGTTTGTATGTACTTTATATTTTTCATTTACTTATTCACTATGCTTACGAACACTTTTAAGATAAACTCATCTTTCCGATATGGGATTTATTGAATGAGATTTTTGAATTGACGTAATTTTTACGAAAGTACTAATTCGCCCACCCCCCGCACCCCACCACCCCCCCCCCCCTCCCGCCACAATACCGATTTCGGTCCTAATATCTCGAGCATAGGCATCATTGTATCAAGGATGTATATGATTTTCTCTACCGTGAGAATATTTCTCAGGTTGCGCAGTCAATCCATATAATTTGGTCCAGTGAGGTGGTTGACATTAAGTATGCCATGTAAGGGATTTGAAAGCGATATTTTTTTGAAAATAAAGATGCAGTAGAAATAAATAACATGTAGATTTTACAAAAATAAACAATTAAGATAAGGACTTCTATCTTAATCTACTCCCACTATTTTCTCGTGAAACATACAACTCCTTCCGGTATGTGAATTGGAGGCCTTCGGGGGATCTCTAATGGGGATCGAGATCCAATCGGTGTATGAACGTAACCTCAAAGGACTTGACCAATTACGTTAAGCCCATAAAGGTAGGCAACTCTTGTCAACCATAATGCTTTATGATTCTCGTCTTATTCGGCCTTCGAACAACCATAGCATCGAGGGACTCGACCAACCATGATGTTCGATTAAGTTATCACCGTCGTTACAAGATGAGTCTGTTGAATCTCAGATTTTGATGATGAAACCAATTGATAGAGTTTAAAATCCAATCTGCATTTTGAGTAACACAGGACTAGCTTCAATCATAAAAAGATAATTAAAGCAGGAAGAATTAATGTTGGGCTGGAGTGGAATATGTTAGAAGATTGGACGTCTAGTAGGAGGATCGATCGACGTGTCAACAGAAGACTTCGTACCATGAGTTCGGGCATCGAGCCTAGAAGAGCGAACACTATACCAATGAGATTGGAGTTACAGAGGTCAACATGCCAATTGGGCAAAAGACCGCAAAAGAGGACGATGCACCAAAGGATTGGACGAAGCACCGATGAACTAATGACATGCTAGACAACATGTGATTAATGCTTTGTAATAATTGTCTAGATCGAAGAAGTTTTAAGTTGTAATTGGGTTAGAATTATGCCATCTCAAATAGGAGCACATTGGGTCTAAGTTAGGGCTGAGTTGGGCCAGATGGATGGCCCACTCGGCCACTTGGAGCCATACCAGGCGGTGGCACCACCTAGGGTGGGCGGTGGAACCGCTTGAGGCTCAGCCTCCTAGGAGGTCTAGGTAGTGGTACCGCCCAGACTGGGCCATGGCACTACCAGTAGTTAATGTTGTTAGGTGATGGTACTGCCAGAGCTCAATCTCCGAGGCTTTGTCATGTGGTAGTATCGCCAGATAAGTTGGTAGTACCATCTAGTATTAGAGTGTCAAGCGGTAGTACCGCCCAATACTGGTGGTGGTACCGCTAGTACCCCGAAGACCAAGGATGATACTAGTTTTGGCTCTAAGTTTGAATCCATTTGGGGCCTATAAATACCCCTCTCATCCCTACTCAGTAAATATAAAAACTAAGAACAAAAACAAGGGAAAACTCTATTGTAATCTTGTATGAATTCTCCTCCTCTAGTCTAAGTGTTGATTTCTGTTTAAGAGAGAAGTGAGTGGAGGTATAAAGGTTCTCTCCTGAGCTTGTCAAAAGGAGAATAGAGTTGTAAGGGTAGTTGGTCCTCACTCATTGAAGGAAGACCGTTAGTGGATATCAGTGGCCTCGATGAAAGAGGAATCGGTAATGGATATAGGTCACGACGATCGAACCACTATAAATTGGTGTGCTTTCTTTCTTCACTGCCATTTACTTACTTTGCAACTACTTTGCTTCCTCATTACTTTAGTCGCACACTCTTACGAACGTTTTTAAGTCTAAACATCTTTTTGGATACAAGCTTTATCAAACGAATTATTGAATCAACATCAGTTTTATCGAAAGCACTAATTCACCCCCCCCTCTTAGTGCCAACTTGATCCTAATAGAGTCTGATTCAATTATATGCCCTTGAGGGACTTGACCAAGCATAGCATGTCCTCAAGTCACTAGTGACATCTCTATATTGTATGCAATATATCGAATCGGGATATAAGTGAGCCTCGAGGGACTTGACGAACTCAACCTACGTCGAGAATCAATTCTTACCTATAATGATGGAAGGCCATGTGGGTCCATCTAATTACCTAATGTTTACCAACTTAATATTATCGAGAGAGGATATTTTGATTCGGTCTCTTATGATGTGTCACTCACATATATATTTAATATATATCTATGTATATATATATATATATATATATATATATATATATAATTACACAATACATGAGCAAATAATATATACAGGCACGTAGGCCTAACAATAAATGAGAAAAAATATAGATTACACATACATCACATCACACGGTCCATGATCATCCATCCATAACATACATCATACGTACATATCATTATATAGGACTAATAGATAAACAATAATAGTTAATTAAACCTTTTAATTAACTAATATTTTTTAAAATTTCAGATATACAGGAAATTTTCTGAATTGTGAAGGGTATTCAATTAATTTGGATGGAAAGGATAAAGCTCAGAATTTTTAAAATTCCAAGGGGTAAAACTATCACTTTTCCAAAAACCCTAATCCTTCTTGCTCTTGCTTACTACGTTGTGACCACTGCTGCCCTGCCAGCAGTGGCCCCTGCCCGTGGGTTGCGTTGCCCCCGCGGGCGCTTCTAACAACAGGGGGTGCTACTCCTACGGGCGACCACCCCTTTTGCGGTCGACCAAAGAAGGGGTCACCACACTACGGGCGACCGCCCCTTTTGCAAGTGAGCGCTACTATAAGCGTCGCCCGTAGGCGCCACCCGTGCAGCTACTGTTGAATCTCGTATTTTGATGATGAAACCACTTGATATGTGTTTATATTTTAATCTGCGTTTTGAGTGACGCAGGATGCTCGAATCAGGATGAGACAATTAAAGTAGGAAAAATCATGTTGTGACGGAGGAACATGTCAGAAGATCGGACGTCGGGCCGGTGGATCGGTCGATGTATCGACAGAAGGCTTCGGGTCGTGGACTCGGGCATCGGGCCAAGAAGAGCGGGTATTATGCCAAGGATATCGGAGTTGCGGAGTCAATTGGCCGATTGGGCAATAGGCCGCAGGAGAGGACGATGCGCCGAAGAATCGGACAAAGCGTCGAGGGACCAATGACATGCCAGACAACTTGGTTAATTGCTCAGGATTAATCGTTTCGATCGTAGTTTTGTTTTACATGTGTAGGATTAACTACGATGAAAGTAAGACATGTATCAGGAGTTGCACCGGAGTCAATACTATGATCACATTGGGAGTTCGAGAGCTCGACGGAAGTCCGGACGGTCGTCGGAGGTTCTGCGGGAACAAATCCGAGAAGTCCAGGAGCTTGCTAAAAGAAGCTCATCGGAACTCGCCAAGAGGGTCGTCGCAAGTCCAGGAGTTTTCCGGAAGTCCATCGGAGCATCATCGGATGTTCGTCGAAAGTTCGCCGGAAGCTCGCCGGAAGAAGTGATTGACGCACTGAAGCAAGCTGTAGTAAATGTCTTAAGAAATTCATAGTTAGCACGATGATTAAGTTAGAAATGGGAGGTGATCCCATTAACTTAATATTGGGGCAATTGGGCCCTTGACAGACCCAAATTGGGCCGAATGGATCAGCCCATTCGGACCCAGATTTCTTGGCCAGAGGTGGCACCGCCTGGGTCGGCGGTGGCACAGCCCAGGGCTCAGTCTCCGAGCTCTAGCTGGGCGGTGCAACCGCCTCTGATAGAGGTGCAACCGCTTGAGCTCGGTCTCCGAGCTCTCACTGGGCGATGCAACCGCCCTAGTCAGGCGGTGGCACTGCCTGAGCTCGATCTCTGACTTATAGAAGGAGGTGCAACCACCCCTGACAGGAGGTGGCACCGCCTCGAGGCTCAGTCTTCGAGCTCTGCCAGGCAATGCAACTGTCCCAGTCAGGCGGTGCAACCGCCAAACCCCGAAATTCCGGGAGATGACAGTTTTAAGCTCGAAATTCAAATTGGGTTGGGGCCTATAAATACCCCACCCTTTCAGCAATGAAAGGGCAACCCAAAAATCGCTGAAATCCTGATCTTACTCTGTGATTTTTAGAGCTCAAAAGTGTTGTATGAGTTAGAAGTTCTCCTCCCTTTTTTCTTCCAAGTTCTGATCTTTTAAGAAAGGAGAGAAAATTATGTAAGGGTTGTCTCCTAAGCCCGTCAAAAGGAGTGAAACTGTAAAAGGGTGGTTGGCCTTCGCCTATTGAAGGAAGGCCTCTAGTGGATGTCTGTGACCTCGTTAGTGGAGGAAGCCAGAAGTGGATGTAGGTCAAGATTGACCGAACCACTCTAAAATCGCGGTGCTCTCTGGTTTGCATTTACTTTGAGCATATTATCTTTACTGCAAACCTCCTCAATAGCTTACTGCCTTTTCCGCTTTTACGATCATGTTTCAAAGTTCAATATTTTCCGAATCGGTGTTTAGACGTAAATCAGTTTTATCGTATGAACATCATATTTCAGTTTGTGCTTACATTCTGATTTCCATCATAACTGGAAACTGCCTTTATAGATTCGCTTTAACTGTATCTTGCTTGATCACAAGTTAAAGTGATTTACGAATCGGCTTTTCTACCGAAATCGCTCTTATCGAACGAACGCAGTTTTAATCGTTGAAAGTTTTTCGCTACACTAATTCAACCCCCCCTCCCCCCCCCCCCCCCCTCTCTTAGTGCTCTTGATCCTAACAATTGGTATCAGAGCCCGGTATTTCTCATTTCGGATTTACACCCGAGAGAAATGGCTCTTCGTGGCTTTCAAGAGAGCTTATCGATTGTTCGTCCACCGTTGTTTAAAAGATTGGACTACACTTACTGGAAAACTCGAATGAGAGTTTTCTTGATTTCTATGAATTTGGATTTATGGAATATTGTTGAGAACGGTTTTCAACTTTCGTCTAAACCGATGAATGAATGGTCGGATTTGGAGAAGAAGTATTTTTCTTTAAACGCAAAGGCTATGAATGCCCTATTTTGTGTTTTGAACAATAATGAGTTCAATCGGATTTCTATGTGCAAAACGGATTTTGATATTTGGCGAACACTTGAAATCACTCACGAGGGAACTAGTAGAGTCAAAGACTCGAAAGTTAACATTTTATTGCATGATTTTGAGCTTTTTCGAATGCAACCAAGCGAGACTATAGGCGACATGTACACCCATTTCACGGATGTCGTCAATAATCTAAGAGTTCTTGGTAAATCTTTTTCGAATTTTGATCTCGTAAGCAAGATCTTAAGATCCCTTTCAAAAAGGTGGGATCCTAAAATAACGGCAATACAAGAAACAAAAGATTTAAATATTTTTCCACTTGAAGAACTTATCGGTTCATTGATGACATATGAAATGGTGCACAATGCGCATGATGAACAAAACAACCTTCCAAAGAACAGGAAGGATTTTGGACATAGAATATTTGAAGACCACTCGAGCATAAGCTCAAGTGATGGTGAACTTAAACTACAAATGAAACAAAAATTAAAAAGCAAAAAGAACGGAACTACTTGCTTTGAACGTAAGAAGAGGAACACAAAGTGGGATGAATCGAGCTCCTCCAAAGACGAGGAGAAAATCAAGAAAGGCGAGATGACAAACTACGCCTTAACGGTATTCAACGATGAGGTAATCAAAACCCCTTAATTTGTTCTGAAATTACTTGATATTTTTCATGATGCATTTTCTTTTTTTAGAATAATTATTTTTCTTAAAAATTGTATATTAAAAAAAATTATTTGAAAATGCAAGAATATGATCATGCTCGAAATTTGAAAATAATAATAAAAATTACATGTTTCATGTTAATGAAATAAAATGTTAGATTTAAATCTAATGATCATATGTATGTTTTTCTTAAGAAGAAAAAATGTGTATTTTAATTATTTCTGATTTTGATTAAAACCATGCTTAATGTCTTAATAAAAATATTAAGAAGTTTAATATCATGCTATATGTGGTTAAGAAGTAATAATGTGTATCATGTTGATTTCCATTGTTATTTCTTGATTTTGATTAAATAAAATCATGCTTGAAGAAATGCATAATGATGTAATATTAAATATTTTGATACTATGATTGATAATTTTATGCATGAAATTTTAAGTTATACATGATGATAAGCATGTGTTATTTTCATGAGTGTATTTGAAAAACATATGACAAAAATGTGTCCGAATGCATGAACTTATTAAAATCATTTTTCAGACGTCCTTAATTCATTCACTAAATTTCTATAATGAGAACTTTACACTATTACATGCCTTAATAACATGTTGGAAATTATGTGTTTTGGATACAAAAATTTTCATGATCATGAGCATGTTTTATCTTCATGATTGTGTTTGAAAATCTATAGCAAAACCATATCCGAATGCATGAAAGTGTTAAATTTCATTTTTCTTGATCCTAACAATTGATATTTTTTGGATTTTCTCGGTATATTATTCTCTTTTGGACTTAATAAACATATGTCATATCGAGTTTGATTCATATCATTGATTTTCGACATATGGAATCAACTAGCAAATGCATCTCTCATAGACTTATCTTATGAAAAATATCTTTCGAGAAATGGATTTGATTATTCCTTCTTATATCTTTAGAGAAATAGTTTTACATGCAAGGATTTGATTCACACACATATCTTGATCCTTGTAAAAATGAATTGTGCTTTAATATCCTATCAATTTTAACTTCATTCAAGTAAGCTCACTAGTGACTTTCCTCCTTCATGCAAAAAAGATAATAACAAATAAAGATGAAGAAGTAATGAAAGCTATCTCCATGTCATGTTTTCCTTAAGGTGTTTGTATAATTGATATCCTATCACTCATTGTTGAAAAATGACATAAACCTAGTTATGGCATGAATCATTACCGCACTTACGTTTAAAACTTGCTTATATTGTTCTCCTTTTTGTTGATGACAAAGGGGGAGAAAAATATGAATTGATACTATGAGTGCTATATTTGAATGAGAAATAGATGAAATGCTATGATTGCTAAATACTTGAAATGTTTGAATCATGTTAAGATATCAATAACTTGCATCGTAATTTTACTTGCTGATATCTTTCCATGTGATGAAATGCTGTGATTTGTTGCTAAAATGATGCATGCAATACTTATGCTTTTTATTATGATGTATGTGATGTATTACATATGATGTAAATGATGATTAAAATTGCCTTAATTTGAATTCAAGGTTTATCTCAATTATGGAATTTTGAAATAAGAATGATTACTCACCTTTGTCATGATTTAGAAATTGACATAAAGGGTCTTCCCTTCTTTTTGACAATGACAAAGGGGGAGATAGCTAGCTTACACAATTCAAGAAGAAAGCAAAAATTGCACTTCTCAAAAGAGAAGAAATTGCTATCTTGAACATTACCGAGAATTGTTAGCTTGAAATCTCAAGAAAATACAAAAATTGTTAGGATCGAGAGCACTAAGAGGGGGGGGGGTGAATTAGTGCAGCGGATATCTTTTAGCGATTAAAAACAAAAGCTGCGTTCGTTCGATAAAAATCAGTTTTGAAGCAAAAGCCGACTCAAAGATAACTTATGACTAAGTGCAGTTTACGTCTAAACGTAGTTTACGTCTAAACACAATTTACGTTTAAATGCAGTTTGCGTCTAAACGCAGTTTTACATCTAAACGCAGATTTACGTCTAAACACAGATTTACGTCTAAACGCAGATTTACGTCCAAACTCAGTTTACGTCTAAAACGCAGTTTTACGTTTAAACGTAATTTACGTCTAAACGCAGTTTTACGTCTAAAACGTAGATTTACGTCTAAACGCAGATTTACGTCTAAACGCAGTTTGCGTCTAAGCGCAGTTTGCGTCTAAACACGGTTTGCGTCTAAGCGCAGTTTACGTCTAAACGCAGTTTGCGTCTAAACGCAGATGACAGTTTGCAGTTCTAAATGAAATCAAGACGTAAACGTAAATTGCACAGAACCTTGTTCGTAAAAGCGCAGAAGACAGTTTGCAGTTGTAAATGAAATCAAGACGTGAACGTAAACTGCACAGAACCTTGTCCGTAAAAAAGGCGCAGAAGATAGTTTGCAGTTGTAAGTGAAATCAAGACGTAAACGTAAACTGCACAGAACTCATTCGTAAAAGCGTAGAGAGACAGTTTGCAGTTTGTAGATGGAATCAAGATGTGAACGTAAACTGCACAGAACTCGTTCGTAAAAGCGCAGAGAGCAGTAGCTATGTAGGAGGTTTGCAGTAATGATAAAGTGCTCAAAATAAACGCAAACCAGAGATTTAGAGTGGTTCGGTCAGTCTTGACCTACTCCACTTTTGGCTTCCTCCACCGGCGAGGTCACCGACGTCAACTAGGAGCCTTCCTTCAATAGGCGAAGGCCAACTACCCTCTTACAGATTCACTCCTTTTGACGGGCTCAGGAGACAACCCTTACAAATATTTTCTCTCCTCTCTTTACAACTCAAACTTGAAGAACAAAAGGAGGAGGAAAACTAGCAGTTTTGAGCTCTAAGAACCATTGAAAAGATCAAGATTTCGGCTTGAGTTCTTGCTCTTTCAGTGCTGAATGGGTGGGGTATTTATAGGCCCCAACCCAGTTCAAATTTGGAGCTCAAAACGATCAAATCTCGGAATTCCGGGATCAGGCGGTTGCACCTCCTGACTGGAGAGGTTGCACCGCCTGGCAGAGCTCGAAGACTGAGCTCAGGCGGTGCCACCTCTTGACAGAGGCGGTTGCACCTCTCTGCCAGAGCTCGAAGACTGAGCTCAGGCGGTGCCACCTCTCTGTCAGGGAGGTTGCACCGCCCAGTCTTGCTCGAAGACTGAGCTCAGGCGGTGCCACCTCCCGGCTGGGGCGGTTGCACCTCTTTCACTGTTTCAGCTCACTTGGTTTGGCTCCAAACTTGGCCCAAACCAGTCCGAACTTGGGCCTAATTGGCCCCTACTTGGGTTATAGGATTAACACCTAATCCTAACCCTAATTAATGTGCTAACTATGATTTTTAAAGACATTTTCTAAGCTATTACAAAGTCCGCAAGTCAAGACTTCTTCTAGCGAGCTTTCGGCAAACTTCCGGCGGTCTTCCGATGAACTCTCGGAAACCATTCTGCGGACTCCTGGCAAGCTCCTAGACTTCACGATTTGATCTTAGCGAGTTCCAACGAGCTTCTTCGGCAAGCTCCGATCTTTCTCGGCGAGCTCCGCGAACTTCCAACGAACCTTCCGGCGAGCTTCCGAAAATCCTTCGGCAAGCCCCCAACTCATTCTCGGCTAGTTCCGGTAGCATTCCCGATGAACCTTCGGACTTCCGTCGAACTCTCGAACTTGCAACAAATCCTTCGCGCTTGACTCCGACACTTTGTTTCGCTTTATGTCTTCATCGTTATCATAGTTAATCCTGCACAATTAAAGCAAAACTTCGATCGAGACAATTAATACTAAGCATTAATCATGTTGTCCGACATGTCATTGGTCCCTCGACGCTTCGTCCGATTCTTCGGCACATCGTCCTTTCCTGCAGCCTATTGCCCAATCGGCTAGTTGACTCCGCAACTCCGATATCCTTGGCACAATACTCGCTTTTCTTGGCCCGATGCCCGAGTCCACGACCCGAAGCCTTCTGTCGATACGTCGACCGATCCACCGGCCCGACGTCCAATCTTCTGACATGTTCCTCCGGCACAACATGATGTTCCTGCTTTAATTGTCTCATCCTGATCAAAGCACCCTGCGTCACTCAAAACGCAGATTATCTCATAAACATATATTAAGTAGTTTCATCATCAAAATACGAGATTCAACAATCTCCCCCTTTTTGATGATGACAACTACTTGATGACGGAGTTAAACTTAACTCCCGGAGTTTAAAACAAACTCCCCCTATCAATATACCTTATTGATAGAAACTCTTAGATTCAAAAATCTAAGCAACATGTCATCATAATCGGAGTTAACCTTAACTCCCAGAGTTTAAACAAACTCCCCCTATCAATATGCCATATTGATAGAACCTTGAATTCAAACTGAATTCAAGTCATTGCAATATTCATCATGAATACTTGCAACACGTCAACATGAACTTATGCATAAACTTATGCATAACTTGTCATGTCATCAACATACTTCTCCCCCTTTGTCATCAACAAAAAGGAGAAGTATCACAATCAAGTGTTTGTGATATTGGTTCAACTCATTGCATGAAAAACATATTATCAAGTTTTATCATCATGCAGTTTTGAAGCCAGAAAATTTAGCAAATGTTACATCATGCTTAGAATATTCAGGCTATCAAGTTTTAGATATGCAAGTTTTACAGTATACAAGATAGCACTTTTAGAACATGCAAACTAGCAATTTAAAGATGTTCAAGAAGGCAACTCTTGCTTCTTGAGATATGCAAATTTGTCAAGTTTTGCTAGATGTGCAAGTTAGTATTTTTGCTACTTAAGATAGGCAAGCTAGCAATCAAGTTTTTGCATCTTCTTGACTTGTGCAAGCTAGCTATCTCCCCCTTTGTCATTGTCAAGGAAGAATACAGTTTTGTAGTTCTTTTTCCTTTTACAACGATTTCAAAATCATGACAAAGGATGAATAATCAAGTTATGAATGTTAAGCCAATTTTTCATCATGAATATTTTATCATTGCATGCATCATTATCATAAGTTGAAGTATTACATGCATAATATCATATCATCATTCATAATTACATTAATATTTCAATATAGCAATTTCTTCTCAAAATGTGTAACTTAGCACTCATAGCATTTTAAATCATGATTTACATCATATGCAATACATCACATCATAATTAGAAAGCACAAGTATTGCATGCATAATTGCATATCATAAATGTTTCATATCATGATGGTATCAATTTTGTCAAATTATATCCTACCATGCATGATCAATAACTCCTCATTTGTATTTCATGCATTATTTCATTTCATCTCATAAGGAATATCAAGAAAAGTTATTGGATGAGGAGATAAATATTTTATGAATACACGGAATTGTATCAAAATCATATCATAAGTGTTTCGTGTATTCATATTATCACATGAAGCATATTATCATTTTTGAGATTCATAACATGAATAACGTTATTACTATTTCATCAAAATCAATTTCGAGATTCACACAATATCATGCATTAATCTCGATAAGATGGGAAAAGCATTTTATTTTTAAGTGATTCTTTTAACACATCATAAAAACTCATTCATAATTCAAGTAATTTACAAGATATCATAAATAAATTTATCACTTGTATTTCATCAAAATTGAGAACTCTAGAGATAGAAAATGATTGAAGCATTTAATATGATTGAAGCATGATTCATATTTAAAGTGTATCTTATGTCGTAAATACGAATCAAGCATTTGTCAAATCTGAAATCATCCTCAAAATTATATTCAATAAATTCATATATGACAAGCATAGATTTATTGAAAAATCAATAAGATAGAGGATTGCATTTCAAGTGTTTATCAATTGTAGCATTTCATCACATGGCAAGATATCATCAAGTAGAATTACGATGCAAGTTCTTGATATCTTAACATGATGATGCAAACATGGCATAATGCAAATTTGGCAATCATAGCATCAATTCATATATCTCTTGATGATGCAAGCATGGGATAATCATAGCATAGTGTTTATAGCATCAATTCATATATTTCTTCCCTTTTTTTAAGTGTTTCATCTTAAGTGATCGATTTCATGTTAGCATGCCTTTTCATTTATGTCAAATGAAAACATGCATCAACGTTTAGGATCGTAAAATGAATTTCATCATAAAACCATCAATCACAAAAATCATCATGTATATCTCATGCATGAAATTGTCAATCGAAATATTTAATTTCATCATTATGCATTTCTTCAAATCAAACATGATCTTTAATCAAAGTCGAGAAATAACAATGGAAATCAACGTAATGCACATTATTACTTCTTAACCATGATTTCATATTTTCAATCAAGATCATTTTATTTGTTTATCATAAAATATGCAATATTATCATTTTCGAAATTACTTAGTATGATCATAATAAAAATTTTTTTAACATGTAATTTTTAAGAAAATTAATTCTAAACTAAAAGAGAAAAATACATCATGAAAGCATCAAGTAATTTCAAAATAAATTAGGGGGATTTCGATTACCTCATCATTGTGGGCTGTTAAGGCGTAGTTTGCTGCCTTGCTTTTGTTGACTTTCTCTTCTTCGGAGGAGCTCGATTCATCCCAATTTTTGTTCTTCTTCTTGCGTTTAAAGCAAGTAGTTTGATTCTTTTTGCTTTTTAATTTTCGTTTCATTTGTAGTTTAAGTTCACCATCACTTGAGCTTATGCTCGAGTGGTCTTCAAATGTTCTATGTCCCAAATCCTTCCTGTTCTTTGGAAGGTGGTTCTCAAGTTCTTCACGTGCATTGCACGTCATTTCATATGTGATCAATGAACCAATTAGTTCTTCAAGTGGAAATTGGTTCAAGTTTTTCGATTCTTGAATAGTAGTTACTTTTGAATCCCAAGTTTTAGAAAGTGAGCGCAAAACTTTGTTAACGAGTTCAAAATCCGAAAAACTTTTACCAAGTGATTTTAAACCATTGACGACATCCGTAAAACGGGTGTACATGTCAACAACGGTTTCGCTTGGTTTCATATGAAAAAGCTCGAAATCATGCAGTAAAATATTAACTTTCGAGTCTTTGACTCTACTAGTTCCCTCGTGCGTGATTTCAAGAGTGCGCCAAATATCGAAAGCCGTTTCGCACAAAGAAACCCGATTGAACTCATTTTTGTCCAAAGCGCAAAATAAGGCATTCATAGCCTTTGCGTTAAAGGAGAAATACTTCTTCTCCAAATCCGACCATTCGTTCATCGGTTTAGAGGGAAGTTGAAAACCGTTTTCAACAATATTCCATAAATCCAGATTCAGAGAAATCAAGAAAACTCTCATTCGAGTTTTCCAATAAGTGTAGTCCAATCCGTTAAAGAACGGTGGACGAACAACCGATAAGCCCTCTTGAAGAGCCATTTCTCTCGGGTGTAAATCCGAAATGAGAAATACCCCGCTCTGATACCAATTGTTAGGATCGAGAGCACTAAGAGGGGGGGGGGTGAATTAGTGCAGCGGATATCTTTTAGCGATTAAAAATAAAAGCTGCGTTCGTTCGATAAAAATCAGTTTTGAAGCAAAAGCCGACTCAAAGATAACTTATGACTAAGTGCAGTTTACGTCTAAACGTAGTTTACGTCTAAACACAATTTACGTTTAAATGCAGTTTGCGTCTAAACGCAGTTTTACATCTAAACGCAGATTTACGTCTAAACACAGATTTACGTCTAAACGCAGATTTACGTCCAAACTCAGTTTACGTCTAAAACGCAGTTTTACGTTTAAACGTAGTTTACGTCTAAACGCAGTTTTACGTCTAAAACGCAGATTTACGTCTAAACGCAGATTTACGTCTAAACGCAGTTTGCGTCTAAGCGCAGTTTGCGTCTAAACACGGTTTGCGTCTAAGCGCAGTTTACGTCTAAACGCAGTTTGCGTCTAAACGCAGATGACAGTTTGCAGTTCTAAATGAAATCAAGACGTAAACGTAAATTGCACAGAACCTTGTTCGTAAAAGCGCAGAAGACAGTTTGCAGTTGTAAATGAAATCAAGACGTGAACGTAAACTGCACAGAACCTTGTCCGTAAAAAAGGCGCAGAAGATAGTTTGCAGTTGTAAGTGAAATCAAGACGTAAACGTAAACTGCACAGAACTCATTCGTAAAAGCGTAGAGAGACAGTTTGCAGTTTGTAGATGGAATCAAGATGTGAACGTAAACTGCACAGAACTCGTTCGTAAAAGCACAGAGAGCAGTAGCTATGTAGGAGGTTTGCAGTAATGATAAAGTGCTCAAAATAAACGCAAACCAGAGATTTAGAGTGGTTCGGTCAGTCTTGACCTACTCCACTTTTGGCTTCCTCCACCGGCGAGGTCACCGACGTCAACTAGGAGCCTTCCTTCAATAGGCGAAGGCCAACTACCCTCTTACAGATTCACTCCTTTTGACGGGCTCAGGAGACAACCCTTACAAATATTTTCTCTCCTCTCTTTACAACTCAAACTTGAAGAACAGAAGGAGGAGGAAAACTAGCAGTTTTGAGCTCTAAGAACCACTGAAAAGATCAAGATTTCGGCTTGAGTTCTTGCTCTTTCAGTGCTGAATGGGTGGGGTATTTATAGGCCCCAACCCAGTTCAAATTTGGAGCTCAAAACGATCAAATCCTGGAATTCCGGGATCAGGCGGTTGCACCTCCTGACTGGAGAGGTTGCACCGCCTGGCAGAGCTCGAAGACTGAGCTCAGGCGGTGCCACCTCTTGACAGAGGCGGTTGCACCTCTCTGCCAGAGCTCGAAGACTGAGCTCAGGTGGTGCTACCTCTCTGTCAGGGAGGTTGCACCGCCCAGTCTTGCTCGAAGACTGAGCTCAGGCGGTGCCGCCTCCCGGCTGGGGCGGTTGCACCTCTTTCACTATTTCAGCTCACTTGGTTTGGCTCCAAACTTGGCCCAAACCAGTCCGAACTTGGGCCTAATTGGCCCCTACTTGGGTTATAGGATTAACACCTAATCCTAACCCTAATTAATGTGCTAACTATGATTTTTAAAGACATTTTCTAAGCTATTACAAAGTCCGCAAGTCAAGACTTCTTCTAGCGAGCTTTCGGCAAACTTCCGGCGGTCTTCCGATGAACTCTCGGAAACCATTCTGCGGACTCCTGGCAAGCTCCTAGACTTCACGATTTGATCTTAGCGAGTTCCAACGAGCTTCTTCGGCAAGCTCCGATCTTTCTCGGCGAGCTCCGCGAACTTCCAACGAACCTTCCGGCGAGCTTCCGAAAATCCTTCGGCAAGCTCCCAACTCATTCTCGGCTAGTTCCGGTAGCATTCCCGATGAACCTTCGGACTTCCGTCGAACTCTCGAACTTGCAACAAATCCTTCGCGCTTGACTCCGACACTTTGTTTCGCTTTATGTCTTCATCGTTATCATAGTTAATCCTGCACAATTAAAGCAAAACTTCGATCGAGACAATTAATACTAAGCATTAATCATGTTGTCCGACATGTCATTGGTCCCTCGACGCTTCGTCCGATTCTTCGGCACATCGTCCTTTCCTGCAGCCTATTGCCCAATCGGCTAGTTGACTCCGCAACTCCGATATCCTTGGCACAATACTCGCTTTTCTTAGCCCGATGCCCGAGTCCACGACCCGAAGCCTTCTGTCGATACGTCGACCGATCCACCGGCCCGACGTCCAATCTTCTGACATGTTCCTCCGGCACAACATGATGTTCCTGCTTTAATTGTCTCATCCTGATCAAAGCACCCTGCGTCACTCAAAACGCAGATTATCTCATAAACATATATTAAGTAGTTTCATCATCAAAATACGAGATTCAACAAAAATGTGCTATCTTGCCTATCTCAAGATGCAAAACATGCTAACTTGCACTTTGCAACGGAAGCAAAATTGCCAGCTTAAACTATGTAAAGAAAACAAGAAATTGCTCATCTCAAAAGAGAAGCAAAGATTGCTAACTTGCATATTTCTAGAAGCAAAAGTGTTATCTTACCTATCGCAAAGAAAAGCAAATATGCCAACTTACATATCTTTGAATTTTCTATCTTGTATGTTGTACAACTTGCATATCTAAAACTTGATAGCTTGAATGTTCTAAGCATGATGTAACACTTGCTAAATTTTCTAGCTTCAAAACTGCATGATGATAAAACTTGATATTCTATTTTTCATGCAATGAGTTAAACTTATATTCCAAACACAAAAATAGTTAGACTTCTCCTTTTTGTTGATGACAAAGGGGGAGAAGTATGATGTTATGCATAAGTTTATGCATAAGTTCATGATGACGTGTTGCAAGTATTCATGATGAATATTGCAATGACTTGAATTCAGTTTGAATTCAAAGCTCTATCAATATGGCATATTGATAGGGGGAGTTTGTTTAAACTCCGGGAGTTAAGGATAACTCCGTCATCAAGTAGTTGTCATCATCAAAAAGGAGGAGATTGTTGAATCTCGTATTTTGATGATGAAACCACTTGATATGTGTTTATGTTTTAATCTGTGTTTTGAGTGATGCAGGATGCTCTGATCAGGATGAGACAATTAAAGCAGGAAAAATCATGTTATGCCGGAGGAACATGTCAGAAGATTGGACGTCGGGCCGGTGGATCGGTCGATGTATCGACAGAAGGCTTCGGGTCGTGGACTCGAGCATCGAGCCAAGAAGAGTAGGTATTGTGCCAAGGATATCGGAGTTGCGGAGTCAACTGGCCGATTGGGCAATAAGCCGCAGGAGAGGACGATGCGCCGAAGAATCGGACGAAGTGTCGAGGGACCAATGACATGCCGGACAACTTGGTTAATTGCTTAGGATTAATTGTCTCGATCTAAGTTTGTTTTACATGTGCAGGATTAACTACGATGAAAGTAAGACATGCAGCAGGAGTTGCGCCGGAGTCAAGACTATGATCACGTTGGGAGTTCGAGAGTTCGACGGAAGTATGGACGGTCGTCGGAGGTTCTGCGGGAACAAATCCGAGAAGTCCAGGAGCTTGCCAAAAGAAGCTCATTGGAACTCGCCAAGTGGATTGTCACAAGTCCAGGAGTTTGCCGAAAGTCCATCGGAGCATCACCGGAGGTTCGTCGGATGTTCGCCGGAAGTTCGCTGGAAGCTCACCGGAAGAAGCGATTGACGCACCGGAAGTAAGTTGTAGTAAATGTCTTAAGAAATTTGTAGTTAGCACGATGATTAAGTTAGAAATGGGAGGTGATCCCATTAACTTAATCTTGGGGCAATTGGGCCCTTGACAGACCCAAATTGGGCCGAATGGATCAGCCCATTCGGACCCAGATTTCTTGGCCAGAGGTGGCAACGTTTGGGTCGGCGGTGGCACCGCCCAGGGCTCAGTCTCCGAGCTCTGGCTGGGCGGTGCAACCGCCTCTAACAAAGGTGCAATCGCCTGAGCTCGGTCTCCGAGCTTTGGCAGGAGGTGCAACCGCCCCTGACAGGAGGTGGCACCGCCCAGAGGCTCAGTCTTCGAGCTCTGCTAGGCGGTGCAACTGCCCTAATCAGGCGGTGCAACCGCCAGACCCCGAAATTCCGGGAGATGATAGTTTTGAGCTCGAAATTCAAATTGAGTTGGGGCCTATAAATACCCCACCCTTTCAGCAATGAAATGATAACCCAAAAACCACCGAAATCCTGATCTTACTTTGTGATTTTTAGAGCTCAAAAGTGTTGTATGAGTTAGAAGTTCTCCTCCCTCTTTTCTTCCAAGTTCTGATCTTTCAAGAGATGAGAGAAATTTCTATAAGGGTTGTCTCCTAAGCCCGTCAAAAGGAGTAAAACTGTAAAAGGGTGGTTGGCCTTCGCCTATTGAAGGAATGCCTCTAGTGGACATCGGTGACCTCGTCGGTGGAGGAAGCCAGAAGTGGATGTAGGTCAAGATTGACCTAACCACTCTAAAATCACAATGCTCTTTGGTTTGCATTTACTTTGAGTATATTATCTTTACTGCAAACCTCCTCAATAGCTTACTGCCTTTTGCACTTTTACGAACGTGTTTCAAAGTTCAGTATTTTCCGAATCGGTGTTTAGACGTAAATCAGTTTTATCGTACGAACATCATATTTCAGTTTGCGCTTACATTCTGATTTCCATCATAACTGCAAACTGCCTTTATAGATTCGCTTTAACTGCATCTTGCTTGATCACAAGTTAAAGTGATTTACGAATCCGCTTTTCTACTGATATCACTCTTATCGAACGAACGTAGTTTTAATCGTTGAAAGTTTTCTGCTGCACTAATTCACCCTCCCCCCCCCCCCCCCCCCCTCTCTTAGTTCTCTTGATCCTAACAGCTGCCTGCCTACGACCCATAGGCGACCAGCCGTAGGTGGCCAAGCTAAGAGCTCCCTTGGGAGCTCTTAGCCAAGGCCGCAAGTAGCCATTGGCCAACCTGCTAGGGCAATGACGATTGTTGCTCTCTCTCGCCTTGTGCATCAATAATTTTGACGTCAAAAGCTTTTCTAAAACACAACACACGTAGTTCAAAATCAATCTTTCGCACAAAATCAATGTTTATCATCATATGAAGATTACTGCATAAAAACCCATAAAATCGAAACCCAAATGTGAGATAGTTGTGTTACTTAGGGAGATCATATATTTCTGAATTCCTATGGATCTATAGGAGAGGATAAAGGATATCAAGCATCATCTTCTCTAGCGGTGATCCACACAATAGGGGCTACGAAGACGCTCCACGAATCTCCTCGCTACGTATACCACACAATCAAGAAGGGACCGACCTTTCTTGCTATCCACATGCCTCAAACAAGAGCTACAGGATGAGGAGGAGAGAGGAAGAAGAGAATAGGAGGTTGTTAGGAACGAGTCGGCACTAAGAGGGGGGGTGAATTAGTGCAGCGGATAAAAATGTTAGTTTCGTAAAATCTTCATTTCATACGATAAAACTGATCTTGAAAAGATATTAAACTTTAAAGTGTTCATTAGAGTGTAATAAGAAAGTAAATAAAGTAAGGATGTTTGCAGTAAGGTAAATTGCACAAAAGAAAAGCAAACCAGATTTTTATAGTGGTTCGGTCATCGTGACCTACATCCACTCCTGATTCCTCTTCCGTCGAGGCCACCGGTATCCACTATCAGTCTTCATTCAATAGGCAAAGACCAACCACCTTTTACAGCTCTTTCTCCTTTTATCGAGTTTAGGAGATTACTCTTACACCCCCACTTACTCCCCTCCCAAACTATTCTAATACTTAGAAGAAGGAGAGGAGTTCACACAAGATTGCAACAACATTTCTTTCTTTTTTCACTCTCAATACTTGTGTGGTTTAACCAGGGATAAGATGAGTATTTATAGGCCTCAAGTTGATACAAACTTGGAGCCTAAAAATGTCTCATCCCTAGTTTTTGGGGTCCTAGCGGTACCACCGCCTGTGCTGGGCGATACTACCGCCTGTGTTGAGCGGTACCACCGCCTGCAGCGTTGACACTTGGTGGTACCATTGCCCAGTATGATAGTACCACCGCTTGGAAGACTGTGTCTGGGTGGTACCACCATCCAGACTGGCGATTCCACCGCTTGACACTACCATTGGGCGGTACCACCGCCTAGACTGGCAGTACCACCGTCTGACATAGTCTCGAAGACTGTCCCATGACGGTGCCATTTGTTTGGTCACTGTTTGGGCTTTCCACTTGGCCCAACATAGCCCAAACTTGTGTCATTGAATGGGCCTTTCTCTTGGCCCAAAATAGTCCTATTTTGGGCCCAATTGGCCCCTAATTGAGTTGGTCTAATTAAATTCTAAACTGACTCAATTAGACTCTAAACTAACTTAATCTAGACATAATTGATTACAAACGATATATGTTGTCCAGCATGTCATTGGTTCTTTCAATGCTTCATCCGATCCTTCAGCACATCATCCTCTTTTGCGGCATTTGCCCAATCGACATGTTGACCTCCACAACTCCGATCTTCTTGGCACAATATCTGCTCCTCTAGGCCCGATGCCCGAATTCTCGGCCCGAAGCCTTCTGCCGACACGTCGACCGTTCCTCCAGCCCGACGTCCAATATTCTGACATGTTCTCTCCGGCCCAACATCTGATTCCTCCTACTTTAATCAATTTTCCTCTCCTGATCGATATTAGCCCTACGTCACTCAAACGCATATTAGAACAACACTATAATTGGTTTCATCATTAAAATCCGAGATTAAGCAATCTCCCCCTTTTTTATAATGATAACCAATTGAAGACAGAGTTAACCTTAACTCTCCCTATCAATATGCCCTATTGATAGAACTCTTGGATTCAAAAAACCAAGCAACATGTTATCATAAAACTTATTATAAGACTTCATCATATTTCTCTCCCTTTGTCATCAATAAAAATGAGAAGTTCAACTATCAAGTGTTTAGAACACATTACAGTTCAAATCATTGCATTATAAATATAATTTTCAGTTTTATCATCATACAAGCTAGCAAAAATTTAAGTTTTACAAGTTTATAAATTTTGCTATATGTTCAAGTTTAGCATGTTTTTCTTCTTGAGATAGACAAGATTACACTATTGCTTCTCTTGAGATTGCAAGCTAGCAAGTCTTGGTGAAATTCAAGATAGCAAATTCTACATCATGTAAGTTAGCAAATTTTTACATCATTTTTTAGAACAAGCATAGCTAGTTCTTTCTCCCCCTTTGTCACTGTCAAAAAGAAGGGAATAAACTAATTTTGTAATTCTTTTTTCCTTTACATCAATTTTCAAATCATGACAAAGGATAAATAACAAAGTTGAAAAATTAAGTTATAAATGTGAAAATAATTTTTTATCATGAATATTTCATCATTGCATGTATCATTATCATGAGTTGAAGTATTGCATGCATAATATCAAATCATTATTCATAATTACATCTATATTTCAATCATTATTTCAATCATAAAAAATGAAAGATCAAGTCTAAAATTTGAGAAATCATGAGAAACCATAATTGATTTTAATAAATCTCCTCTTAAATAATTAACGAAAAGATTTCTTAGGAGATCGTAATATAGATAAAATTCATTTAATCTTGTAGGAGAACAAGATCTCAATTCATGCACATAAAATTTCTCAATTCATTATGAATCATAAAATTTATAATTCCAAAAAATCATAATTCATTTAGATAGTATATAGCAAAAAAAACAATGAGAAAATGATATTCATTCATAGAAAGATTTCAAGTATCAAATATTGAGAAATCAAGATCATAAATTGAATTATTTTTTTCTTTAGTAAATGGTAAAGAGAAACATAAGAGATCAAATAAGATCTTAATTCATAAAATATTTCATGTTATAAATCTCAAAAAATCAAGATAAAGTTTATTCAAATTCAAATCGTCACATCAAAATCATTTCCAAGTGATTCATAAAAAAAAATATAGATATATTCGTTAATCTCTCCTTTTTGAAAATCAATGAAGTAGAGTAAAGAAATTTTTCAAGGAGAAAGCTTTCCTCTTTTTAGTGTTTTAATTCATATGATTGATTTCATATAAGCATGCCCCTTGTCATTTATGTCAAATCAAAACATGCATCAATATTTAAAACGGAAAGACCAAAAATCATCAATATCAAAAAGTGTAACATATAATTCCAAAACATATGATTTCAAATCTTTACTTCAAGTCCTCATACATAAAAATCATCAAGCATGATACAAACATTTATTTTCAAAACATTCATCATGATAAGGCATACAAGCCATAAATACAAAGAAATCATTAAACAAAAAGCATATTCATCAATTATGGTTTCATTTAGCATAAGGCATTTTCAAACAAAATTGAAAAGCAATACGAAAATCATCAAGATATACATTATTGCTTCTTAAAACATACATAGGATTTATCTTAACTATTAGATTTAAGTCTAACATTTTGTTCATTTATTATAAAACATGTAATTTTCATGATCATTTTCAAAATTACTAGAAAGATAAGCATGATCCTAATACTTTTAACATTTTCATTACATCATTAAACATGCAATTTTCAAGAAAATTTTATATATAATTTTTCTAAACTAAATTAAAAATAACTCATGCTAAAGCATCATGTAATTTTGAAATAAGGTTTGGTTACCTCATTGTCGAAAGCCGTTAAGGCATAGTTTGCTGCCTCGCCTTTGTTGGTTTGCTCCTCATCTTCGGATGCGGTCGATTCATCCCAAAGTGCTTTCTTCTTCTTGCGTTCATAGCAAGTAGTTACGTTTTTTTTGTTCTTTAATTTTTATTTCATGAACTTTTTAAATTTCATATTGAGGAGTTCAAATTCACCATCACTTGAGCTTATGCTTAAGTGGTCTTCAATTGTTTTAAGTCTGAAATCCTTCCTGTTCTTTGGAAGGTTGTCCTCAAGTTCGTTTTGTGCCACATTGGTCATTTCGTAGGTCATTAAAGACCCAATTAGTTTTTCGAGTGGAAGCTTATTTAAGTTTTTTGCCTCTTATATGGTAGTTATTTTTGAATCTGAATTCTTATGAAGAGAACGTAAAATTTTGTTTCCAAGTTCAAAATTTGAAAAACTTTTACCAAATGCTTTTAGACTATTGATAACATCCGTAAAACGGGTGTACATGTCTCCAATAGTCTCGCTTGGTTCCATTTGAAATAACTCAAAATCATGCATCAAAATAATAATCTTCGAATCTTTAACTCTACTAGTGCCTTTGTGTGTGATTTCAAGAGTGTGTCATATATCGAAAGCCGTTTCGCAAGTAGAAACCCGATTAAACTCAGTTTTATCCAAAGCGTAAAATAGAGCGTTCATAGCTCTAGTATTTAAGGAAAACATTTTCTTCTCCAAATTATTCCATTCTTTCATTAGAGTGGAAGACTTTTGAAAACCACTTTCGATAATATTCCATAAATTCAAGTCCAATGAAAGTAAGAAAACTCTCATTCGAGTTTTCCAATATGTGTAGTTCGTCCCATTGAAAATAGGAGGACGAACGATAGAAATCTAAAAAGAGCCATTTCTCTTGGGTGTTAAACCAAATGAGAAATAACATGGCTCTGATACCAACTGTTAGGAACGAGTCGGCACTAAGAAGGGGGGGTGAATTAGTGCAGCGGACAAAAACGTCGGTTTCATAAAATATTTGTTTCGTACGATAAAATCGATCTCGAAAAGATATTAAACTTCAAAGCGTTCGTTAGAGTATAATGAGAAAGTAAAGCAAGTAAGGAGGTTTGCAGTAAGGTAAATTGCACAAAAGAAAAACAAACCAGATTTTTATAGTGGTTCGGTTATCGTGACCTACATCCATTCCTGATTCCTCTTCCGTCGAGGCCACCGGTATCCACTATTGGTCTTCCTTCAATAGGTAAAGACCAACCACCTTTTATAGCTCTTTCTCCTTTTATCGGATTTAGGAGATAACCCTTACACCCCCACTTACTCATCTCTTAAACTATTCTAACACTTAGAATAATGAGAGGATTTCACACAAGATTGTAATAGTGTTTCTTTCTTTTTTCACTCTCAATACTTGTGTGGTTTAACCGAGGATGAGAGGGGTATTTATAGGCCTCAAGTTGATTAAAATTTGGAGCCTAAAAATATCTTATCCCCGATTCTCGAGGTCCTGACAGTACCACCGCTTGTGTTGGGCGATACCACCGCCTGTGTTGGGCGATACCACTGCCTGGAAGACTGTGTCTGGGCGGTATCATTACCCAGACTAGCGGTACCACCGCCTGACACTACCATTGGGCAGTACCACCGCTTGACATAGTCTCGAAGACTATGCCACAACTATGCCACCTGTTTGGTCACTATTTGGGCCTTCCACTTGGCCCAACACAGTCCAAACTTAGGTCACTGAATGGACCTTTCTCTTGACCCAAAATAGCCCTATTTGAGCCCAATTAATCCCAAATTGAGTTGGTCTAATTACATTCTAAATCGACTTAATTAGACTCTAAACTAACTCAATCTACACATAATTGATTACAAGTGAATCCTATGTTGTCCGGCATATCATTGGTTCTTCTAACGCTTCGTCTGATCCTTCGGTGCATCGTCCTATTTTGCGGCCTTTGCCCAATCGGCATGTTGACCTCCACAACTCCGATCTCCTTGGCGCAATGTCTGCTCTTCTAGGCCTGATGCCCGAATTCTCGGCCCGAAGCCTTCTACCGACACATCGACTGTTCCTCCGGTCCAACATCCAATATTCTAGCATGTTCACTCCGGCTCAACGTCTGATTCCTCCTGCTTTAATCAATTTGCCTCTCCTGATCGACGTTAGCCCTGTGTCACTCAAACGCATATTAGAATAACACTATAATTGGTTTCATCAACAAAATCCGAGATTCAACAGAGGTGACAGCCAAAAAGCTTAACCTATGCCCTTTTGGTTCCCTCCTATTTATAGAGGTCCCATATCAACTTAACCCTAATGGATCCTGCCCTATCGAGTATTAGATCTCTATTCAATTACCCAAGCCTTTTATATTAGTGCGTCTCTACCCAATAATCTCTTATTAGCTCTTATTGGATCTCATCTATATGATCCAATAATTTAGAGGCTTAATGAATATCTTATAAGATAAAGGCTCCGACGGATGTCTTATATCCAAACCTCTACTCGTCAAAACACTTACGATATATGTATGACTCTCTAGGCCTAATATATAGCTTGTTATGAGTCATATATATCAGAACTCCTTTTAGCTCAGTGAATTATTATCTCCATAATAATTCACTCGATTCATCGACTACGAATGTACTAGGCTACTATATCGTAGTCCCTAGACGATATAGGGAAATCCAATCTTTGGACCTATTTGTCCTCAATTACTATGTACCTATAATCCCTTATCCATCTAATATCCTAGAGATCGTATACCGGGTATGGTGTTGTCAAGCTCATACGGTTTCTCCTCGAGTCTCGCTCTAATCGGATTCTCTGAAAGAACTCTTTTTTTCTCAATCTGAATGATCTTGGCCAAAGATTTGTCTGAACAAGAACACATAAGTTATTCCTCTCATGATACTGAGAGTGGATGATCCTTTATCGACACTCAATAGCCCTTGTAAGGTTAACTGTCACTCCTAATGACCGATTGTGTTAGATTTGAAATTTCCAACATGAATGCGAATGGTAAATTAACCTGAAAATTTTATATAACAATAATATAAGCTATAAATTTAATTTAAGAGAAATATATATTATTTTTTAGAAAATAATGATGCTACAATCTCGTGGGTAATTAAGCTATTATTCTGCTTTTTCTTAATTGTTGTCTTACAAAGCAATGGGACAAGCACATTGGAATTACAGTGGCTTGGGACGTCCAGCAGATTCAATAGTATTTTCTCTCCCCTTAGCCATCTGTAAAGTTGCAGGAAAAGCTGAATGAGGCTGGACCAGATTGCCTATAGAATTTGCTCTGAAATGGACAACTACATGGCGTCGAAGACTTTTTCCTTCCATGAGGAGCCAATTAATTGATCAGTGACGATTACAGGCCAACCTTTGTGAAAGATGGTAGAGAAAACATAGCTTTCAACATTGGATCAGATCCAAATAAGCTGATGTAGAAGTTTTCTAGCACATGATAAGCGAGGCCTGACCTGCTTTCCTTTATACAGTATGATGATAGTACCAGCAAGGAGTTGCTTGATGATGCTTCTGAGACCGAGCAGCAGAAAGCCAGAGAGCCGGTAGCGATCTGCAGCAAGATCAGAGCATGAGCATGGCCTCTACCCAGTCCACGGCCTCCACGGACACGCATCACAACCCGCACTTCGACGAACTCCGGTGGGTGATCCAGATACGCCACACGCTGGAGGAGGAGCACGACGACGACATGGGCATCCCCGTGTCGGTGTTCAACGTCCCCAAATGCTTGCAGGTGACCAAGCCCGAGGCGTACGTCCCCCAGCTGATAGCCGTGGGGCCGTACCACCACTGGCGCCCCGAGCTGTACGAGATGGAGCGCTACAAGCTCGCCGCCGCGAGGAGGACGCAGAAGCAATTCCACACCATCAAGTTGCAGCACCTCATCGAGCAATTCACCAAGCTCGAGCACAAGATCCGTGCCCATTACCACAGGTCCCCAGTCTTTCCTCTGCTGCCAGCGATGCTAACTCGGATATATCAGACTGAACGAGTCTTGTTTACAGGTACCTTGATTTCAATGGAGATACGTTGGCGTGGATGATGGCGGTGGATGCGTCGTTCTTGCTTGAATTCCTGCAGGTTTATGCTGTCCAAGAAGAAGGAGAAGGAGAAGGTAAGGTGCTCAGAAGGTTGTCTTCTCGGATGTCCCATTTGGTGGATTACACGGGGAGGAAGTCGGCGCACAACGTGATATTGAGAGACATAATGATGCTGGAGAACCAAATCCCGCTCTTCCTGCTGCGCAAGATCCTGGAGCTGCAATGCTCCTCGATCGAAGTCGCTGACGGCACGCTGACCAAGATGCTAACCGGCTTGCTCAAGGAGCTCTCCCCTTTCAAGCTGATGGACAACTTCCCCTGCATCGACGTCGCGCAGCACGCCCACTTGTTGGAGCTACTCTACTATGTCCTCGTCCCTAAATCCGACGACGACGGCGACGACAACGAGATCGAGGAGCAGAACGACGAGGCAGCGCCGAAGGAGCAGAAGTACGGGAACTCCGGCTACGTCAGGCAGCTTCTCGATGCGGTCTGGAAGATTGGATCGAGCCTCAACGGAGCTCCAATCCGCTTCATCAAGGGCGTCATCGTGTCGAGGCCCGTCAAGCTCGTGGTGCAGGTTCCCTGGAAGATCCTCACCAGCCTCCCGGGCTTCTCGATCGTGAAGCAGCCGGTCGAGAACTTCTTCTCCTTCCAGGGAGAAGAAAGCTCCCGGGCCCAAGATCCAAGTTCCACCAACAGCATCCACAAACCACCACTGGTGGAAGAGATCATGATTCCTTCGGTGACCGAGCTGATCGACGCCGGCGTAAAGTTCTTGCCGACTCATGGCGACCTGACAACGATCGCGTTCGATGTGAAGACAGTGACGTTCTACCTCCCCACCGTCAGCTTGGACGTGAACACCGAAGTCATTCTGAGAAACCTGGTGGCGTACGAAGCTTCTGCTGCAACGGGGCCGCTGGTGTTCACCAGGTACACCGAGCTGATGAACGGCATCATCGACACCGACGAAGACGTGAAGCTGCTGAGGGAAAGAGGGGTGGTGCTGAACCGGATGAAGAGCGATGGACAAGTGGCGAAGCTTTGGAACGGGATGAGCAGATCGGTGAGGCTGACGAGGGTGGCGTTCTTGGACAAGGTTATTGAGGACGTGAACAAGTACCACAACAGCAGGTGGAGGGTGAAGTTGTGGAGGTTCATGAAGAAGTATGTGTTCAGTTCATGGCAGGTTCTGACCTTTGTGGGTGCCATTCTGCTGCTGATTCTTACAGGTCTGCAAGCATTTTGCTCGGTGTATACTTGTTCCCGCTGGTTTGGCGACGTGAATGTGCAGAAACAATAAGTACTCATCCAGTTCAGGTATCACCAAAGACGAAGTTTGATGATGAAAAGATCGTGGATCGTATTAGGATTGCGTGTACTAATCATGTGTACCTCTAAATTTACGTGATTTGGATTGTTCACCATTAGGTTTGAACTTGTGTCATGTTGGTGGTACTGAAGGAAAGATTTTAGATTCTCGGAGGAGAAGAATGATTTCTGTTGATGTACTCGATGTTGTGGCCTTGCGTCTAACAAAGTTCAATATATTTGTATGATAATGTGGTTTGGAGATCACTTGGAAGTGTGCCTTTCGTATGATAATGAGCATCCTATTGCCAAACATGAGTGATTGAATATTCTCACATGGCTGTAACCAGTAAGTACTCTGTTATTAACATCCAGAAGTGATATATCTCACAGCCTCAAAGTTGTTGAATATTCTTCGTTAATGCTTTCAATAGTTAGCCTTTCGAAACATCCGTGCAATATTAAAATGATTGTGATACTACTGTAAGCAGCAGTGATGAGTAGTGCAACATTCTCAAGGATGTCCCATCTCTCGGTCTTTTGTCCACTCACATGCTCAAAGATGTTCCAATTCTTAGTTGCTGTCCACTTTCATGTCTACTGCTAGACTGGTTTTATCTGTATCAATGAAGTAATCAATAGCTAGATCCCCTTTTGAGGTGGAAGTGGGGTCAGGTCGAGACTGTCCATATAAGATCTGAATCATATTCTTGACAGCCTCCCTGGCTGTTATCATTTTATGTCCAGCTTGATGCTGAAATGATTATGAAGTAAATTATAGTCCTTGTTGTTAGTTTTAGAGAATAAGAGTTTGTAAGATCTGGCTGTGCTCTTTATGTTATTACTGGAGATACTTGCATATAAGCTGAAGCCAGCTGACTTTGTTAGACCTTATTGTATGATTCCGTGACAACTCCAAGATTTTTCTTTATCGCGCATGATTTGATTGCTTAATTAGTTTTCACTTATTGCTTGTAGTTCCAGCTAGACTCCTGTTTTGCATTCATCTCAAGGTATTGGATTGTTGTGGTTCCCATATATTTATTATATTAACAGTACATCATCAGCATCCGTAGGTCAAAGTGGATAGACTATTTTATTATTTTTTTCCATCACTTATTTAAAATGTGGATGTATGGAAATATTATTTAGTTATCATGTCGTAATCATAGATGGAAAGCTTGTACAGAGGATATTATTTATCTGAATCCTGGAATAATCGGATAGGATACATCTAGAATGAATCGAGATTTATTACCATTTTGTTATCAAACACCAGCAGTGACTTCTGATGATACAACACAAACATTATTCACAAAACATTAGGGTAACATGCTCCGTAGGAAACAGAAGCTTATCTCTGTTTAGAACAGCAAACAAGTCCAGATGAACAGCACAAATTATATATCAACAGTGGATAACAATGGCAGACGGCAAAGATGTTTCATTTGACAACCAAAAAGGATAATGATATCCCTCTAACAGCAATATTGTAGTAATCATGGGATTCTTGAGCCCTTAGACCAATAGATATTACAATTTCTAGTAAATCACTGATAATGGATATCTTTTAGATGGATCATTTTTCTGGCTTATGCCTTATCTAAACCTTCTTCCCTACTGTTAGATGTGCTGCTGCCGCTACTATGCTGCGCTTCATGTGCTTCTCTTTGGTTTCTGGAAAGGAGCTCAAATGACCAAGTTTCTGATATTCCAACTTCCGTAAGTGAATTGAGGTAAATGTCATAGAGGAGGGGGCCAACAGGCTGTCGCTGCATTGGAATTGTGGTGTTCAAAGGACTGAGGCAGATTTGGAGAAGTATAGTCTAATTTGTCATGAGACTCTGCCATAGGATCACACTTCATCTTCTCATGTAACTCGTTCTGCAATTGCTCAACCTCTGAGTTCAGGACATTCTTCTAATCTTGCAGCACATTCTTCTCCCAGTAACCTGCTTCAGTACAAGATTAAAAAAAAAAAGAGTTCATATCAAACTCGATCCTTTTGTCCATAAATTATGTGGGCTGTATCCATTTATTTTTATTTTGATTTTTATTAAGTCTCTCTACGTGAAAGAGATGATAAACTGTGTTCTGGATGATACAATTGTTTTCACCATATAAATACCTAATTCATTTTTTTTTTTAGCTTCCAATTTATCTATTGTTTACCTTTCTATATAGTTCAAAACCATCATTTAAATTGTAAAACTTGCAACTAGTACATGTTAGTTTGACAAGTCTCATAGTCGGAAAATTAGACTTGTTATCTCCTATTGCAACTATAAATAAGGGCTTGGACTTTGAAGTCAGATGCACCACAAGAAAAACTAAGTATTTACTTTGGTTTAAGTCCACATTCAGTTAAATAGTTTGGACTTATACTTTAAATTTTTCTTGTTTAGTATTTTCTGGTGTCTTATGGCCTAGGAACATCTTCCTAAGGCATTTGTAAGTCTCTTTTCATAGTAGTGATTTGCTCCTCTTTCGTCCGTGTATGTAGGTCAAAGTTAATTGACCGAACCATGTAAATATGGTGTTCTTGTCGGTTTTATCTTTTCGTTTTATTGTCTTTGTTGTGTTGCCAAAATTACCTTGTGGTAAATTTCCTAGGGCTAGCTCTAACAAACTAATATCAGAGCCTAGTTTATGGAGGCCATTCTGGTTCAAGACGGAGTTGATTTGGTACTACAGGGAGCCGAGAGCATTCCAGATGATATGTCAAAAGAAGAGCTTGCGGGTATGGATAAGAAGACTCGATCAAGCATCATTCTAAATCTCTCTGACGAGGTTTTACGGGAGGTAGCTACGAAGACTACGGCTAAGAGCATGTGGGACAAGCTTAAAGCCTTGTACATGAAGATGACAGTGGAGAATCGTCTCTACTTGAAACAGAGTCTGTATATGCTTCGGATGATTGAAGGTACATCTATACTCTCGCATCTTGATAAGTTTGATTCTTTGGTTATGGATTTGGAGAATATAGATGCAAAAATTAATAATGAGGATAAAGCTTTGTTACTCTTGTGTTCTCTTCCCCAATCTTTTAAGCATTTCCGTGATACTTTGATTTATGGAAAAGAAATAGTTTTGTATCAAGAAATTAAATCTGCACTGAAATCTAAGGAGCAGATAGACAAGAATATCACTAGGGAAAGTAGAGAGAATCAGGCTGAGGGTCTGGTTGTTAGGGGGAGAATGGATAAAAGAGAATTTGACAGTAGTAGATCTAAATCTAGATCTAAATCCAAACATAGAAATTTGGAATGCAGATATTGTCAAAAAATGGGGCACATTAAATCTGATTGCTTTAAATTAAAAAATAAATTAAAGCAAAAGGAAAATTTTGTTGAAAAAACTACTGAATCCGCTGAAGTTAGTGTAGCAACTAATGAGATTGTTGGAAATATTTTTTCTGCTATTGATGACAGGACGAGGTCTAAAAATGAATGGATTTTAGATTCAGGTTGTTCTTATCACATGTGTCCCAATAGGGATTTGTTTTCCATATATGGATCTTGTAATTGTGGAATTATTTTGATGGGCAATAATGCCGCATGTGATGTTGTTGGTAGAGGTACAATCCGAATTAAAATGCATGATGGTATTGTGAGGACGCTCATTAATGTTAGACATGTTCCTGATTTAAAAAAGAATCTCATCTCTTTAGGCACCCTAGAGGCCCTTGGGTGTAAATACACAACTGAAGGTGGAGTTATGAAAGTTTCTAGAAGTGCCCTTATTGTTATGAAAGCTTGTAGGTCTGATAGCTTGTATATTCTACAGGGAACTACTGTCATAAGTTCGGTTGCAATTTCGTCATCATCATTGTCTGATTCTGACATCACCAAATTATGGCATATGCGTTTGGGTCATATGAGCGAAAAAGGTTTGAGCATATTGAGCAAAAGATGTCTATTTTGCAGACAAAGTACTAGGCCACTGGACTTTTGTGAACACTGCATTTTTGGAAAGCAGAAAAGAGTCAGCTTCACTTCTCCGGCAGTTCACAAAACGAAAGGTACTCTTGACTATATTCATTCAGACCTTTGGGGTCCAGCTCATGTTCAGTCTAAGGGTGGTGCTAGGTATATGTTGACTTTCATTGATGATTATTCCAGGAAAGTTTGGGTTTATTTTTTGAAGCATAAAAATGATGTTTTTCTAACCTTTAAACAATGGAAGCCTTTGATTGAGAAATAAACAGGTAAACAGATTAAGCGGCTTTGATCAGATAATGGCATGGAATTTTGTGAAGGTGACTTTGAAGAATTCTGCAAAAATGAAGGAATCGTTCGGCATCGCACTGTTAGGATAACGCATCAGCAAAATGGTGTGGCCAAACGTATGAACAGAACACTCTTGGAGAGAGCAAGGTGTATGATCTCAAATGCAGGGTTGACAAAGGACTTTTGGGCAGAGGCAATTAATATGGCCTGTTACGTAGTCAACCGTGCTCCTTCTGCAACACTTGACTTTAAAACTCTGGAGGAAGTTTGGTCAGGTACTCCTGCTGATTACTCTGATTTAAAAAATTTTGGGTGTCCAGCATACATGCATGTAAATGAAGGAAAATTAGAGCCTCGGGCTAAAAAGTACATTTTCCTTGGGTATGCTTCTGAGGTGAAAGGATATAAATTATGGTGTTCTGATCCCAAATCCCCAAAATTTATAATCAGTAGAGATGTTACTTTTGATGAATTATCTATGTTATCTTCTAAAGAGGAATCTACTAGTTATACAAATGATAGTGCGCAGAAGTATGTGGAGCTTGAGATTAATAGTTCAGATTATTTTAAGTCGAACTCTTCTACTCAAAGAATGCCAGCAGATGATCCAGAGGAAAAGCAATATTCCATAGCCAAGGATAGACCACGGAGAGATATTCGACCACCACAAAGATATGCAAATTTGGTTGCATATGCTTTGTTTGTTTCAGAAGAGACAAGTGAAGTTGGTGAACCTACTTCCTACTCAGATGCAGTTTCTTGTGATAATTTTGTTAAGTGGTTGATTGCGATAAATAAAGAAATAGAATCTCTCCATCAGAATAGAACTTTGGATCTTGTGAAGCCGCCTTCGGGTAAGAAAATTGTTGGATGCAAATGGGTTACCATTGCTGAGGGGAAAGTCCTTGTTCATAAAATTCATATGAAGGACAATCCAGTTGATATACTTATGAAGTCTCTTCCAGTTTACAAGTTCAAGCAGTGCTTGGACTTGGTTGGTGTTCATTGTGTGATTGCCCGTTGGGTGTTCATTGTGTGATTGCCCGTTGGGGCTTTTATGAAGAAGGTGGAGCAAGTTTTGTTGGGACATGCCAAGGTGGATATTTGTTAGTTTGGCAAGTCCCATAGTCCCACATCGGAAAAATCAGACTTGTTATCTCCTATTGCAACTATAAATAAGGGTCTGGGCTTTGAAGTCAGATGCACCACAAGAAAAATTAAGTATTTACTTTGGTTTAAGTCCACACTCAGTTAAATAGTTTGGACTTATACTTTGAGTTTTTTTTGTTTAGTATTTTCGGGTGTCTTATAGCATAGGAACATCTTCCTAAGGCATTTATAAGTCTCTTTTCATAGTAATGATTTGCTCTTCTTTCGTCCGTGGATGTAAGTCAAAGTTAATTGACCGAACCACGTAAATCTGGTGTTCTTGTCGGTTTTATCTTTTCATTTTATTGTCTTTGTTGTGTTGCCAAAATTACCTTGTGGTAAATTTCCTAGAGCTAGTTCTAACATTACATCATACAGTTTTTTAAAATATTGACATTACCATGACAGTAACCTAAGAAATATCAGAAAATGAAGTATTCCAAAATAAACAGAGAAAACAAAGCATTTATTAAGCGCAATTCATCTTTCCAAAAAGGTCGGAGGGAACCACACTAAACATAAACATGCCCCAAATCCAAAAGAATTGAGATTAAAAGAGAAAATTAAGCTTCAATGCACAATCTGAAGATAATTCTCCTATCCCTGATAAATCAAATAGCACGGAAGATTGACTTTTGGTTTGCACATGCTACGAAAGCTATCTACACAAACTTTAAACTACTCGACTAGAATTCAGTTTGGCACAATATATCCTTCTGAAAACAATATTATAACTATAAAATAGATCAGAACAACTTGAATTATTTTACACGCTTCTAAATTTGGATTAATTCCATAAACCAAAGTAAAGTGATTGCATGAAATAATTATTTTAACTACAAGAGTATAAATTTTGATTTTCAATTAGAAGTACTTACACATAGCGAGATTTATTCACCAAAGCAACATTTTCCTTTCTAAGGGCTTCTACTTGTGCAAGGAGATGCCGCAATAACCGAGCGATAGAGGCTTTTCCATTATCTTTGAATTGAGACAGAAACACATAACAGGTGGTGTGGTCTTTCTTGGTTACTGGGAGTTTGTGGCTGAGTGTGTTTATTTATTACCAGCTTACAGGGAAAGAGAGGAGAAAGAAATATTACATGGAGCTCCACTACAAGGTTATTCGACACTCTTGTACATTCAGTGTTCTGTTTCTCCGTTTGCTACAACTATGCAAGGAAAAGCAGTTCTCTTTAGCCAACTTACCAGGTGCTTTTCTACATTAGTGTTGATTAAATGTCCACTCCATGGCAACTTACCAAGTGACAGACCCAACTCCAGAAATAGCTCATTGGTCTCGTTTCATCTTCTCTCTCGTAGCCTCCTTGTCTTTCTTTGGAACTTTCCTTGAACTTTTTGAGCTTGGAAAGACGGCAGAATGAAAAGTCCCTTAATATGTAGAAAGGTTTAAAAGAGTTATCATGAAAAGATCAAATAGACCAAAAATGAAGAAAAAAACCTCCAATAAATATAATGCAGAGTTAGACTCGTACCGATGGCCAACTATTATCAATGTCCTATGAGAATTGACACATATATATATGGGAAGAGAATCTGATTGAGAAGCTTCTTCCTATAAGTTCCTCGTCCGAAGGAAATTGATTTTTGATATTTTGTGGAGATTTTAGCAGCTTCATTTGACATGGTTTTTGGCCCAATATCAAATAGATTCCATAATGTGGAATTTGTTGCATATACATCATAATATTGATTCTGCATACATACCATATGCTCGATGGGTGAGGCTAAGGTATGCATTTCACAGGAATAAAATAAGTGATCATGACAAAGAAGATAAACATGGAACTAGTTGTCTTTTGGTCATATCAACTTTTTAGCTCTTGGGGCTGGTTGTGATAGATTACAAAACCTTGTTTGTGCATCCTATGTAAGGACAAGATTATGCATGTTGATAATATTACCACATTTGCTGGACTCTTAGGTTTTCATACTTATCAAAAATGACAAACTAATTATATATATATATATATATATATATATATATATATATATATATATATATATATATATATATATATATATATATATATATATATATATATATATATATATATATATATATATATATGCGTGCGCGTGTGTGTGTGTGCACACACATTTCTCCGAGATCAAGATAGTTAAAATTTGACAATACTATATGGTTATTCTTTGAAACAAAATTTCATAGAAATATCCAGATAACACATTTAATTTATCTATTGTACCCAAATTTGAACGATTGGATAAAACTTGATGGATGTTGTAAACACCGTAATAGGTAATTCAAGGAAGGAGACAAGCTTTGTCCAACCTAAGTGAGTTTATGTATCAAAATCTGAAAAATTTATATAGGCCAACAAAATCCATTTACATATTTGGGAATGGAATCTAGTAAACGCTAGTATTTGAGTTGGACATTTCATACATATTATTCACCAATTGAATCTGAATCTGTATCAAATTCGCCATACCACACTGTCTCAATCTTTAACTACAAATTGATTAAATTATATCAATGACATTCTTCATTCTTCATACAAGGACAACTGTTAATTGTGCATAAAAGGTTTGGAAACATCCAACTAGCCTAAGCTCCCATCAGATCTCTAAATTTAAGGCAGCAGTTTTCACAAATATCCATGAACATAAAAGAGGGCCTTACCCACAAAGATGATATCGTCAAGGTTTCGTTGATTATTTGACATCCACGGTACAAAAATTGTCAAGGTAGGTTGTACTCAATTCAGGGGTAAAGATTCAAAATTCTTGATCTTGACAGAAAGGTAGGCAATGGATGTATCAAGTAAGATTCCTTGATCCAAATGTTCTTCAAACACCAAGCCAAAATGTCATACGACAGAATGCATTACAGCGACATACGTTCCCAATCAGAAAACAGAATGCAGCATGATTTCAATCAAAGGTTTCATATAGCAGAACAAGCATACTTTAGTTCAGATTTAAAAGTCGAATATAATCACAAGCACTTCAGGCTCATCTCCTTCAAAAAATATAACCATCTCCATCATCTATCTTCCAGCAGATTGCGCAGCTACAGCACTTGCGCCGTTGGCAATGGAAGAGGGAGGAATCGCTACCATGATGCGGTTAGGTAATCTGCAAAGAACAGAACTCTTCTATCAGAATTTAACTACTTTCTTTCTGAATCTCTGACCGATCAAGCGAAAAGAAATTAACTTTTACTGAAAGAAGAAGAAGAAGGGGATTGCAATTACAAGACCAAACTAGCGACGATCTTTTTGATTCGTCCTCATACTTCCTCAAAATGGAAAATAAAATTAAGAAAACTCGAGATTTACGGAAAAAATAATCTAATCCGAGGATAAAAGATGATGATTAAATTTACTCGTTTCATCTAACTATAACTGACCAATCAAAAGGATGTCAAGAATCAACAAGAATAGAGGGTAAAACATTAACAAGATTATCAAAATAGATAGAGAAAATAAAGAAAGTCATATATCAGTCTTCACCGGAGCTCTAATTGCAATCCAAAAATGAACATATTTTATAAGACGATCTACAACCATAAAGATGATGGTTTGAGATGGTAGAAGTCTATCGATAAAATCCATAGATACATCAGTCAAAGAATTATCAAGAATAGAAAGATGCTGAAGCAAACTAGCAATAGCAACTATCTCACCTTTGTGGCATTAGTAAACATCATATTCTACAACAAACTTCTTGATAGTTTTCTTTATACCCTTCTAATAAAAAAGTTGCTAGATGCATTTATATATATGAAAAAAATCCAAAATGACTCATAGTTGGTATGAAACTCTTCCAAAATTATGTTCTAATAAGAAGAATTTAGTCTAAGATAATTCTGCTCTTATAGTGCAAATCTATGAGATCTTAGCTGTAATTAGGAATAGAAGTTGGGTCTTCTTCTAGCTTTTTAGTAACATCTTGAATTTTAGGATCATCAACAATTCACTCCTAATAAGTTATAATGTTTTGCAAGTAGAAATAGAAATAGTCACTAGCTTGCTCTAGAAGACAAGAAAGTGTATCTCCAAATTCTCACTCTCATTCTTATAAATAATCTCATAGTCAAAACTCAATAGTTAGTAATCCATTTTTGTTGCTCTAAAGAAAAAAATCCTTACTCAATAAAATATTTTAAGCTTTTGTGATCCGTGTGTATTTGAAATCGTCAACCAATTAAGGCATCCACTTAGTAACTACATGAACAATGACTACCATATCCTTAGCGGAAACACAAACTCAAATAAGATAGGGAAAGTAACCTATTAGTATAAGCAATTGGACGACCTTCTTGCATTAGTATAGCTCCAATACTCACTTTAAAAGCATCATTTTCAATTATAAATAACTTGTTAAAATATGAAAAAAAAATGAGAATTAGCATAGTAGTTATTACATACTTAAGAGAAATAAAAGCTTGAGTAGCTTCTCCTATCCACTTGAATGCATCTTTCTTTAAAAGTGATGTCAAAGAAGCACTAATTTTGTCCTAGTTCTTCACAAACTTTCAATAATAGTTAGTGAGTCTCAAGAATCCTCTAAGAGCCTTAATTGAATTTAGAATTAGCTAATCTTTCATTGCCCAAATTTTGGAATGATCAACTATAACACCCTCTCGGGAACGACCAAGATACTTCACCTTAGATTATGCAAAGCTGCATTTTTATTTCTTGACAAAAAGATAATGCTCACGAAGAAAGGTAAAAACAATCCATAAATATAATAAATGACTTTTTGATGATGGGTTATAAATCAAAATAGCATCAAAGAAAATTAAAACAAACTTACAACTCAAAAGACATCATTAATTAAACTTTAAAAAGTAGAATGTGCATTGGTTAACCCAAAAAGGATTATCAAAAATTTATAATAATCATCATGCATTCTAAAAGCATTTTTTGAATGTCATCTTCATGTACACGAGTTTGGCAATAGCTAAACATAAATCCAGTTTAGCGAAAACTTGTGCACCTCCTAATTTATTAAGTAACTCATCCACTACTGGAATAGGATACTTGTCTTTTCCTATAATATTATTGAGTACTTGATAATCTACACACATCTGCCAAGAATCATCCTTCTTCCTTACCAATAAGATTAGAGAGAAATATGGACTAACACTAACTCTTATGACCCTTGCTTCAAGCATCTTCTTAATGATTTTCTCTATCTCTATCTTTTGAAAGTGTGAATATTAATAAGGCTGAACATTAATTGGTGTACTCCCAAGTAAAAAATGAACCTAGTGATCATGTGATTAAAGAGGTGGAAGTCCTTGTGATTCTACAAATACATCCATTAATTCTTCGAGCAATGATTGAATATGTTCATCTTGTTTGAGTATTGTAGTTTCCTCTTTAATACTTTATAATTATACGAAAAATCGATGGTGTGCCTTTAGAAGAACTCTCTTCATTTTATGGCTAGTAATAATTGTGACCTTACTGTCACACTTACTCTTTCGGATCAATTGCTTTCCATTGATAAAAAAATTTATAATTAATTTAACTTATAATATTATTATGAAGATTGTCATGAAGTCCAGGAGCTTACCGGGAGTTCGCTGGAACATTACCGAGAGATCGTCGGAAGTTCGCCGGAAGATCGCCGGAAGCTCATTGGAAGAAACCTAGACTTACGAACTTTATTTAGCTTAGTAAATATCTTAAAATTTATAGTTAGTATATAATTAGGATTAGAATTAGGTCAACCCAATTAGGGGATAGTTGGGCCAAGTTTGGGTAATGTTGGGCCAAGAGAAAAGCTCAAACAATGACCAAACAGGTGAAACCGTTGTGGCATAATCTTTGAGACTGTGCCAGGCGGTGGTACCACTAGTCTGGGCGATGGTACCACTTAAATACAGTCTTCTAGGTGGTGGTACCGCCAGACTAGGAAGTGGTACTGCCTAGTGTCAAACTACAGTCGGTGATACTGCTCGTACCTTGAAATTTTAGGGATTTGAATTTTGGCTCGATTTTTTAAGCCATTTGGGGTCTATAAATACCCTAGCTATTCATGCATAGAGAAGCAAGAAAAGTAAATAAAAAATCTATGTTTCTAGAGTTGAAAACCTTTGTAAACTATAGAGTTTATCTTCCTAAAATTTAGAGACCATTCTAAGGAAGAGTGTAAGAGAAGATTTATAAAAAGGGGGTATAAAGGTTCTCTCCTAAGCTTGTGAAAGGAGAATAGAGTTATAAGAAGGAGGTTGATCTTTGTCTATTAAAGAAAGATCATTAGTGGATGCTGATGCCTCGATGGAAGGGGAATCGGCGGAGTGGATGTAGGTCACGACGACCGAACCATTATGAAAACATGGTTTGCATTTCTATTCGTGCTATTTACCTTCACTGCAAACTACTTATTTGCTTTCTAGAGTTGAAAACCCTTGTAGAGTATAGAGTCCCTCCTCCTAAAGTTTAGAGATCATTCTAAGGGAGAGTGCGAGGGAAGCTTTGTAAAAAGAGGGTGTAAAGGTTCTCTCCTAAGCCTCCAAAAGGAGAATAGAGTTGTAAGAAGAAGGTTGATCTTTGCCTATTAAAGGAAGATCATTAGTGGATGCCGATGGCCTTGATGGAAGGAGAATCGGCGGAGTGGATGTAGGTCATGGCGACCAAACCACTATAAAAACTTGGTTTGCATTTCTATTCTTGCTATTTATCTTCACTACAAACTACTTACTTGCTTTACTTCCATTACGCTTACGAATATGATTTCAAAGTTAACATCTCTCCGAAACTATTTTCCTCGAAATCGGTTTTAATCGAACAATAATTTTTTAAACCGATGTAATCTTTTTACTACACTAATTTACCCCCCCTCTTAATGCCGATTCGTTCCGAACAAATACAAACCGAGTTTATAGTGGTTCGATCATCATGACCTATATCCACTCCCGATTCCTCTTTATTCGAGGCCATCGGCTTCCACTACCAATCTTCTTTCAATGGGCAAAGATCAACTACCCTTATAACTCTTTCTCCTTTTCACATGCTTAGGAGAGAACCTTTACACCTCTCTCTTTTAAACTTAGATCGTTGTTTCTCCATTTAGAAGAACTTCTAAATACTAGAAAAATGTGACTCTACACTGAGAGAGATTTATAATTTTTTTTACAAGGATTCTTTCTCCCTTTCTCTACTCTATTTCTTATTGGTTCAAGTAGGAATAGTTGGGGTATTTATAAACTCCAAATGACTTAAAAAATGGAGCTAAAAATGTCTTATCCTAGGTTTCTAAGGTACTAGTGGTACCACCAGCATTACTAGGTAAGTACCACACCACCATCTACCATACTAACAACTGGTGGTACCATCGTCTATCAGTCTGACATTGATACTGAGCAATACCACCATTAAGTCTAGTAGTATCACCGCTTGACACAGTCTAGAAGATAGTGTTTGGGCAGTACCACCGCCCGATCTAGTGGTACCACTGGTTGACATAGTTTGGAAGACTGTGTTTAGGTGATACCATCGCCTAGTCTAACGGTGCTACCGCCTGGCCCTTTTATGGGTGACCGAATGAGCCTTCCACTTAGTCCAAAATAGCTTCAACTCAGGCCTAATTGACCCCTAATTGAGTTGACATTATATCATCTCAAAATTGACTCAATTAGACCTAAATTAACTTGATATAGATACACAATTACAAGTATGAATCCTATATTGTCCGGTATGTCATTAGTTCATCTAGTGCTTCATCCAATCCTTTGGCGCTTTGTCATCTCCTTCGACATATTGCCTAATCGGCATGTTGAATCCCGCAACTTCTGATTTCCTTAGCGCAATGTCTAATCCTTCAGCCCGATGCCCGAGCTCATGGCACGAAGTCCTTCCGGCACATCGACTATTCCTCCAGCCCGACGTCTAATCTTCTAACATGTTTCACTTTGTCCGAACATTTGATTCATCTTGCTTTAATCGAATTACCTTTCCTTGATCAAGGTTAGTCCTATATCACTCAAACGCACATTAGAACTTAACTTCATCAATTAATTTCATTATTAAAATTCAAGATTCAACATCAAATACCCTTCAACTTTTATATTTTAAGGATTAGAATAACTAGCTAATGCATGAACAACATATGTGATAGATTCCATAATATTATGATAATTACTTTCATGATCGGAGTCTATAACCTTAATCTCTGGTTCTTTAACTAATTTAATCATCAAAAATATTTTTAACTTATAATGATACTCTCTACTCCATTTTTCATCACAATACTAGTACAAACCCTCTATTGATTAAATTTTGAGTTCCTCTTGGGTCAGTCTTCTAGAATAAGGATTTTGATTAGAAATGGTTGGAGTGGTTGACTTGCCAGTCACTTGTTTATTAACACTTCTGGTTTAGTGGTTCTTCATATTAATTTTTTCTTCATGCAATCATATAAAAGAAATTACAACTATTGTAGAGGTTGGCGAGCATTAACTTCATAACAAATATCTAAATTAAGACTTATATTGAATGTTCCCACCAGTTACCTTTCAGAATAATCTTTAACCCAATTTGACTATCATTCAAATCGACTTTGATACTCGAATATAGTAGAAGTTTGACAAATTTTGGCAAGCTACACATCAATATTCTCATATTTAGATGGTTAAAAATGAATAAGAAATCCTTTCTTAAATTGCACCCATGAGGAAACTCTATGACAAGTTTTATATCAATCATACTATTGAATAGCATCTCCATCTAGTTGGATTAACACTATTTCTATTTTAGAATCTTTTAGAGTTTTATGAAAGTAAAAAAAAATTCTCTACTCTAAAAATCCAACCAGTCGGATCTCTATCTTTCTATCTAGGAAATTCTATTTTCATCGAGGGTAGCTATTATCACGCTCTTGGTAACATTTTCCTATGACTTTAGATTGATCTAGTTGTTTACTAGTAGAAGTCAAACTTCTATCTTGTTGAATTTTCCTGAAACACTTAAGCAAACTTTTTTTAAAATCATTAAGAGTTTCTTACAATGTGCTCTCAATTTTTGCTTCTAAGGTTTCAAATTGGGATTCCACATAATTATCAATAGTCATTGCATATAATTATAGATCTATAATTCCTAAATTTTATTTTAAATTTTGAGTTAAGGGCATAAGCACTAGTTATTGGGTGTTGAAGGTGAAGTCGTCATTGGAGATGCGGGCATCAAGGCCAGCGGTGATGTCGAAGAGAAGATTGTGAGAACACTAACGAAATATTGTAAGAACTATAGGAACCCATTGGCAGCAAGCCGTCGGGACCTATGGTGATGTTGAGGAGATTGAGGGAATGTCAAGGTAATACTGTAAGAACTTTAAGAACATTGCTCTGATACCAAATAATAAAACTCTAGGGTTTTATCTAAGAAAAGAGATAGGGATTTGATTACTTTGAGGGGATCAACCTGCTTTTAATCGCTTCGAGGGGATCGACCTCCAAATTAACCAAAGGCTTTGAGTTATATTTAATCCTTAATTAGGACTAGCATTTCTAATAAAAAAATAAATAAATAATCCCTAATTTGCTAGATTAAAAATTTTTATCATAATTAAAAAAATTTAAAATCTCTTACCATAATTAAAAACTAAATAAAAAAATTAATATCAAACTCTCGAATCCTAATATCTTCCTCCTCCCTTAAGGAGAGAGAGAGAGAGAGAGAGAGAGAGCATGACACAAGTGTGTGGTGAGCACTCGACTATTTGATGGTCCAGCTCATGCTATGTTTGATTCCAAGTGGCCTTCCTTCTTCGATCGGACCCCACCTTAGCAGTTACATTTTTATTACCGTGCCTATCACATCTTCTCATGTGTACCTTAAGAAGAAAAGAAGGATCACATGCAAGTGCAACCCTCTCTCAAATAGTAGTAATAAGGTACTATTAGCCCAAGATTAAACCAAATAGAAGAAGAAACAAATGAGAAAAGGAAAAAACTTTATTAAACTTCTTTAAAAAAATATTTATAGACCTTGAACAACTCTTAGACTTGACTTCAATACTTGAGACTTGAATTAATTTACATATAGATGCCACATATTTATATATGTAAAATATAATAGTTCATAATCTCTATAACTCTATCTAATCTTATTTAAAATCTTCTAAAATATATTTTAAACTAAGAATCTCTTTCCTTGAAACTCCATATAATCTTATTAAAAATATAAAATATTAATTTATGATCTTTCAAAATATGCTTTAACTTCTTAACACTCCCCCTTAAAGTATAATTTTGGAGATAAGTCCTAGTTTGATGTGCAACGTCAAACTCATAACTACCACCAAGTATGGGATCACCTTTAGAAATACAACCCCGACCAAAGTGTTCTCCAAAGTGCATGTGAATATTACTATCCAGATCCTTTTTTCTACTACTTGAAAATCTACCTAAATCAAGTTGCTATATTCGAAAACTTTTAGGACTATCTGGAATACCTCTTAACCCAAAGCCTAATTCAAACTAACTCGATGGAAAACTACTAAAATCTCTCACTAGACTTCGTGTAAAAGGCACAACATCCATATGATGATTGAATTCAAGAATAGACTTGTGCAAAGTAGAAATAGTACCAAATTCTTCATAGAAACTAGTAGGTAATGATCTAAATCTTTCATCTGGCAAAGGCCTAAATCTATCTTTCGGCAATCCATGAGCAAAAGTTGAATCATGCATGCCACCAACTTGAACTTTTCTTGTAATCCCATTAGCCTTAACACCTTTGGCTTCATCAAAACAAGTAGGCTCAAGATCATCAATTGATTCAAAAAATAAACAATGACATAAGTTTATATTGTCTCCATCTATGTAACGTGTTGGTTTGATAATTATTTCTTTTTATCATCTTAATATTAGAAATTTCTCTTTATGAGTATCATTACTCCCCTTATCACTTTGCTCCAACATTGGTAATAAAGAAATAACAAGAGTAGATACCGATGAGGAAGGATGTGAGCCAAAATCCATATGAGCATTAGATGATAAAGGAATCTCAACCACAAGTTTTGAACATGTATTACTTTCATTATTAGGACTGATATTTACAAAAGAAATTACTTGTGAAGGATAATAACAAGAAATTTCATCAAATACAACATCTCAAGATATCACATAACTGTGTTTATGGATCCATGCATTTTTTAACCTTCTTCCTTTTATCATAGCTAATAAAGATGTATGTTTTAGCCTTAGCATCAAGCTTACTTATCTTTGAATCTAGTATGTGAACATAGCATGGAGAACCAAATACTTTGAAATATTTAACATTTGGATTCTCACCAAACATGAGCTCATATAGATGTTGAATCTCGTATTTTGATGATGATACTACTTTATATGTGTTTATGATTTAATCTACATTTTTGAGTGATGCAGGATGCTTCGATCAGGATGAGACAATTAAAGCAGGAAAATCATGTGGTGCTGGAGGAACATGTCAGAAGATTGGACGTCGGGCCGGTGGATCAGTCGACGTATCGACAGAAAGCTTCGGGCCGTGGATTCGAGCATCGAGCCAAGAAGAGTAAAGATTGTGCCAAGGATATCAAAGTTGCGGAGTCAACTAGCCGATTAGGCAATAGGCCACAAGAGAGGACGATGTGCCGAAGAATCGGACGAAGCGTCGAGGGACCAATGACATGTCGGACAACTTGATTAATTGCTTAGGATTAATTGTCTCGATCGAAGTGTTGTTTTAAGTGTGCAGGATTAACTACGATAGCTTGAAGACATAAAGCAAGCCTACAGGAGTCAACTTCGATAGGTGTTCGAGAGTCCGTTGAGAGTCCGAAGATTCGTCGGAAGTGCTACCGGAACCAACCGAGAAGAAATCGGAGACTTGCCGAAGTTTTCAGAAGTTTTCCAGAGAGATCGTCGGAGGTTTGCAGAGATCACTAAGAAGGTTCGGCTACTTGCCAAAGACTCGCTGAACTCGCCACAAGACCAAGAGCCTGCTGGGAGTCCGTCGGAAAAAATCCGAGGGTGTATCGGAAGTCCGCTAAAAGATCGTCGGAATGCTCGTCGGAAGGAAACTCGACATTGCCAGTTAAAAACTTACTTAGGACTATGTCTTAATTTCATAGTTTACATGTAATTAGGGTTAGGATTAAGGGTTAATCCTATAACCCTATTGGGGGCCAATTGGGCCCAAGTTCGGACTAGTTTGAGCCAAGTTTGGAGCCCAACCAGTGAGCTGAAATAGTCTAGGCGGTGGCACCGCCAGACTAGGTGGTGGCACCGCTAGAGCCCGAAGGAGCAAGCGGTGGTACCGTCAGACTAGGCAGTGGCACCACCCAGCACCCCAAAGATTGGGCGGTGGCACCGCCCAGAACCCGAGAGTTCTGGTGGTGGCACCGCCAGTACACTGTCAGTGTCAGACACTGACAGGCGGTGCCACCACTAGCACCAGGAAACCCAAAAGCAATTCAAATTTGGAGCCCAAATTTGAATCCTCTTAGGGCCTATAAATACCCCTCAATTCTTAGTAGAGATAACAACCTTTGAGAAGTTAGAGATTGAGAAAAAGTATTTAGCAAGTCTTGTTTTCAATAGCTTAAGTGTTCACCTCCCTCTTTCTCTTTGAAAAATTTGTAAGAGTGTGAACCACTTGTAAAAGGTTGTAAGAGGGGTATTTGTCCTTCTCCTTCAAAGTGATTTGCTAGTAGAAGTTGGGAGCCTCATCGAAGAAGGCTTCGCAAGTGGATGTAGGTCATTTGACCGAACCACTTTAAATTGGTGTGTTCCTTGAATGTGTGAGTGTTTACCTTTCTGAAACCTTTATTTATATAGCAGCAAGATTTTGGTTTTCATCTCCTTACTTTACTCGAGCTACTTTTACCAAGTTATTCTTTGTCGAATCGAAACCTCTACGCATTTACGAAATCATTTTCAAACTTATGAGTTTTAATCCGCTGCACTAATTCACCCCCCCCCCCCCCCCCCCCCTCTTAGTGTCGCTCCGATCCTAACAATTGGTATTAGAGCCTCGTTATTTTTTAGTTGGTTTAATACCTAAGAGAAATGACTCTTTACATCCTTCAAGAGGGGCACTCTCTCATTCGTCCTCCCTTTTTCAATGGGATAGACTACACTTATTGAAAAACTTGAATGAAAGTTTTTTTACTTTCTTTGGATTTAAATTTATAGGACATAGTCGAAAATGGATTTGAAATGTCTTCTCTTCCAATGAACCATTGGAATGATTTGAAGAAGAAGAAGTTTTCTCTAAATGCAAAGGCTATGAATGCCTTATATTATGCACTTGACAAAAATGAATTTAATCGCGTTTCAATTTATGATTCAACTTTTGATATTTGGAGAACTCTTGAGGTCACTCATGAAGACACTAGCCGAGTGAAAGAGTCCAAAATCAACATTCTTGTGCATTCTTACAAAACCAAGAACTTTTGATATTTGATATATATCTGTTTCACGGATATCATCAATGGACTCAAAGCTCTTGGTAAATATTTTTCTAACTTTGAACTAGTAACTAAAATTTTAAGATCCCTTCCAAAGAGTTGGGATCCAAAAGTTACGATTATTCAATATGCCAAGGATCTTAAAATATTTTCACTCGAAGAACTAATTGGGTCTTTAATGACTAACAAGATGAACAATGTAACAAAAAGGGAACTCAAGAATAACCTTCCAAAAGACAGGAAGGATTTGGGACATAGAATACATGAAGACCACTCGAGCATAAGCTCAAGTGGTGGTGTACTTAAACTACAAATGAAACAAAAATTAAAAAGCAAAAAAGAATGAAACTACTTGCTTTGAACGTAAGAAGAAGAACAAAAATTGGGATGAATTAAGCTCCTCCGAAGACGAGGAGAAAATCAAGAAAGGCGAGGTGGCAAACTACGCCTCAACGGCATTCAACAATGAGGTAATCGAAACCCCCTTAATTTATTTTGAAATTACTTGATGTTTTTCATGATGTATTTTCTTTATTTGAATAATCATTTTTCTTGAAAAGTGCATATTTTATGTTAATGGAATAAAATGTTAGATTTAAATCTAATGATCATATGTATGTTTTTCTTAAGAAGAAAAAACGTGTATCTTGATGATTTTCGATTTTGATTGAACCCATGCTTGATGTCTTAATGAAAATATTAAGAAGTTTAATATCATGCTTAATGATGATGCATGGCTTTTGTATGGAAAACTAAGCATGAAAAGATAGATTCACCTAAAAAGAAAAATGCATAACTACAACAAATAACAAAATGATTTTGGTTGAAAATACCTTATGCTCATTGAAACAATGATTGATGAATATGCTTTATAATTTCTTTGCCTTGAATGTCCTCATGATGAATATTTTGAAAAGAAATAAAATCATGTTTGATTTGAAGTAATGCATAATAATCATGCTTAATGAGTTTTCTTTCGAAATAATGTATAATGATTTTTATGATTTATGGATTATCAATTTTCATGATAATAAAAGTGATTTTTTGGTTTAAAAAATGATGCATGTTTTGATTTAATATAAATGAAATATGCATACTTATATGAAATAGTGTAAGTGTTATGCTTGATGATTGTATACTTAATGATGCATAAAGTTGTAATGAAAATATTGAAATTTTGATACCATGATTTGATGATTTTATGCATGATGATTTTTGTGGTTTATTGATCTTGATAGTTTTCATGACGAAATTTATTTTTCGATCCTAAACGTTGATGCATGGTTTTAACATAAGAACAAATATTTGAGCATGCTAATATAAAATCAATCACATAAATTGAAACAACTAAAAAGAGAAAAGTATTTTTCTTAAAAATTTGTTTTATCTATCTTATTGACTTTAATGAATTTATTTGATTATCTTAAAAGTGTTTTTGATGATTTTGATGATTTGAATGAGTTTCATCTAACCACGATTTTTATCTTGATTTCTGAAAATTATAACTTGAAAATTTATTTTATAAATCAAGATTTTCTATTATGATTCTTTATTTTCACTATTTGAGTTATTAAAAAATAATCATAATATGTCTCTTGATATTCAAAATTTATGTTCATTATTTATGCATCTCATCACCAAAATTCTTTTTGATATTCTTCATGTGATGATATAAATGCATGAAACACTCATGATATGATTTTTATACAATTTCATGTATTCATGAAATATTTATCTCATCACCCAATTAATTCTTCTTGATGTTCCTAATGTAATGAAATGATTATTATGATAAATCTATATATACCATTTTGAATCTCTTAAAAGTAATGTTGAGATTTGATGAATTTGATGATTTAAATTTGAATGAGTTTGTATTCAAATCATGATCTTGATTTCTTGGATTTACTACTTAAGATTTTTTTTTAATCACGATCTCTTCTTTGTACACCTACGATTTTTGTTATTTATAAAAAGAAGAGATTTGATAAAATGAATCATTTCTTTTGTAATTCAAGAGATCTTATCTTTCATGATGCCATGGATTTATGGCTTGTATGCCTTGAAATAATTGAAATATTTTATACTATTTTATTCTTCCCTTATTCTTTCTTATTTATAATGATAAAATGAGGAAAAGTTATGATCATGCATGGTAGGATGCAATTTGATAGATTAATACTATGATGATTTGAAATATTTATGATTTGGAATGATGCATATGCTTTTTATTATGATGATGTATGTGATGTATTGCAGATGATGTGTATCATGAATGCTTTAAATGATAAATATTTAGTACCAACAATCATAAAGTGATAAATACTCAAAAATATTGATAAATACTCAAAAATTATCATACATGAAAATAGTGATACATATTTTGAAAATAAATGTTTGTATCATGTTAAATGATTTTACATTTTGAGCATGATGAGTTATAGTGATGATTGAAACAATGATTGAAATAATATGAATGATGATTTGGAATCATGCAAATAATGATAAGTTTATATGTTGATTTGGTATTATGCATGTAATACTTTAACGTATGATAATGATGCACGCAATGATGAAATATTCATGATAAAATAATTGTTTTAACATTCAAGACTTGAATTTTCATCTATGCTATTTACCTTTATCATAATTTAGAAATTAACGTAAAGGGTCTTCCCTTCTTTTTGACAATAACAAAGGGGAGCAAAACATACTAGAAAGCCAATTTACTAATTCGTACAATTTAAGGAAAAAACAAAAATTACACTTCTCAAAAGAGAAAAAATTGCTATCTTGAACATCACCAGGGAATGCTATCTTGCCTATCTCAAGAAGCAAAAAGTTAACTTGCATATCTAGCAAAACTTATATTTCAAGAAGCAAGAGTTGCTTTCTTGAACATCTCAAAATTGCTAACTTGCGTGTCTTAAAATGTTGAAAAAATTTTGCTAGCTTGTATATTGTAAACTTGCTATCGTACTACCATGTATATCTATGATGATAGCAAACATGCATAATAATAAAAATGGATATTATGTTTTTCATGCAATGAGTTGAACTTATATCACAAACACTTGATTATGGTACTTCTCCTTTTTGTTGATGACAAAAGGGGAGAAGTATGTTGATTATATGTCATGATTTTATCATGACATGTTGCTTGGATTTTTGAATCCAAGAGTTTCTATCAATATGGTATATTGATAGGGGGAATTTGTTTAAACTCTGGGAGTTAAGGTTAACTCCATCATCAAGTGGTTGTCATCATCAAAAAGGGGGAGATTGTTGAATCTCGTATTTTGATGATGAAACCACTTGATATATGTTTATGATTTAATCTGCATTTTTTAGTGACGCGGGATGCTTCGATCAGGATGAGACAATTAAAGCAAGAAAATCATATTGTGCCGGAGGAACATGTTAGAAGATTGGACATCGGGCCGGTGGATCGGTCGACGTATCGATAGAAGGCTTCGGGCCATGGATTCGGGCATCGGACCAAGAAGAGCGGAGATTGTGCCAAGGATATTGAAGTTGTGGAGTCAACTGGTCGATTGGGTAATAGGCCGCAAGAGAGGACGATGTGCCGAAGAATCGGACGAAGCATCGAGGGACCAATGACATGCCGGACAACTTGATTAATTGCTTATGATTAATTGTCTCAAACGAAGTTTTGTTTTAAGTGTGTAGGATTAACTATGATAGCTTGAATACATAAAGCAAGTCTACTGGAGTCAAGTTCGATGGGTGTTTGAGAGTCCGCAGATTCGTTGGAAGTGCTATCGGAACCAACCGAAAAGAAATCGGGGACTTGCTGAAGTTTTCGGAAGTCCACCGGAGAGATCGTTGGAGGTTCACGGAGAATACCGAGAAGGTTCAGCTACTTGCCAAAGACTCGCTGAACTCGTCACAAGACCGGGAGCCTATTGGGAGTTTGTTGGAAAAAATCCGAGGGTGTATCGAAAGTCCACCGGAAGATCGTTGGAACGCTCGCCGGAAGGAAACTCGATGTTGCCAGTTAAAAACTTGCTTAGGACTATGTCTTAATTTCATAGTTTACATGTAATTAGGGTTATGATTAAGGGTTAATCCTATAACCCGATTAGGGGCCAATTGGGCTCAAGTTCGGACTGGTTTGAGCCAAGTTTGGAGCCCAACCAGTGAGCTGAAATAGTCTAGGTGGTGGCACTGCCCAGAGCCTGAAGGAGCAAGTTGTGGCACCACCCAGCACCCGAAAGATTGGGCGCTGGCACCGCCCAGAACCCGAGAGTTCCGACGGTGGCACCGCTAGTACACTGTCAGTGTCAAACACTAACAGGCGATGGCACCACCACTAACAGGCGGTGGCACCGCCAGCACCGGGAAACCCAAAAGCAATTCAAATTTGGAGCCCAAATTTAAATCCTCTTGGGGCCTATAAATACCCCTCAATTTTCAGCAAAGATAACAACCTTTGAGAAGTTAGAGATTGAGAAAAAGCCTTAGTAAAGCCTTTAGCAAGTTTTATTTTCAATAGCTTAAGTGTTCACCTCCCTCTTTTTCTTTGAAAAATCTGTAAGAATGTGAACCACTTGTAAAAGGTTGTAAGAGGGGTATTTGTCCTTCCCCTTCAAAGTGATTTGCTAGTGAAAGTTGGGAGCCTCATCGAAGAAGGCTTTGCAAGTGGATGTAGGTCATTTGACCGAACTACTTTAAATTGGTGTGTTCCTTGAATGTATGAGTGTTTACCTTTCTGAAACCTTTATTTACATAGCAGCAAGCTTTTGGTTTTCATCTCCTTACTTTACTCGAGCTACTTTTACTAAGTCATTCTTTGTCGAATCGAAATCTCTACGTATTTATGAAATCATTTTTAAACTTACAAGTTTTAATCCACTGTACTAATTCACCCCCTCCCCCCCCCCTCTTAGTGCCGCCCTGATCCTAACAATATATACTTCAGATTGATTAGACTAAGAGGAGTTCGATTAATAATATAAGTTGGCATGCCAAACCTTTTGCCTATAAGGCTTTAGATAAATTCTTTACATGAAGCCAACATTTATAAGTCGATGAAATGTCAAATCTTTCATTCAATCACACCATTTTGTTTTGGTGTATTGCACATATGTTCTTCATACTTTTTACAAAAAGAGAAGAATCTATTAGAAGTGAACTCTCTATTATTATCAATGCACAATCTTTTAATTTTTCTTTCAAGAGCACTTTCAACTATTAACTTGAACTCTTAAAATTTTAAAAAAACTTTTTATTTTTTCTTCACAAAATAGACCAATTGAATCTTATAAAATCATCAATAAAGAGAAGCATATAATGAGAACCTGAACAAGATAGTACTTGCTTATTAGATTGCTTTGAATAAGTTGCAAGGGAAATTTACATCTTGAAAGTGATTTATCAAAAGATTGCCTATGTGTTTTATTATATTGACACCCTTCACAAATTTCATTACTACTAAAAGTAGTAAGTTTGGAAAGACCATTCACTAAACTTCTATACATCATAATCTTTAATTTAATAAAATCTATATGATCAAGTCTAGCATACTAGATTGATGCAGCATCATTTGTACTCATCTTATTAACATAAGAGGTTGATGTTAACAAAATATATAAACTTTTTTATCGGTATGTACTATATCTACATTTAATTTTTTTATATTATAAAAAAAAGACTTCATTAGGACCAAAAAGAATATAATTTTCAGCATTAATTGTATTTACAAAAAAAAATATTTTGCTTCATACCTGAAACATAGTACATACTCTTAAATGCAATATGATCATTATCTTTATGTGAGATTATAATAATGTCTTTCTTTTTTGCTTAGTGAACAGTATTATCTACCGTGATAATTGCATCATTACCTTTATATTAGTGAAGATCGGTGAATTTGGTACCATCACTAGTGAGATGATGACCACATCTTGAATCAAAAATCTAGTTATTTTTAAAATTTATAGATATCATAGCCTTAGTAGTTTTTGTTAGGAACGAGTCGGTACTAGGGGGGAGGGTGAATTAGTGCAGCGGAAAGATTACGTCGGTTTAAAAATCTTCGTTCGATTAAACCTAATTTTGACGAAAATTATTTCGGAGAGATGTTAACTTTAAAATTGTATTCATAAGTATAACGGAAGTAAAGTAAGTAAGTAGTTTGCAGTGAAGGTAAATAGCAAGAATAAAAATGCAAACCAAGTTTTTATAGTGGTTCGATCGTCGTGACCTATATCCACTTTGTCGATTCCCCTTCCCTCAAGGCCACCGGCATCCACTAACGATCTTCCTTTAATAGGCGAAGATCAACCTCCTTATAACTCTATTCTCCTTTTGTAGGTTTAGGAGAAAACCTTTACACCCCCTTTTTATAAAGCTTATCTCACACTCTCCCTTAGAATGGTCTATAAACTTTAGGAAGAGGGACTCTATACTTTACAAGGGTTTTCAACTCTAGAAACATATAGTTTTTGTTTACTTTTCTTACTTCTCTATGTAGGAATAGCTAGGGTATTTATAGACCCCAAATGGCTTCAAAAATAGAGCCAAAATTTAAATCCCCTAAAATTTCAAGGTACGGGCAGTACCATCGCCTGCACTGGGCGGTACCACTGTCGGCAGCCTGACATTGGGTGGTACCACAACCCAGTCTAGTGGTACTACCGCCTAGAATATTGTGTAGGTGGTACAACCCCCAAACTTGTAGTACCACCGCTTGACACAATCTTGGAGACTATGCCACGATGGTTTCTCTTGGCCCAACATAGCCTAAACTTGGGCCCAACTATCCCCTAATTGGGTTGGCCCAATTTTAATCTCAATTATATGCTAACTATGAATTTTATGATATTTAATACGCTAAACAAAGTCCGTAATTCTAGGTTTCTTCCGGTAATCTTCCGGTGAACTTCCAATGATCTCTCAGCAATGTTCCGACGGACTCCCAACAAGCTCCTGGACTTCACGATGATCTTCTTAATAAGTTTTGATGAGCTTCTTTAGCAAGCTCTAGGACTTCTCGGTCAATTCCGGCAGAACTTCTAAAGAACGTAAGGACTTCCGACGAACTCTCGAACTCCCAACGAAATCACGTTCTTGACTCCGGGACTTCATTTTGCTTTATGTCTTACTATCGAAGTTAATCATGTGCACATAAAAATCAACTTCAATCTAGAAAATTATTACAAAGCTTGAATCATGTTGTCCGACATGTTATTGGTTCATCGATGCTTTGTTTGATTCTTCGACGCATCGTCTTCTCTTGTGGCCTATTACCCAATCGGTCAGTTGACCTCCACAACTCTGATATCCTTAGCGCAATATCTGCTCTTCTTGGCTTGATGCCTGAATTCATGGCCCGAAGCCTTCTACCGATACATCAACCGATCCTCCGGCCCGACGTCCAATCTTTTGACATGTTTGCTCCAGCCCAACATGATTCTTCCTACTTCAATTGTCTCTCCTTGATCGAAGCTTCCTACGTCACTCAAAACACAGATTAAATCATAAACACTATCAATTGGTTTCATCATCAAAATCCAAGATTCAACAATCTCTCCCTTTTTTATGATGACAACCAATTGATGACGGAGTTAACATTAACTCCCGAAGTTTAAACAAACTCCCCCTATCAATATGTCATATTGATAGAACTCTTGGATTTAAAAATCCAAGCAACATGTTATCATAAACTTATGCATAACATCATCATACTTCTCTCCCTTTGTCATCAATAAAAAAGAGAAGTGTAACTATCAATTGTTTGATATATTAGTTCAAATCATTGCATAATAAATATAATCTTCAGTTTCATGCAAGCTAACAAAAATTTAGCAAGTGCTATATCATATTAGAACATGTAAGCTATCATGTTTTAGATATGTAAGGTAGTAAGATAGCATGTTCTACAACATATAAGCTAGCAAAAAAAAATTTCATTATTTTAGAAAGTGTAAGCTAGCAATATTTCGAAAGCAAATGCAAGATAGCTTTCTTGTTAAAGTGTGCAAGCTAGCGATTCTTGCTTCCTTTTGCAATGTGCAAGTTGCAAGTTTTGCTTCTTGAGATAGGCAAGATAGCACTTTTGCAAGATAGGATTTCTTGCTTTTGAGATGAGCAAACTAATAAGTTTTTGCTTCTTCTTGAAGTATGCAAGCTAACAAAATTTACTCTCCCTATGTCATTGTCAAAGAGAAAGGAAGAGTACAATGTTGTAATTCTTTTCCCTTTTTATCAATCTTCACATCATGACAAAGGTAAAGTATCAAACTTATTTCAATATATTTGTGCATCATTATAGTTTCAATTTACATTATGCATAGTTTTAAAACTTTACATATCATCCTTACTCTATGCATGATACTAAAAATAAATCAATCATCGTATCATACATGATATTTATAAGCTAGCAAATTTATATCATTTTAGAGCATCAAAACAATATCATGAGTATTTCAAGCATTCATATCATCACATGAAGAATATCAAGAAGAATTAGGTGATGAGATATACTTCAAGAATACAAGGAATTATACAAAGACAAAAAATCATATCATGAAAGATGAGATTATGTGAATACCAAAAGACATGATTCATTTTGATAAATTTCCTCTTAAATATTCAAAGAGAAATCTTAGGAGATCAAATAATAAAATATATTCAAATGAAATTTTAAGTCATGAATTTCGAAAAAGATATTCTCTTTAGTAAATCGCAAAAGGAAATGTAGGAGAAAAAGATTTCAATTCATGCATAAGAAATCTTATGATTCATATAGAAAATATCCTCTTTAGTAAAATAACAAAAAAAATCGTAGGAGTACAAAGAAGAAATCTTGATTAAAAAATCTTAAGTAATTCCAAGAAATCAAGATAAAGCTCATTCAAATTCAAATCGTCAAATCAAAATCATTTTCAAGTGATTCTAAAAAAAGATAGATTCATTAGTCTCTCCTTTTTGAAAAATCATAGAGAAATTTTTGAAGGAGAAAGCTTTCTTTTTTTTTTAGTGATTCAATTTATAAGATTGATTTTATAGAAGCATGTCTTTTTTATTTATACCAAATAAAAACATGCATCAAAGTTTAGGATCAAAAAATAAGTTTCGTTATAAAAACCATCCATCTTGTTTATAACCGAAAAAGTAATTTTCATTACAACAAAGATCAATAAGCCATGAATCATAAAAATCATCATGCATAATTTCACATTAAGGATGAAATCAAACCTCTTAATATTTTCGTTAAGACATCAAGCACGGTTTCAATCAAAATCAGAAATCATCAAGATACACATTATTTCTTCTTGAAAAACATACATAGGATTATCATTAGATTTAAATCTAACATTTTATTCCTTTAACATACAACATGCAATTTTCATTATCATTTTTAAAATTACTAGCATGATCCCAATTTTTACATTTTCATTACGTTATTAAACATGTAATTTTCAAGAAAAATAATTTTTCTAAACTAAATTAATAATAACTCATGAAAGGCATTATATAATTTCAAAGTAAACTAAAGGAGTTTCATTTGAGTTGTTTACCTCGTTAACGAGAGTCACCAAAGCAAAGTTCGCCACTTCGTCTTCATTAGTTTGCTCCTCGTCTTCGGATGCACTCATTTCATCCCAAGTCACTTTAAGTGCTCTCTTCTTCTTTAACAACTTATTTTTAAGTTCATTTTTATTCTTTAATTCTTGTTTAATGAACTTTTTAAATTTCATAGTGAGGAGTTCAAGTTCACCATCACTTGAGCTTATGCTCAAGTGGTCTTTGATTGTTCTTAGTCCGAAATCCTTCTTGTTTTTAGTCCGAAATCCTTCTTGTTTTTAGTCCGAAATCCTTCTTGTTCTTTGAAAGGTTGTTCTTAAATTTGTTTTGTACCACATATGTCATAAAACTCATTTCATAGGTCATTAAAGACCTAATTAGTTCTTCGAGTGGAAGCTTGTTTAAATCTTTTGCCTCTTGTATGGCAATTACTTTTGAATCCTAGTTCTTATGAAGAGAACGTAAAATTTTATTTACAAGTTCAAAATCAGAAAAGCATTTATCAAAAGCTTTTAAACCATTGACGAAATCCGTAAAATGGGTGTACATGTCAACAACGGTTTCGCTTGGCTTCATTCGAAAAGGTTCAAAATCATGCATTAAAAGATTGACTTTAGAATCTTTTACTCTACTCGTGCCTTCATGTGTGATTTCGAGAGTGTGCTATATATCGAAAGTCGTTTCGCAAGTAGAAACCCAATTAAATTCAATTTTATCCAAATAGAGCGTTCATAGCTCTTGCATTTAAGGAAAAAGTTTTCTTCTCCAAATCATTCCATTCTTTCATTAGAGTAGAAGACTTTTGAAAACCACTTTCGATAATATTTCATAAATTTAAGTCCAATGAAAGCAAGAAAACTCTCATTCGAGTTTTCCAATATATGTAGCTCGTCCCATTGAACAAGGGAGGATGAATGAGAGAGTGACCCTCTTGAAAGCCAAAAAGAGTCATTTTTCTTTAAGTGTTAAACCAAATGAAAAAAATGAGGCTCTGATACCAACTGTTAGGAACGAGTCGACACTAAGAGGAGGGGGTATGAATTAGTGTAGTAGAAAGATTACGTCGGTTTAAAAATCTTCGTTGGATTAAAACTGATTTCGACGAAAACCATTTCGGAGAGATGTTAACTTTGAAATCGTATTCATAAGCGTAATGAAAGTAAAGCAAGTAAGTAGTTTGCAGTGAAGGTAAATAGCAAGAATAGAAATGTAAACCAAGTTTTTATAGTGGTTCGGTCACCGTGACCTACATCCACTCCACCGATTCCCCTTCCGTTGAGACCACCGGCATCCACTAACGATCTTTCTTTAATAGGTGAAGATTAACCTCCTTCTTACAACTCTATTCTCCTTTTGCAGGCTTAGAAGAGAATCTTTGCACCCCCTTTTTACAATGCTTCCCTCACACTCTCCCTTAGAATGGTCTATAAATTTTAGGAGGAGGGACTTTATACTTTACAAGGGTTTTAAACTCTAGAAATATAGGGTTTTTGTTTAATTTTCTTGTTTCTCTATACAGGAATAGCTAGGGTATTTATAGACCCCAAATGGCTTAAAAAATGGAGCCAAAATTCAAATCCCTTGAAATTTCAGGGTACGGGCGGTACCACCGCCTGCAGTTTGACACTAGGCGGTATCACTTCCGATAATCTCTCGACAATATTTCGGTGGACTCCCGGCAAGCTCCTGGACTTCACGATGATCTTTTTGGTGAGTTTCGACGAGCTTCTTTGGCAAGCTTTAGGACTTCTCGATCAATTCCGATAGAACTTCCGACGAACATCTGGACTTCCGACGAACTCTCGAACTCCCAATGAAATCACGTTCTTGACTCTGAGACTTCATTTTACTTTATGCCTTACTATTGTAGTTAATCCTGCGCACATAAAAACTAACTTTATCTAGACAATTATTACAAAGCTTGAATCATGTTGTCCGGCATGTCATTGGTTCATCGACGCTTCGTCCGATTCTTCGGCGCATCATCCTCTTTTGCGGCCTATTACCCAATCGGCCAGTTGACCTCCGCAACTCCGATATCCTTAGTATAATATCCACTATTCTTGGCCCGAAGCCTTTTGCCGATACGTCGACCGATCCTCCGGCCCGATGTTTAATCTTCTGACATATTTGCTCTGGCCCAACATGATTCTTCCTACTTCAATTGTCTCTCCTTGATCGAAGCTTCTTGTATCACTTAAAACATAGATTAAATCATAAATACTATTAATTTATTTTATCATCAAAATCTAAGATTTAACAGTTTCAACCATAAAGTATTTGTCCCAATCTTTAGCATTAGAACAATCTTTTTTATTTAAAATATTTCCTTCTTTAATCTTGATAGTTTATCTTGATATAGCCTAACTTGCCACACTTATAGCACTTGATTTTCTTTCGATTTGTATCATTATTCAAAGAAGACTCTTACTTGCTATTGGTATCATCCTTATTCTCTTTATCGTTATTATTACCTTTTTTTCTTATTTATAAAAAGAGCATCTCCATCTCCCCTAAAGTAGAAACTCTTATCATTTAAAGAGTTAGGGATTCTTGAGAAGCAAGAATATTTTCCAACTCTATTAAGGATGATTGTTAAACCCATCCTTAAATAAATATAATATAAGAAACGTATTCTTTTCGAAGATCATGAATAATATAACGTTTCGTCCATGTATCAGAAGTAGGCTTATTTGGATCTAGTGATATATCTAAACATACATTTTTAATCTTCAAAAAATACTAAGAAATTAAGAGATCACTTTGATAGTGTTTACTAAATTATTCTCTAAATACTAAAGCCAAGCCATATCATTTTTATTGAGCAATGCATCAAGAGTGATCCAAATATCTGAAGCAAATTTGATTCAAATAATGTGTTCAAAGATATCATGAAAAATGGATCTCTTTAATATAGAAAATCAGTCTTTGTATTTAAAATCTTCCATCTTTTCATAGTGTCTCCATCCGTAGCATCTTGTATTGTTGTTGCATTGCCACCAACCATATTCCACTAATCTTTCCCTATGAGATAAGACTCCAAACAAGTCTTCCAAATCTTATAGTTAGACTGATTCAAATCTACTAATTCGACTATAATATTCTATAGTTAAAAAAGATAATCTTCTTCGTCAAGGAGATCTTAAAAACACAGATGATTATCTTTATGGCTCTCATACCATGTAAAGAATAGGAAAACCACATGCAAGGATAACCCTTTCTCAAATAGTAGTAACAAGGTACTACTAACCAAAATGAAGAAGAAGAAACCTAGAAAAGAAAAACTTTATTGAACTTCTCAAAAAGAAAAACAATTACAGATTTTGAAAGAATCTTAGACTTGATTTGAATACTTTGGCGATTTACAATGCCACCTATTTATAAATGTAAAATACAAGAGTTTATAATCTTTACAACTCTATCTAATCTTATTTGAAATCTTCTAGAATATATTTTAAACTAATAATCCCTTATCCTTAAAAGTTTATTTAATTTTATTTAAAATATAAAATATTAATTTATGATCTTTCAAATTATATTTGAACTTCTTAACGTACCTACCTCGTGATTGTAGAATGCTTGTCAAACCATATGAAACACCTATCGGGCTCCACTATGGTACCTACTAAAGTGGCAGGTACATGAATGTCGGTATAGTTTTTTAGTGCGAACTAGAAAGAATCGAGTTCTTGTGATGAAGGGGTGGTTCTATCTGTCGGTGGGACTTCACTATCTCAAGAAAATAAAAAAAGGATAAAAATTAAGAAAAATCTGAAAAAAAATTATACTATCTAACTTTTTAAAAAAAGTTACGAGTACAGCTTTTAAAAATGATAAAAGTAATCCTCTAATAACCTTTTATCTTTTCCTCTTAAAAATTGGTATTTTTTCTTTCCTTCATATCTACTCTTTTTATCTTTTTAATAAGTCAATCCATGCAATTGAATCAATTCAACTTGAATCAGTTCAAAATAAATTATATTAAATATTTTATTAATTTATATTATTAAAAATAATAAAAATATATGAATATATTAAATTAATTTATCTAGGTAAATTTTTGAAAAAATTAATTTTAAAAAATATATACGGAGCACTCCAATTTTCTAAAATTCTTATACAGAACCCTAACTTTTTAAAATAGCAAAGGTAACTATCCAACAACTTTAATCTTTTTCTCTTAAAAGTTTATTTTCTTCCCTCTCTTATTAAAAGATGTTATCTTCTCTTTTCAACTTTTCAATAAACCAATCCATACAAGTAAATTGATTTAACCAATCTAAAACTTAAACCGATTTAGAAGAAATTATATTAAATAATTTACTAATATATATCAATTTTATAATATTAAAAATAATATTAAATATATATTAAATTATTAAAAATAATAATAATAAGTTTAAAACTAATTTATCTAACTATGGACCAATCAAAATACTATGAAATTTTCATGATATTTTTAATGATATGCAGATCGACATTTATGATATTTTTATTTTATAAATTTTTAATTTTTTTGGATTTTTTAGCATCTTAACAATTAAAATTTTTCATATATTTGTTTAATTACTACAAAAATATGATTTATTCCTGCCATGTTTTTTAACATTTGATCTTTTAAAATGGTAAGAATCCTATTCTAAAAATTTGGTTCAAAAAATCTAAGCCATTTATATTTTATTTTTAATTTTTTAAAATATATAATTATTATTATATTATTCTAAGTCATTTTTTTAAAAATTGATTGATTATACTTTTTGTTTTTATTATTTATATAATTTCTTATATATTTATATATTTATTTGATATGTTTAATAATATAAATTGATATATATCAATAATTTATTTAATATATTTTATTTTTGATATTAAGATGACATTTTTTATGTTTTATATATAAATTTAACTTTTGATGGCTCAAAATTAGCAAATAAATTATTTTAAAAAAAATTAAAAATAAAAATAATGGCCATATAGATATTTAAATTTTATTTTTAAGTTTCTTAAATATTTTAAATTTTTTTACTTTTCCATTTTTAAAAAATAAATAAACAATATTATTATATAATGATTGATTTTATAATTAGATAAATTAGTTTTATGTTTATATTTTATTATACTTTTTAATAATTTAATATATTTTTATATTTTAATATATATATATATATATATATATATATATATATATATATATATATATATTTTAACTGATTAAAATTTTGAACTGGTTGAACCGATTCTATTGTATGAGTTAGTTTATTAAAAAGGTGAAGAGAGATGATAGCAGCTTTGTGGCGGACAGAAGATGGCAGTGTTTACAGAAAAAATAAAATTTATTAAAGGACTCTTTTTTATCGTTTCTGAAATTTAGGATTCTTTATAAAAACTTTTAAAATTTAAGATTGCTATACAAAAATTGTACGGACGCGATGCAAGAATTCGCCCAATTAAAAAGTAAAAGCGTTTGCCCACGAATGTACCCAACGACGTCTTCGCGTGAAAAGTCCTGCGGGCCCTACGTTTCCTTTCCAACGACTGCATGGTACGGTGTGTTAGGCAAACAGCGAATAGGTAAAAACATGCGCGTGTGGGGCATCAGCGGACGCGTGTAATGCGCGTGGAGGCTCCTCACATCATGGAAACCCGTCATTCCATTTGATGTTTATCCTTTGACATCAGATTTATACAACAGAAAAAAAAAAAAAAGTTTATATTGTCTCGATAGCCTCCGTGTGGGGCATTTATTGAGCGTATTTTACGGATCAAAGAATTAGAAAAGTATATTTAAGAGGGATATTTATCATAATTTTGAGTTTATAAATAATCTCCCTTCTTCTTAGGATTACAAAATCCTTCGAGTAGACCACGAGCAATTTCTTTTTGTGTTTGATCGATCAATGGCTCATTGGTATCAACGTAAGTTTAAAAAAGAGTTTAAAGCGTTACCAAAGCATCGAAATGATCTATAATGATCAGATCAATTTTCTTGACATTGATATCCTTTGATCGGTGTTATCTCAAGTTATCTTGATAATAGTTTCAATTGACTTCATCCGAAACAATTCATAAATATAAACTAAAAGATTTATCTTCGACTCCTTTATTTTATTAGTGCCTTCATGACTAATTTCGAGTGTGTATCAAATATCAAAAGTCGTTTCATAAATAGACACTCGATTGAATTCGTTTTCATCTAAAGCACAAAACAAAGTATTCATAGCCTTCGCATTTAAAGCAAAAGTCATTTTCCACAAGATTTTATAACTCAAAATCGATTGAAATTAAAAAATCCTCATTCTAGTTTTCCAATATATATAATTCGTCCAATTGAATATGGGTGGACATATAATTGAATGACCCTCTTGATTATCGGTAAAAGTCATCTCTTTTGGATTTTAAACTAAATCGAAAGTAATCGAGCTCTGATACCAATTGTTAGGATCGAGTTGACACTAAAAGGGGAGGGGGGCGGGTGAATTAGTGCAGCGGATAAAAAATGTCGGTTTAAAAATCTTCGTACGTTAAAAAAATCGATCTCGGAAGATTACTTGAAAGCATGTTTATTTGTAAGAGCAGTGAAAGCCAAGTAAGGAGGAAGTGAAGCAATTGCAAAGTAAGAAAATGACAATAATGGAAATACAAACCAGAATTTATAGTGGTCCGATCTGTATGACCTATATCCACTTCTGATTCCTCCTCCGTCAAGGTCACTGGCGTCTACTAATGGTCTTCCTTCAATAGGCGAAGACCAACCACCTCTTTACAGTGCTTTCTCCTTTTCACGGATTTAGGAAATAACCCATACAAGCCTCACACCTCTCTCGAATTATCACAATACTAGAAAGGGAGAAGGACACTTTTCACTTTTACAATCCTTTTAACACCCCAAAATCTCAAGATATTGTTCACACTTTCGTGCCCTATCATGTAGAAAAGGGTGAAGTATTTATAAGCTCTAATGACTTCAGAATTAGATTCAAAAAGTGTCATATCCTTAGATTTCGAGGTACTGGCAATACCACCGTCATTATTAGGCGGTACTACCACCTACAGATTGACACTGGGTGGTACCACCGGTTGACAAAGTCGGACACCAAGCTCTAGCGATACCATTGCTTGATAGGGGCGATATCACTACCCAGACCACTTGGGAGACTGAGTCACCAAACGGTGCCACCATCGGTCATGACTTCAGGTGCTGAATGGGTTGTTCAACCAACCCATTTCAGCTCTTTTAAGGGCCCAATTGACCCCTAACTGAGTTAGTGGGATTACCTCCTAATTCTAACTCAACTTAGGGTCTAACTATAATAATTTAAGATATTAACTAAGTAGTCTTGGCCTGATATATCAATTGTTCTTCTAGCGAGCTTCCAACGAACTTCCGACAATCTCTCGGTAATATTCCAGCGGACTCCTAGCAAGCTCTTGGACTTTATGACGATCTTCTTGGCGAGTTCCGACAAGCTTCTTTGGCAAGCTCCTAGACTTCTCGGTCAATTTCAACAGAACTTCTGATGAACATCCGGACTTCCGACAAACTCTCGAACTCCTAACGAAATCTTGATCTTGACTCTGGCCTAACATTTGCTTTATGTCTTACTGTTATCGTAGTTAATCCTACACACTTTTCTCAATATATAGATTAGATCAAATAATTTACCAATTAATTTCACCATCAAAATCCGAGATTCAACATAAACATCTATCAGAAATTTTTTTTACAATAAAAGATTCTTTAATATGTCATTAGGCAAATAATTATTTATATATAAATTAATGTGTCTAAAATTATTTGCAATAAAAATATATAATAATTATTAATATTCAAAAGATTATTTAGACAATTCCTATAAAGAATTCTATTGAGTTGAAACATCCACAATAAATCTTTTCGATCTTTTACCATTTAATTTATAAAATTAAGCCCACTCTTTTATTACTTGTGGATGATCCAATAAGAATGAAATTGTTTGCTTAAATTGAGTAAGAAAATAAAAAAAAATCATAAACCTTCTTATATACATAAACTTAGAACATGACAAACACACCTAATATAAAAAAAAAATACCACCAAAAGCATATTGATATACTTCTTGAAATTCCAAAATAGAAGCCATATTTGTCGCTACATAGTCAAAATCAATAAAAAATTTTTAAAAATTAAATAATATTCTTCTAAAATTATTTTTATGATTCTATAAATATTATCGACAGTGTGCCATTTATCAAAAACTCTAAAAATAATAATTTACTTTTGTATAATTTAATCACTGTTAATCCAATAATAAATTATTCTTATGTTAGAGTATATTTATCAGTGATCACTCCAAATATTAGTACAAATAAAAACACAGTCATCAAAAGCTTCAAAAGTTTCTTGTAAATCCTTTTTTTTATAAAAATTATGTAAAGTGGGAATATGAGTGATTGGAGGAACTCGTTGAGCAATGAATTCAAAACCTCTTGACAATAATTAATTTAAACTAACTTTTTCATCAAAATCGAAAGATAAGTGTTCTATAAAAGTTAATATAACTAACGCCTCATGATTTTTTCAATAGAAAAATGAAAAATGGGATTAACATAATTTTCCTTCTTTAAATTTTAAAATATGGTCATAATAGTTACATATCACATAGAATGAGTCATCGATATTTCAAACTTTTTGAAGTAAAACTTAAAAGATGTCCAATTTTACTTTGGCCATCGTATCAATTTCCCTTGCCTCATGTATGACGTTAATATATTGGTTTTTTTGGATTGCCATAATGAGACTTTCGAGAGACATGAAAATTATGGAGCGATCTTAACAATGTTTAACGAGTGCTTATAAATGTGAGAGAAAGAATTAACGATTTGAGGAGGTATTTATAGGATTTTTGAATATATTTCTTTCCTAAAATGCTCCTAAAACTAGTTATTATTTAATTATTGAAAGAGACAAATTTATCTTTTTATTTTTTATAATTTTTATTTATGAAATAATCAAAGTATTTCTAAAAATAACCATTTATATGAATATTGAGAGAGATAAATTGATCATTTGCTTGTTAGGCCAAGAGTGGACCGTTGGACCGATCGTTTGATAAACCCCTACTTCAAGAAAAAAAAATATATCAAACCGATGATTAGAACCAGAACTGGTTTGACTCTTGAACGACTAATTTTGGAACCGACGGTTTCGGTTTCTCAAACCTAGGAACCAGAATCGTACAGCCCTATCTGATTTCAATTTGATTTGAGACCGATTCAATTATAATTCGAACCGAACCGAAACGAAACTAAAACGAAACTGGACCCTGGACAACGCTACTTTACTTGTCTGTCTAACGGTCCCAGGACAGGCTGCCAGTCTCACCAACCTGTCTTGTTGGGAGGCAGAAGGGAGTGTGACAAGCCACAAATTTGTAACGACCACACATGGATGGGTATCAAATTATGGTGTCACTGTATTGAGAGAAAAAAAAGTAGTGAACCTGCACTGCTGCTGGAAACATTGTTGTAAGTTGTGATAATAAAGACTTTTACCATTAAAAAAAGAGAGAAAGGTGGAAAAATAAATTAGCAAATCAGCAAACACACGGGAGGAATTTTCCAATCAGTCATGCACTAAAAATAAATAATTAAGGGGCCTCACTTTCGTTGGACTTAAGCTTGATCATAGCAAGTTTCGGCAATTTCAGGATCAACATGTAGAATGGACTTCCATGTAGAATGGCATCACACAAAGGACAGATTCGACTAAAGGATTTGCCAAACATATCAAGAGAGCTTGAATAGACTGCTACAAATTGCTTTACTACTCGATCTGTGGACTGAACAGTGAACCTCATGATTCTGGGGCTCTTTTTGCTCCCTAACTCTTTTAACTTCTGGGGCATCTGAGACTTTCAAGTACAAGACTTCGATCAATATTTCCCAGTACATCATCTAAACAACTTTCCCTCTTGTAAGTTGCTGGCAACTTTTTTCACAGATGATCCCCATTAAGATAAGCTTCAAGCCTTAACTGCATCATCCAAATATACCTGTGCAAATATAATAGAGATAAAATAGAAGGAACCGACATACAACAACATGACTTAATTGGGAAGAACGAATCTAGGATAAACTAGAATTCAGAAGATTTTGCAAGACTGAAATATAAGGGCACTATAACAGAAGGCAGAAATAGGAGAAGAGATTTCATGGGGATACATGAGCAGGAACTTGCATACCAATTATATGGAAATCAGAGTAAGACCTCCATCCACAGGAAACGTCATATGACATTCAAGCAAGATAGCGATATAATTTTCTGTCCACTTTATCCCTTTCTAAAAACTCACGTTCAATGAGAGACTCAATTCGCTTTTTTATGACAACAGGGTTTGGCAGGAAGCGAGATTGCAATTGTGATGTGACCTCCGTAACAATGGTGTTATGATCTAATACCCTTCTGGATTTCATAATCCTCACAATTGCAGCTTCAATCTGAGGTTTTCTATCTTCTTCCACTCTTTGGCGAGTCTCCTGCTTCTCCGGCTCTGACTCCTTTTGTGCTGCCACAGTTCCTATCTTCACCTTGATAAACTTGCTTGCAAATTTGTCATTGAAGTAGAAAGCATCATCCTCAGCTATATCCTTGCTCATTGGCTCCTTGCGCAGGACATTCTTACCTTTGACACAAGCAAGAGACTGAAGACAACGCTTCAGATCAGAAGGTGGGATTTCTGTGGCCTGTTCTATTTCTCCGTATGTCAACCGATCCACAGAGTTAAATAGCATAAGAATACACATTTGGTAAGTTGAAACATTCAGCTCGTGCCTCTGGCCCTTGCCAAAGGTTGCCTTAATATCAGCTGTACCCATATTTGTTTGCCATGTCAATCTACGCCCAGTACGCGTCCCAAGATAATATGTCCGGAACTTCTCACATATGACAAGAATTTCAGCTGGAAGGTTGCAAGGTGCACTAGGCTGTGTTGGCCATGAACCAGTTGTAAGAACTTGCACAGCAAGGGTGGGGCCATCTCCAATCTCAGAATACTGACTAGTATAGAATCCTTGCATAGTATCTACGGAAGTCTTCATGTCTGTAAACATGCCTTCCAATTTAGAGGTGAACTGATACCCACATTCTGTCTTGAGCTTAACAATCATACTCCTCTCTGTATCATCAGAAACAGATTTTCCTGCAAGAAGCCGCTTTGCCAAGTGTTGTTTGTAATATTTCTCAAATACATCCTTCTCCTGCAAGTACCTAAACAACATCATCACTTTGTCCAGGACTACCTCTACATCCTCTTCACTTACCCCTTTAAGCCCCTTACGAAGCTTATCATCAACATAAAGTGATATGAATTCAGGAGACCTGTTGTTTAGGTTAATAAAGTATTCAAATGAAGAGTTCAAAGCATTCTGGAATGTCTTATCATTGTTGAATGCTTTGGTTATTATCTTATCATACTTATCCTTCTCATCCAAAAGATTTTGTACAAAATCCACTGGGTCCTTTAATTTCTCAGGGTCACTTACTAACTGCTTTCCAGTGTCTCGAAGGTGGGAAGTCATCACATCTTTAATAGTTGAAAGCCCATCGGGAACTCGGCGGAATAAGTTGTACATTCTGCTTAAGTCTTCATACTTGTCATCTACAAGCATACTCACAAGACCAGAATTCTCCATGTGGACCAGCCTCTGCATGTGGTTGGCAATCATCTCTCCCTCCACTACACTAGTTATTTTCACTTCACTTTTTACATCTAAGTAGTGTGAGACCCTCTCTATCTCTTCACTAAGACGTCTCTCAGCTTTCCTGAGGTACTCACCACAATCACAGCACTCAATTAGTTGTTGAGATTCTACACTGTAAAAGCTAGCTGAGACCTCTAGAAATGGTTTCTCAAAATCTTCTTGATACACAGAAGATCCGAGATCCATTAGCATTTTTGTTATATTCCTCATCAACCCTCTATTTATTACCTCGCCTGTTCTCTCCCTATGTATGAGGTCAAGGAGCATATCCAGTAGCCTAGACTGGATTTTGCTGGAATGGATGATATTATCCCTCCAGAGATTAAGACCAAGCTCATGAACAGGTGTCTTGTGACTACTGTGAACAAATGTCCTATCCATGTACATCAGTATGTCTCGGATCATCTGTAATGCCTTGTTGTGGTCTCCCCATTTTACATTAAGCTCCTCTAAAAAGAAACCTCCCTGAGCAGATTCTATTGATCTTGCAATTTCTTTTAGATGTCCTGTCATAGTGTTCACAAGTCCAGTGTAAAGCTTTTCCCCATACTTGTGCAGAACCATATTGTAAGCATTCCTAAACATAGGAGAAACTAAAATATCAAAGATTTGTGTTTTAACACAAAAATTGCAATCAGAAAGGCAATTTGAAAATGGAATAAGAAAAAACTATATCGACTTCATATACTTGCAAATGTATAAATCAGAAAATAGCCAAAACAGAATCAAGAAATGATGTCAGAGGGAAAACATGATCTTTTTAGTAAATATGGTTTACCCAAGAAACATAAGTGTTTCACACCCACAGCAGCAAATAAGTCAATGTAAAAATGAGAATTTTCAAGATTTCTTGCCACCAGAAGGAAATGGTAGATGCAATTTTAATCTTAGACCAACAGCATCTTACGTCAAAAATGATTAGAAACGAATAATATTATAAAACTCTCAGCCAGTCTAACAATGAGATGGTTGATGAATAGATGAATGAACTTCAATCACCTTAAAACAAATTAGCATAGAGACTCATCCATGCCTAGAAATTTAGACCATCATATAAAATCCAAATATTCAAGGCAGATTTATAATCTTCAGTTGGCTCAGTAGCTTGAGGGTGAGCATCCTCTTAACAGCCTAGCTTTACTAGTCATATTGACAGTGATGATTTTCAGTTGTCTCAGCAGCATGATGGTGAGCATCCTCTACTCCCTAGCTTTACAGGTCATATTGACATGTACAAGGGGGAAAACAAATCAAAACAAAAGTTGCAATCCACTTCAATCAGCAACACAACAAACATGTCAAAATGACCACAGATATCATTTAGTAACTTATTTCCACATCATTTTTCATATCCCAAAGTTTGAAGGACAAAGATCAGTTCTAAAATCAGAAAAAATAGAATGATAAGATGTGACTCGAGAAATCAACATTAAGAATAAAGTATAATACCGATCTCAAGAGAAAAAAAGGAAAGAAAAGTAACACCCGACAACCTTACTATTTGAAAGAATCTACGAACCTTGTTTATACACACACAAATGAAAATAGAAGCTAAAACTTTATGAAATTTATGAGGGCCATGAAACAAAACAAGTTTACGACTGTTAAACAATAAAACATCTTGTCTATTAAATGATAGTAGAAAAAACAAAAATAGAAAATCCACTGTTACAAAGTCCATAAAACATGTACAATGTATGATTTTGCCCAATAAATGATTATAAGTACAAACAGTAAGCACACATTATCAATAAGTGGCAATACCACAATATCACAAATCTAAATGAAGGATACAAGATCTAAAGCTTATATTTGAAAGTATTTTTTCACCATAAGAAAAAAGAAGAAGAGATTTTCAGGCTTGAGGTCCAGCAATCAAAACTTAAAAGGTATAGTTTGATCCCTGTTGTTAATTATATAACTTAAATTAACCTAGAATGTGGAATGTTCTGGGACAAGATACGGTAAGTATGCCAATTAGTTTGGTCTTGGTTGGAACATTGAGAGAAATAGAGGTGAGGACATAGGTCTAGTTATTTGCCATGTTAGATCATAGATTCATTATAATCAATGAAACACGAAAGTCGCTCATTAGAAACTACAAGAAGTAAGGTATCTTGTGCTTGCTAAATTATTAGCTTCTTTTTTACCTAGATAAAGAAATTTCATATGCAAAGATGTGAGAGCTCTACAATTGATGATATGGTTATGGTTGTCAATGTTGTTGATTTGGGCTTTTCATAAATGGATTGTATTTTCATGAAAGGATTGTAGAATACAAATGTGTGATACAAACTTTGTTTACCAAAGGTTAGGAAGACCTATGCCAGGCAAATTCCACTTTTTGTCATGCAGCTGATTGATGCAATGCTCAAGACCCACTGGTGGAACTCTTCTCACACAATCGGTTCTTGATAGGGGCCCCCTCTTGTAGCTCATTAACCGCATGAGACATGGTGAACACACCTCATATGGCGCTCCATAGCACCTTTCCTATGTGTATTCCATTCTTTTTATATATCCATGAAAACGTACAGCATTAACAACCTTAGATCTCCCATTTGACCTAAGACACAATTCTATAAGAAAGTTTGTTCATGAAATCCACAGAGTATAACTATCCATGTAACTATCATATAGTGCTACAGCTGGATCAACGTCTGACTAACAAATTCCAAAATCCAAATCTGTCAAAATCATTCTAGTTTAGAAAATATAGACTGCAATCACCTAGCACTTACCAATCTGCATCCATGCTACGATCAGCCATCCAATGGACCCCAAACATCAGAATAGAATGTCCTAAGTTTTAAAAAGACTTTGGAAGAAGGTCCAGCAACATGTATTAAGATTGGCCAATTTTCAACCAAACCAAGATATGAACATAGAACTTGAAGACCCTAGTTGAACTTAGCTCTGTTATTTAAGAAACAAAGCCATAAAGATCTTGGACTGCTATCGTGGCTCAAAAAAAAAAAACCAGTTGACAAGAATCAAATAGATTCTTATTATAGTGTGAACTAAGATCCAAATGCATGATACTAATGGCAGCCAACAATAACTTTAGAAGTCTGCATGAATTAGAAAATAAAATTCACCAGAACCTAATACGGCTCAAAACTATACATAAACTATAGCTGCACCTAATATGTGTTAAATACTAGACCAAAACTAGATCGACTCAACTTGACCAAACCTAATCCTCAGCTAAATAGTAAATACTGTGCTACATCGGTGAATCAGAATCAACAGCTAATTGTGGTCAGAGCTAGGATGCATCCAAGTAATAAATTAATTGAGGTGTAAGAAATTCTAGATTGTGCAGTCACCATAAATCTGTTGTCTTACTCAAAAATCTTTTGGACAAATTCAGTCATTTAACATGGACTAGCATATCCAAGTAATAAATTAATTATTCGACAAAGAAATTTTTTATTGTTCTCTATCTAGCCAATCTCGATCTAAAAGCCATTGACCTAAGTGGGATAAATTTGAGGACAAAGAAATTTTTTATTGTTCTCTATTACGTTAAGTGAACTTTCTAATTTGCGACTGAAAAATAAGACAGAAATATCTATAATGCCTTTAACTCATGAATCTGAGGAACATCCAGTTTAAATATCTCACATCAATGTCATTGACGAGAGAAGAGACAGAAGGGGGTACAGTAACAGAATGTGAAGTCTTGGGAAGAACAAAATCAAGAAGCGAGGCAATGGGTTGCACCTATAGAGCTCCTCGAAGGAGAGGCCGCTGGCGTTGTGGTTGTAAATCTCGTGGATCGCGTGCTCCAACACCCTCCATGTCCTCTCGGCGTAGTTGGGGTCGAGCTCGACCCGGTGCTTGAACGCCTCGATCTTAAAGTTGCGCTTCTTCTGGGCGCTCATCCTTGCCGCCGCGGCCGGACGGAAGTACCGATCCTTTTCTCCAAATCGGGCGACGGAATCGGCACCTTCAGCAGACTCGATCGATCACCGGCGTAGAAACCAAGCAGAAACGGGAACGGCACCGCTCCGATCGCGAGTTAGGGCTTCACGGGAAAGATGGCGAGGGGTTAGGAGGGGAAGAGAGAGAAGGGGGTGGAGGAAAGCAGAGGGAAATGGACGGAAGGTAATGAAGCGGGTCTATTTACTGGCAAAATTGCTAAAAAATTCCTGTAAACCAACTAATTTTCATATTTAATCCGCTAAACTTTGATTTAACACATGCCTCGTGATCCAAAAATTTATCTTATACATACTCCTTATCGTTAATCACATTAATTTTTTTCTTTTGGTTAAAATTATAATTAATATTATTTAAAAATATTAAAAATATTTTGGTACTTTTATGTATACGATACGAGTTTATTATTATTTAAATCTTCCTTTTGTCACAGACAAAATTGTAAATGGGGTGTTTGACGTAATGCTTATGTATGTCCATGTCTTTTGGTTTGTTCATACTTTGCACAGCATGTAAAAGGCTAGTAGTAGGCTTAGTAGTCCTATTTTCTATCGGTCTATAGTGGACCATTTTGGATCCTTTATTGTGCGACCGTTTAGAGCTTGTGAAGTTTGTTTGTAATTTGCATCGGTTATGAAGTGTTTTCTGAAATTTTACTTATGGATCTCGAGTGAGGCGTTTTCTCTAACTCGTTTTCTCTTTTGTAGGTCCTAAGGGACCATTGGAGGTTTCAGGGAAGTTGACCTTTGCAGACAGACATGCAAGGGTGCACTTAGACAAAACCAGCTAAGTCCGTGACAAATGGTATCAGAGCGGGAAAAGCACTCATAGAAACATTTTGCATGCAAATGTGGGAGACTTGGCTAGGCTGCGTTGAGAACAGCAAGCATGCACGACCGTTTGGGGGGAAGCGGGCATGGAGATGTAGGGAAAAATAGTTGCTCAGAGGAGCGGGCATCTGAGATTGACATTCAGAGGAATGGCCAACCCTTCGCACAAGAGGCACCACGAGGACAAGTAAGATGGGAAGAATGCATAGCGCACAAAGGTTGGGATGGCTAAGTTTGAGCTATGGCTTAACGTTAGCAACCATACTTGATGGTGCTCAAGGCAAGCGAGGCGCTTGGTAAAGAATGAGACCATGTAAGTTGGAATGGGTTGTTTAATGACCGAAAGAGTTATGCAAAACTCATAGAGGTGAGGGGAATTGCTAACTCGAAGAATTCGGTACTCATGCAAAGGCTTGTATGCCAACGATGGAGTGTTCATGGCCATCCCAAGGCGACCAAAACTCGGCGCCATGGAGCATTGAAACTTTCTCTTCGACAAGAGAAGGATATGTCCGTAGGAGGCTGAAGTGTGAAGCAAGTTCAGCATGTTGCTAGGCCTTGAGGGATGCAGCAGGGATTGTATTGACGTTGAGTCGCAATCTAGCAAGTGCGTTTGCGGGAGGCAGAACAATGCATAGTTTGTTCAGCAAGGTGGAGTAGTCCAAGGGGATGGTGGTCTCCGAAACTTTCAGAGAGAAGGAAGCGAAGAGAGGAGATAAGTCTCAGCTCCCTAGAGGGAGAATCATGTGCAATGGACCTCACATGTTGAGGAGAAGTACCTCAAAACAACTCCACAAAGCTCAACATGCAGAGCAAGCGACGAGGAGTCATCGCATGATCTCGCTTGAGATAATGTATTGAGGGATGCATTACGAGATTAAGTGGGGGAGCGATCCAAGGCAATACTAATGAAGGCACACTTCAAGTCAATATAAAAATCAGATTCAATGAAAGGTTGACCCATGGAATGGTGGGCGCGAGAGCCACCATCAACTCAATGCAAAACGAGGAGCGGAGCAACTTAGGTGTAACTTGGCGAAGTACCCAAGCTGCATAAAGTGATTCTGTTAGGATCGAGAGCACTAAGAGGGGGGGGGGGGGGGTGAATTAGTGCAGCGGAAAACTTTCTGCGATTAAAATCGAAAGCTGCGTTCGACCGATAAAAACAACTTCTGTATGAAAGTTGATACTAATCAATGTTAATGTCAAACTAAGCAGGCAGTTTGCAACTATGATGAAAACCAGAATATCGGCGCAAACTAAAATCCGAAGTTCGTACGAAGAAACTGATTTACGTCTAAATGCTGATTCGTAAATCACTTGATTAAATAAAACGCAGTTTAAACAGGAGTATAAAGGCAGTGTGCAGTATTAGTAAAGCTCAAAGCGTAAATGCAATCTGCAATATGATGATCATACGAAAAAGTAGATTTACGTCTAAACGCAGATTTACGTCTAAACGTTGAAACCTGTTTGTAAAATCGCAGAGGGCAGTAACTATTGAGAAGTTTGCAGTGAAGGTAAAATGCTTAAAGGAAATGCAAACCGAGATTTAGAGTGGTTCGGTCAATCTTGACCTACTCCACTTTTGGCTTCTTCCACCGATGAGGTCACCGACGTCAACTAGAGGCCTTCCTTCAATAGGCGAAGGCCAACCACCTTCTTATAGATTCACTCCTTTTGACGGGCTTAGGAGACAACCCTTACAGAAGTTTTCTCTCCTCTCTTTACAACTCAAACTTTGAAGAACAGAAAGAGGAGAACTAGCAGTTTTGAGCTCTAAGAACCACAGAAAGACAGCAAGATTTCGAGTGTATGTTCTATGCTTTCAGTGCTGAATGGGTGGGGTATTTATAGGCCCCAACCCAGTTCAAATTTGGAGCTCAATTCTGTCAATTCCCGGAATTCCGGGATCAGGCGGTTGCACCTCCTGACTGGGGCGGTTTCACCGCCTAGCAGAGCTCGAAGACTGAGCCTCTAGGCGGTGCCACCTCTGTCAGGGGTGGTTGCACCTCTCTGCCAGAGCTCGAAGACCGAGCTCAGGCGGTTGCACCGCCTGACTGGGGAGGTTGCACCGCCTGGCAAAGCTCGAAACTTGAGCTCTGGCGGTGCTACCTCTTGGCAGAAGAGGTTACACCGCCCAGTCTCGCTCGGAGACTGAGCCCGGGGCGGTGCCACCTCTTGGCTGGGGCGGTTGCACCGCCCAGTCTCGCTGGGAGACATAGTCTGGGCGGTGCTACCTCCTGGCTTGGGTAGTTGCACCTCCCACAGCAATCAGGGTCCGAATGGGTTAATCCATTCGGCCCAATTTGATTCTTTCAGGGGCCCAATTACCCCAAGATTAAGCTAATGGGATCACCTCCCATTTCTAACTTAATCAATGTGCTAACTACGATTATTTCCTAAGACATATTCTGCAGCTTGCTCCGGTGCGTCAATTGCTTCTTCCGGCAAGTTTCCGGCGAACTTCCGTCGATCATCCGACGAACCCTCGGTGATCCTCCTGCGGACTTCCGGCAAACTCCTGGACTTGCGACGATCCACTTGGCAAGTTCCGACGAGCTCCTTTGGCAAGCTTCTGGACTTCTCGGATTTGTTCCCGTAGAACCTCCGACGACTGTCCGAACTTCCGTCGAGCTCTTGAACTCCCAACGTGATCATTGTCATGACTCCGGCGCAACTCCTGCTGCATGTCTTACTTTCATCGTAGTTAATCCTGCACACTTATCTCAATACACAGATTAGACAAACAATTGACAATTGATTTCATCATCAAAATCCGAGATTCAACAGATTCGACATAGAAGATGGAATATGGAGTGGAGGCACAGAGCTTTCCTTGGATAGAGGTCAAGGACATAAACTCTTGCAGAGGTAAGAGCGGGATCATGTCGTTCCATGGGTCCTTCATTCTGATGGAGCGGGCTCATCCTACATGGTGCCAAAGACAAAGAGAGCTTCGAGGCACATGCACCTTACCTTAGAGAAGCATTTGATAGAGAAACTGAGACGACTCAACATGCGGAGGCGAAGTTGGGTTCAAAAGGCCTTGGCACAAGGCAAGAGTGTTGAATCTCGCATTTTGATAATGAAACCACTTGATATGTGTTTATGTTTTAATCTGCGTTTTGAGTGACGTAGGATACTCCGATCAGGATGAGACAATTAAAGCAGGAAAAATCATGTTGTGTCGGAGGAACATGTCAGAAGATTGGACGTCGGGTCGGTGGATCGGTCGACGTATCGACAGAAGGCTTCGGGTCGTGGACTCGGGCATCGGGCCAAGAAGAACGGGTATTGTGCCAAGGATATCGGAGTTGCGGAGTCAATTGGCCGATTGGGCAATAGGCCACAGGAGAGGACGATGCGCCGAAGAATCAAACAAAGCGTCGAGGGACCAATGACATGCCGGACAACTTGGTTAATTGCTTAGGATTAATTATCTCGATCGAAGTTTTGTTTTACATTTGTAGGATTAACTACGATGAAAGTAAGACATGCAGCAGGAGTTGCGCCGGAGTCAAGACTATGATCACATTGGGAGTTCGAGAGCTCGACGGAAGTCCGGACGGTCGTCGGAAGTTCTACGGGAACAAATCCGAGAAGTCCAGGAGCTTGCCAAAAGAAGCTCGTCGGAACTCGCCAAGTGGATCGTCGCAAGTCCAGGAGTTTGCCGGAAGTCCGTCAGAGCATCGCCGGAGGTTCGTCGGATATTCGCCGGAAGTTTGCCGGAAGAAGCGATTGACGTACCGGAAGAAAGCTGTAGTAAATGTCTTAAGAAATTCGTAGTTTGAACGATGATTAAGTTAGAAATGAGAGGTGATCCCATTAACTTAACCTTAGGGCAATTGGGCCCTTGATAGACCCAAATTGGGCCGAATGGATCAGCCCATTCAGACCCAGATTTCTTGGCCAGAGGTGGCACTGCCTGGGTCGGCGGTGGCACCGCCTAGGGCTCAGTCTCCAAGCTCTGGTTGGGCGGTGCAACTGCCATTGATAGAGGTGCAACCGCCTGAGCTCGGTCTCCGAGCTCTGGCAGGAGGTGCAACTGCCCCTGACAAGAGGTGGCACCGCCTAGAGGCTCTGTCTTCGAGCTCTGCCAGGCGATGCAACCACCCCAGTCAGGCGATGCAACCGCCAGACCCCGGAATTCCGGGAGATGACAGTTTTGAGCTCGAAATTCAAATTGGGTTGGGGCCTATAAATACCCCACCCTTTCAGCAATGAAAAGGTAACCCAAAAGGCACCGAAAGCTTGATCTTTCTCTTTGATTTTAGAGCTCAAAAGTGTTGTAAAGTCTAGAAATTCTCCTCCCTCTTTTCTTCCAAGTTTTGATCTTTCAAGAGAGGAGAGAAAAGTTTGTAAGGGTTGTCTCCTAAGCCCGTTAAAAGGAGTGAAACTGTAAAAGGATGGTTGGCCTTCGCCTATTGAAGGAAGGCCTCTAGTGGACGTCGGTGACCTCGTCGGTGGAGGAAGCCAAAAGTGGATGTAGGTCAAGATTGATCGAACCACTCTAAAATCGCGGGGCTCTTTGGTTTGCATTTACTTTGAGCATATTATCTTTACTGCAAACCTCCTTAATAGCTTACTGCCTTCTACGAATTTACGATCATGTTTCAAAGTTCAGTATTTTTCGAATCGGTGTTTAGACGTAAATCAATTTTATCGTACGAATATCATATTTCAGTTTACGCTTACATTCTGATTTCCATCATAATTGCAAATTGCCCTTATAGATTCGCTTTAACTGCATCTTGCTTGATCACAAGTTAAAGTGATTTATGAATCGGTTTTTCTACCGAAATCGCTCTTATTGTACGAACGCAGTTTTAATCGTCGAAAGTTTTCCGCTGCACTAATTCACCCCCCCCCCCCCCCCTTCTTAGTGCTCTTGATCCTAACAATTGGTATCAGAACCCAGTATTTCTCATTTCGGATTTACACCTGAGAGAAATGACTCTTCATGGCTTTCAAGAGGGCTTATCGGTTGTTCGTCCACCGTTGTTTAACGGATTGGACTACACTTACTAGAAAACTTGAATGAGAGTTTTCTTGATTTCTATGAATTTGGAGTTATGGAATATTGTTGAAAACGGTTTTCATCTTCCTTCTAAACCGATGAACGAATGGTCGGATTTGGAGAAGAAGTATTTTTCTTTAAACGCAAAGGCTATGAATGCCTTATTTTGCGCTTTGGACAAAAATGAGTTCAATCGGATTTCTATGTTCGAAACGGCTTTTGATATTTGGCGAACACTTGAAATCATGCATGAGGGAACTAGTAGAGTCAAAGACTCGAAAGTTAACATTTTATTACATGATTTTGAGCTTTTTCGAATGCAACCAAGCGAGACTATAGGCGACATGTACACCCGTTTCACGGATGTCGTCAATAATCTAAGAGTTCTTAGTAATTTTTTTTCGAATTTTGATCTCATAAGCAAGATCTTAAGATCCCTTTCAAAAAGGTGGGATCCTAAAATAACGGCAATACAAGAAACAAAAGATTTAAATATTTTTCCACTTGAAGAACTTATCGGTTCATTGATGACATATGAAATAGTGCACAATGCACATGATGAACAAAACAACCTTCCAAAGAACAGGAAGGATTTTAGACATAGAACATTTGAAGACCACTCGAGCATAAGCTCAAGTGATGATGAACTTAAACTACAAATGAAACAAAAATTAAAAAGCAAAAAGAACGGAACTACTTGTTTTGAACGCAAGAAGAAGAACACAAAGTGGGATGAATCGAGCTCCTCCGAAGACGAGGAGAAAATCAAGAAAGGCGAGGTGGCAAACTACGCCTTAATGACATTCAACGATGAGGTAATCGAAACTCCCTTAATTTATTTTAAAATTACTTGATGTTTTTCATGATGTATTTTCTTTTTAATTATTTTTCTTAAAAATTACATATTAAATTTTTTTTTTGAAAATGCAAGAATATGATCATGCTCGTAATTTGAAAATAATAATGAAAAGTATATGTTTCATGTCAATGAAATAAAATGTTAGATTTAAATCTAATGATCATATGTATGTTTTTCTTAAGAAGAAAAAATGTGTATTTTGATTATTTCTGATTTTGATTAAAACCATGCTTAATGTCTTAATGAAAATATTAAGAAGATTAATATCATGCTATATGTGGTTAAGAAGTAATAATGTGTATCATGTTGATTTCCATTGTTATTTCTCGATTTTGATTAAATAAAATCATGCTTGAAGAAATGCATAATGATGTAATATTAAATATTTTGATACTATGATTGATAATTTTATGCATGAAATTTTAAGTTATACATGATGATAAGCATGTGTTATTTTCATGAGTGTATTTGAAAAACATATGGTAAAAATGTGTCCGAATGTATGAACTTATTAAAATCATTTTTCGGACGTCCTTAATTCACTCTCTAAATTGCTATAATGAGAACTTTACACTATTACATGCCTTAATAACATGTTGAAAATTATGTGTTTTGTATATAAAAATTTCCATGATCATGAGCATGTTTTATCTTCATGATTGAACTTGAAAATCTATAGCAAAACCTTGTCCGAATGCATGAAAGTGTTAAATTTCATTTTCGGATTTTCTTGATCATAACAATTCATTTTTGAGAATATGTTGATCTTGATGGTTTTATGACGAAATTCATTTTTTGATCCTAAACGTTGATACATGTTTTTATTTAACATAAATGAAAAAGTATGCTAACATGAAATCCATCACTTAAAATGAAATACTTAAAAAAGGGGGAGGAAAATATATTATCAATGAAATCATGAATCTACCTATATTATGAATTTTGTGAACCATAAAAGTGATTTTGATGATTTAAATTTGAAATGAGTTTTATCAAAATCATGATATTAATTTGTTGGAATAACATGAGATTACCTTTGATGATCATTTTGATTTATGGAATTTTAGATTCATGACTTGGTCTTACATTTGTTTATGAGATAGGTTGAAATCTTTGTACCTTTGAATTATTCCCTTTTCCTTTTAATTTTTGAATTTATGCATGTTATATGTCAAACATTTGAAACCATGTTTTGGGATCATGCATAT